>NC_045435.1:48652287-48816325 GCF_002776525.5 Piliocolobus tephrosceles
CCTCCCTCCCTTCCTTCCTCCCCCCCCCACTTCTTTTTTGGTCCCATTATGTTGCCCAGACTGAGTGCAGTGGCTATTCACAAGCATGACCATGGCTCACTGCAGCCTCCAACTCCTGGCCTCAAACAATCCTCTGGCCTCAACCTCCTGGGTAGCTGGGACTACAGGGGTGTGTCACCATACCCGGCTAGAGTTTCATGTCTTCAGGTTAAACATTGACATATTCAGATTCCCCTTTAAAAAATGTAATGTCCAAGAGCCCTTTTAGGATCTGGAATCTGGCTCATTTCCCACTATTCTTCATATATGCCCAGTGTCCCATCCCCAGTGGACGGCTTAGTGTTTCTGGAACCTGATTGCACTTGGTTATATTTCTGTGCCTTTACCTATACTGTTCCTTTACCTGGAGCACCCTTCCTCACTTTCTCCGTGTGAGCAGCTCCTACTGAACATTTAAGACACAGCTTAGGCTGAGTGCGGTGGCTCACGCCTGTCATCCCAGCACTTTGGGAGGCCAAGGTGGGCACTTCACCTGAGGTCAGGAGTTTGAGACCAGCCCGGCCAATATGGTGAAACCCTGTCTCTACTAAAAACACAAAAATATGCCTGGCTTGGTGGTGCCTGTCTGTAATCCCAGCTACTCAGGAGGCTGAGGCAGGAGAATCGCTTGAACCTGGGAGGCAGAGATTGCAGTCAGCCGAGATCTCGCCACTGCACTCCAGCCTGAGTGACAGAGCGAGACTGTCTCAAAAAAAAAAAAAAAAAAAGACACAGTTTAGTTGTTGCCTCCTCCATCCTCCAGGCTGAGTTAGGGAATCTCCATTATGTGCCTATAGCATCCCATACTAAGTTCTGTTATCGCACGTACCTCTGCTGGTAACTGCTGGTTTACTTGTCTGTCTCACTCACTAGACAGTGCTTTCCTTTTCCTTTTCCTTCCTTCCTTCCTTTTTCTCTCTTTTTCCCCCCTCCCTCCCTCCCTCCTTCCTTCCTTCCTTCTCTCCCACCCTCCCTCTCCCCACTCCCCTCTCCCCTCTTTTCTTACAGGGCCTCACTCTGTCACCCAGGAAGGAATGCAGTCGTGTGATCACGTAGCCTTGACTTCATGGGCTCAAGTGGTTCCCCCACCTCAGCCTCCCAGGTAGCTGGGACTACAGGTGTGAGCCCCCATGCCCAGCTAATTTTTGTATTTTTTGTAGACACGAGGTTTTGCCATGTTGCCCAGGCTCATCTCAAACTTTTGGGCTCAAGTGATCCACCCACCTGGGCCACCCAAAGTGCTGGGATTACAGATGTGAGCCACCGCACTCAGCCCAGTGCCTGCCTGCCTGCCTCTCTGCCTCCCTCCTTCCCTTCCTCTCTCTCTCTCTCTCTTTCCCTCTTTCTTTTCTGAGATAGAGTCTCACTCCACCACTCAGGCTGAGTGCAGTGGCGCGATCTTGGTGTACTGCAAACTCCACCTCCCCAGGTTCAAGTGATTCTTGTGCCTCAGGCTCCTGGAATTACAGGTGCATGCCACTACACCTGGCTAATTTGTGTGTGTGTGTATATATTATATTTAATATATTTATATATTTTTATATTACATATTATATAATAAATATATATATTATATATATATATATTTATTTATTTATTTTAGTAGAGACAGGGTTTTGGCATGTTGGCCAGGCTGGTCTTGAACTTCTGACTCCCAAAGTGCTGCGCACAGCTGTGAGTCACTGCACCTGGCCCCAGTGTGTTTCTTAAAGGCAAGGCCCATGACAGGTTCACCCCAGTGTCCTCAGCATTCAGGATCTGGGTATACAATAGGTGCTCAAGCATATTCTCACTATCTGTATAAGTGGGTGATTGCCGCTGTCCTAACTCCAGCCACCTCTATTGCTAACCTAGTGTCTTCTTAGTTTGGGCTTCTCCAACAAGCAGACCCTGAGAGAGGATTTGAGTGCAAGTAGTTTATTTGGAAGGTAAGAGAATACATGTAAGGCAGTGAGTGAGGAAATAAGACTTGGAAGAGAAGTCAGCCTGAAAAGTTGTTTTCAGGCAGATTGGCACTGTGGGAGACTGGCTCTGAATCCCACTGGGGAAACTCTGGGAGTCAGTGCGGAACTGATATCCTATCTGAGATGTGAGGGAGCTGGGGTATATACGCCCCAACTAAATTAATCACCAGTCCTCAGTCAAGAGCTCTCCTGGGGAACACTGAGACCCTGGCAAATCTAGTCAGCTGCATGGAATAGCAAAGCAGACTTTTGCGGCTAGAAAGGGCTCAGGCAAGGAACCACAGGGGCTGGCGGCCAGAAGTCGGGCCAGTGTGCACCCAGGTGGTAAGGCCAAGGGACATGGGCCAGCCTCCTGCATTGGAGCTGCTGCAGCAGCCTCCTCAGTAGTCCCTATCTCCAGTTTCTCCATCCCAATCCTGACCCACACATTGCTGGAGGTCAGGGACTGTCTCACTCATCTTTATGTCCCCAGCATTCAACAATAGGGCCTATCTCAGAGGTGACACTTGGTGAGTACTGAACAAATGAATGAACAAATGATGGAATATGTGATTCAATGGAGGACTACAAAATTAGCAAAGTTTTCATGCCTGGCAGGAGAAATTAGGGGTCTGGAGATCCCTGGGAGCCCACACGCAGAGAGAGAGAGAGACAGCGAGAGAAAGAAAAAGAAACAGAGAGTGAGAGCACATAGGTAGGTGGTGGGGTGAGGGCAGGAGGGATGCAGGTGGGCAGCGATGGGAAGGAGGGGGGACTGCCTATGGCTTTGAGGCTGGCTGGCCAGGTGGCCATGAAGAAAGGCTCTTTTCATATATTTTATGGGGTGGGGAGGCTCCCCAGGCCTGAGGGCCTTGCTGCTGTGGGAAGTTTCCGCCCTGGGCCTGTGGGATTGCGTGACTCCTGGAGCACTGGGCCCAGGGTGTGGAGGCAAGCAAATGCCATTAGCCCTATCAGTGATCTCCCAGCGCAGATATGGAAGTTTGAGGAGGCCCAGCCGGCTCTGCCCAACTGTAAAGAGCCGTGATTGAGGCGGGTCATGGGAAGGTGGCAGTGATTAAGGGGGGTTGAGTCCTGCTGACTTCCTGCCCAGCAGGTAGTGGTGACCAAGGGAGTCAGAGGATGGGGTGTTAGTCACAGCGTAAACCCTCTCATGAAGCTCGTAAAACCCAGGCAGAAAGTTTGCTGGGGGATCTCCAGTAGCTCCAGGGAGAAAACCTCATTCCCTTGAAGCTGGAATTGTACCCGCCCTGAGGCCTGACTCAGGAGCCGCGGGTACAGAGACACCAGGTCTGGTAACAGTAGTAATAACACCGCTGCCCCAGGAGTGCTAGTCTGTGGTGTTTGCGAAGCACTTTCTCCTCCCATTATCTCATCTAATCCTCCATATGGCCCTGTTAGGTCTGTAGAAATGAGGATCACCTCCATCTGATTGATGAGAAAACGGAGGCCCCAAGGCTTCATGCTTGAAAACATGGGGGTGGGAAGAACAGGCAGGGCTTCCGAGCAGGGGCTGACTTTCAGCAACACCACATCCAGGTTTTGGCACTGGCTGGGTTCCAGGGACGCAGGTCGGGGCGGGAGCGGGTGGCGACAGCCCGGAGAGAAGGAATCTAAAGAGTGAAAGGACTCTGCCCTCTGGGGCCCTGCCGTCTGTCTGGGCCACTGCTGCCCTGATAATAAAACTCTCTCTCCCAGAGGCGAGATAGGCACTTAGGGAACCTTTCCTTTGAGTTACCGGAGAGAATAAAGTCCTGTGAAGGAGTCAGCAAGGCATGCCTCTTGGACGGTGTGTGCGTCTGTGTGTGGAGACAGAGTGGAAGAAATACCTACTCGGGCAGCAGAAACAGCCACAGGGGAGGGGGAGGCCCATTTATGGAGGCCCCTAACCCTCAATTCCCAGAGGTCCTTGGTTCTGCCAATTTGAAGGACAGTCACTGTATTTAAATTTAGAAGACCTGAGTCTAAATCCCAGTCCTGTCACTTAATGGCCTCAGTTTACCCATCTGTGAAATGGAACAATACTATTTCTCTCAGATGGTCACTGTGCCGGAGAAATGAGATGATGGGCGTCCTTGCCCCTGAAAGGCTCCCGGGAAGGGCCGTTAAATGGGAATCCCATTTCTCCAGCAGCCCCCGGCGTGCAGAAAGCACTCTGTACATCTTTAGGGAACCAGTGGATACAAAAACACAGACATTCAGACCTCCTGACCCCAGTGGGAAAATGGGGTTTGCAGGGGCAAGATGATTGACCTATGGTCCTACAGGGAGCTCCAGCAGGAACACGTGTTGGCCTCCTTTACTGTGGCTGTTCTGTAACCCTGGTCACCTTCTTCCCCAGCCGGCCTGCACCTCTAAGCTCCAGACACCCATAGATCAAACAGCCAATGAGACACCCCCACCTGCGTGCCCCACAGGTACCTCACCCTCAGGATTTCTGAAGCAGAACTTATTAATGTTCTCTCCAACAAGCCCCCTAGTCCAATAAAGAGCATGTCCATTTCCCACAATCCATGTCACCTGAGTATCACCTCGAGAGCTCCCCCCTCTCACCTCCATGTTAAGTAGATCCCAAATCTGTCTACTCCTTCCGACCCCAATGCCATCCCCTCACCATGCCACTGCCACCTCTTATCTGTATGATGGTCACAGCCTCCTAGTGGTCTCCCACCCTCCGGTCAAGTCCTATCTCCTTGGCTGATGAAGGGATCACCAGAGGGAATATCTGATTTGCAACTTCCCTGCTTCAAACCTTCCAAGGCTCTCCATGCTCCCTGGATAAAGTAGAAATCACTCAGTCCATCAGTATAAGTCCTGACCTATATTTAAAAAGTCTTCATTCTATTCTACTGTTCCAGCCATTTCTCCTTCCCCAGCACTCTCATATCCCAGCCACATCTCAATATTTATTCCCAACATGCCATGTGCTTTTGTGCATGAACCCTTTGCCAGGTGTTTCTTCCTTGTCTGCCTGGACCACTCTTATATATCCTCCCACTCATCTCAAATGTCACCTCCGCTGTGAAGCCTTCCCTTACCTCTTCCGGGGAGAGGGAAACCTCTTCCCCACTTCCATAGCAACAGAAACCACAGAGCTCAGGTTATCTGGGAAATTTAAAATGAATTCTTTCGACGTCGAATCATAAGCGCAATGTGGGGCTGGAGAAACATGGCTGTCTTCTTTCGTTGTGACCTGCACAACCCTCTGTTTGGCATTTGCGGCATTGGGTTACGTGCTAAGTGCTCTCATACTTCATCTATCTCATTCCTTACGGTAACTTCGGGAGGTAGGTATGAGCTTGGCCAATTATAAAAGAGGAGACCTAGACGGTTACATGGCTCGCCCAGGGTCATACAGCTAAGAAATGGCTGCGTGGGGGATTTGAACCCACCTGCCTGGCTCCGAGCCATTCCACTCCTGGCACCTGTCCGGTGTCTTCTCGTTGCCAGCGTTTGTGTTTATCTCCCCCATGAGAGTGAGTTCTTTGGTGACCCAAGTCATGCCAGGCTTATCTATGTATCCCCAGAGCATAGGGACAGCTGGGGACAGAGAATGTCAGTGAGCATTTGCTGACACGGAGCTCAAATCTTTTGCTCCTCCCTGCTCCTCTCAGGCTGACCATGAGTGACTTTTCCTCCCCTTTCAGGCTCTCTCCTGGGCTCCATTTTGGCCAGATTTCCTTTGTCTCCACCGTGCAAGAAGCAGGGTCATCAGATTCAAAGTCTGACTATTACTGGGGAGATGCTGGGCAAGGAACTTCTCTCCCTGAAGGACAAGAGGGTCTGTGCCTCTCAAGGAGGGGTACACAGCCCTCTCTTAGGGGCACTTGAAACCATAGGAAAGATGTAGAGCTCCATCCTGGGAACTCTTTTTCTTCTCAAAGTTTTGGGGTAGGTAGAAATAAATGAAGCCATTCAACTTCTAAATGATACTTCATACATAAATTTTACAATTACAAATGTATATAATATCTATATATAAGATATTTATATATATAGGAGTAAATGACAAAGCTCATGTTAACTTTTAGAGGAAAACCTGCGTGGGCTGCATTAGACTACACTCCTCACATCTCCAGGGAACATGATGGAAACATGCGGGAAGCACCCCATAGAGTCGCACCGAGTTCCCAGCTGCGAGCCCCCACCCCGGCTAGGGATATAAGGACATGCAGAATGAGTCAAGCTCCACTTCCTTCTGCCCTGGTTCCTAGGTCCTCTCTTGCAGCAGGTCTCATGTAATGGAAAGACCATGGCTCTGGGGCTAGGAGGACCTAAGCTGAAATCCTAGAATGGAGTTATGGCTCTGTGACCTGACTTCAGTTTCTCATTTTCCCTTTGAGTATCATGGGTTTGACAATACTGTCCACCTGTGTGGAATATTCTCCTTGCCCCTCAGATCCCTGCTGCACTCTTCCCTACCAGGCTGTGTGCTCCAGGAGGCTGAAGCGCATGCATGGTATGCATTGGCTCTTTTGCTCTCTGGCTGCCAGCTGGACTTGGCCAATGGGAGACTTCGGCAGGGGGATGAGAGGAGGAAAGGACTCCTCTTGGCCACGCCAGAGTGACCAGTGGTCGCATTCCTTGGTGTGAGGGGCACGACTCCTGTGGGGAGCCTCTTCTTTGCCTGCAGCCCTCTGGAGGTCGTGTCACCTTTTCTTCCCCTTGTCCTTTAGAGCTGGATGGGTGGAGGTAAAGGCTTTCTGTGGAGGCTGGCCTTGGCATGTTTCACCATCCTTTCCTGGTTTCCCTTCATTTTAACCCTCCCACGACTTTGAATCTAGTCTCTGCATGACATGCTCTTCAATGATCTCTTTTGAGTGTGCCATTTCCCCCTGCTGGGATCCTGACCCGCAAACCACCTCACCAGGCTTGTGGAAGGACTCAGCAGACAGAGAGCAGTTTATAAGTAAAGCTTGGACTTGGTGCTGGAGAAGAATACTTGTTATCGCGAGGTGACAGAGTGGGGAGACAGGGGATGAGGGGGCAGCCCTGGCTAGAATCTTGACAGTAGGAGGCAACTCCTAAAACTCCTCCTTCCCCAGCAACCGTCCCCCACCCTGCAGCCCTGGGAGGCCTGGCTGGGGAGAGGCTTTTCCAGGGCACGTTTCCCACTGCTGTGGCAGCAGCGGCAGCATCATCGATAACACGCCGGCTCCTTGGAGGCCTTCCTGGCTCCAGCCCATCTGGCAGGCGCAGGCAGCGAGGGACCCCAGGCCAGGAGCCGCCAACCCGCTGACTCAGCACAACGCCCCTCTCTGAGCAGCTTGGCTTTGGGTGGGAACCAGCCAGCCATCCGGTGTCCCTCCCCTCCCCTTGGAGGTGGCTGGACCAGCCCCAGGCCTTTAATAAATGCTGGCTGTTGCCTGGTCCTGGCCTAGGTCGCTAGGAGGGGTGAATGCAAGCTCAGGCAGCAGAGAACACAGGCCTCTGATGGTCAGCCAGAGAGGGCTCTTTCTTCCTACCAGCCTCCCCTAGAGGCCCCCAAGGTCTTGGGATATCAGAGCTGGAAGGGCAAACCAGCTCCCTGACTGTGGAGATGGGGAAACTGAGGCTCAGAGAAAGTGACTTCCCAAGGTCCACTGCAAACTCCTATCAGACCCAGGCCAACACTGGCCAGGTCCTTACGGGCAGAATCTCACGATTTCTTCTCTGGTGGAGGATGGTGGTTACCAATGTCCCCTGGCCAGGATGAGCTCCTAGCAAATCCTGTGAGGTTGGAGGTACCTGTGTTTTGAAGATTTTAATAGTTTATGGGACTCTAAGTGCTTCATCCATTTATGACCTCTTATTCTCACAACAACTCCATCAGAAAGGAATTGGGGACTTCACCAACTAGAGGAAGAAGCTGAGGCCGGGAGACAGGAAGCAACTTGCCTGAGGTTGCACAGATAGTATGTGGCAGAACCAAAGTGACACTTCAGTCTTTCCTGCCCTAATGCTTTTGCTCTGCCAACCAGGCAACACAGTCTTTGGTTCTTCTGGAGACAGCACAGCATACCAAGAAAGAGCCCCAGCAGGGTGGGCTTTGGGAAGCCTGAGGTCCAGCCTCAGCCCTGCCTCTCCATTTTTTTGGCCTAGCTCCTTCACCTCTGTGTGCCTTTCTTATCTGTGAAGAGTGGTGATCAGGCTTGCCCTGCTTTTTTTCATTTACTCTGTAAAACATGCAGGGTAGGTGCTGCTATTCCCATTTTACAGCTAGGGAACCTGAGGCCCATTCCTTTATTCATCATGAAGGAATTAGATGTAATTTGCTGAGATAGTTCTACAGGCCAGGTATGATGTCCCCAGAGAGGAAAGTGACCTACCCAAGGCCACATACCTAGAAAATGGCAGAGCTAAGTCTCAAACGGACAATGGGGGCTCTAACCTACACTTTCCAGCTTCTGGTACTGTGGAAAAACGGCCAGGGGATCACAATTTTCCAACTCTTGCAGGAAGCCACTTGGATCCTCCTTGAGTCAAGTCCGTGGCACTAAATAGACCCCAGGAATGACACTCTCCTGGGAACTTTTGGCCTGGAACATATTTACACAACTCCAGAGGGGATGAAAATATCCCAACCCACTCCCTACAGACTCAAATTAGCAATTTTCTTATTCTTTATAATCCCTCTGGAAATTCCAACTATGTAATATTAATCTAAAATTAGGAGTGTAAGTCACTAGAGAAAAGTCCCACAACTTGGGGAGAAAATGTTTTTGTAGTCTCATCCTGAGCATGTGTTCTAAATCAGAACACAGCAGCTGTCTTTCAAATACTTTGTTTTCTCCTAATCCTTATAGATTGGAGGCAAAATCTTTTGAGAGAATGTATTTTTACTCTACCGCCAAATGCCAAATTCAATCCCGGCTTTGAGTTTCCAGGCTCTTCAGGTGAGGCCCAGAACACTTGCACAGGAAGAGCCTGTCCCGTGGGCCCAGAACGCCTCCTTAAATGAGGGGCACTTTAATGACAGCAGCAATAACGTCACCCGCGGCCAACACTACGGACTCGTTTGGATGTACTGGGAACCTGAGTGAAGTGTTTTACAACCATTATTACGTTTAGTCCTCATAACAGCCCTCTAAGGTGGATATTATCTCATTTTACATATGAGGGCAATTAAGGCCTAGAAAGATTAAGAGATTGGCCAAAGCCATATGGCCCTAGAACCATAAGCTGTGAAGTTAGACTTTTAACCCAAATCAGCGTTAACTCTGCAGTCCACCCCAGGGTGCTGTCTCCAATAATAGTTGCTATTTCTTGAACACATACTGTGTGCTACACACAGTGCTGTGTCTTATATAATAATCTTTTTTTTGTTTTTAATATGTGTTTTTGTTTTTTTATTTCTAAGAGACAGAGTCTCTCTCTTTTGCCCAGGCTTGAGAGCGGTGGTGCGATCTCGAATCACTGCAACCTCTGTCTCCTGGGTTCAAGCGATTCTTCTGCCTCAGCCTCCTGAGTAGCTGTGACTACAGGCACCCACCACATGCCCAGCTAATTTTTGTATTTTCAGTAGAGACGGGGTTTCACCATATTAGCCAGGCTGGTCTTGAACTCCCGAACTCAGGTGATCCGCCCGCCTCAGCCTCCCAAAGTGCTGGGATTACAGGCGTGAGCCACTGTGCCCAGCCTCTAATTTTCTTGAGGTCTATGACCATTGCAGGCCTTTTCTGGACATGAGATATGGGACAGGCAGGCTTTGACATATGTGGCTAAAAATGACCATGATATCTCCATGAATTAGATTAAGAAGGTGAAACGAAGCTCCTCGAAGCAGAGGACCTTTGTAGGTTGGGGCAATATGAGCAACGGCAGGGAATGGATATCAACAGGGGACAGGGTCAGTGGCCTTAGCTGTCTAGGATTGAGGCAAGAGATTGCGAGCAGATGGAAGGGAAGGAGGTGAGCTGGAGCCCCCAGGGCGCAGGAACAAGCATGTGGTAAGTGTGAGCCCGGGGCAGAGCCAGGCCTGCGGGGTGGAAATCACCCAGGGGCTCAGAGGGGAAAGAGCTTCTTGTCTCTTCAGTAGTTGTCTGTGGGTTGGGCAACCATCAGGAGCATTGTAGAGGGAATTTCTAATTTGGGGAGTGTTGACTTTTGGGGTGCTGACTTTCCAAATTACAAATTTGACCATGCCTCTCTTCTGCCTGGCAGCATCCCCCGGATCCCAGGTGCTACCAACACAGCCTGAGAGAGCTCCTCGTCCAGGAGGACAAGGCTCCCACAATCTGCTGCTGACTGGTCACATCCACATTTTAGCCCAGGAGCTGTGGCAGCCATGCTCCTCCCCTGCCGTTTTCTGAACACTTGGAGAATTTCACACTCTTGGGCCTATGCACACACTCTGCAAATCCTTTCACCTCTCTAGGCACTTGTTGCGTCTGCTGAGCTGTGATTACTCATCCACAGACTGTGCACCCCTTGAGAGCACGGCCTAGTTGGGGTCACCGTCATAACTAGACGTGACTGGAGTATGGACTATGTGTTTAATGAATGCAGTGAGGCTATGGGACATTGCATGATCTTTTGAACTCTTAAGATCCTGCTATTTCTTTTCAGTCAGTGTTAAATGCAGGGTCTACCAGGTACAATGGCACGGTGAGGGTGGAGATGTGCAAGTAACAGCAGCATTCATGATGCAGAGACAGCCAGGGGCTGGGGCCAACAACCAGGATGTAGGGGGGAGCAGAAGGTAGGGAGGGGGCCACCTAGTGACCATCAGGCATCTTGGTCCTCCTGTCTCATAACCCAAACTCCTGGAGCGAATGGGTAGGAAAAGGGGGACCAGAAAGCAATGGGGATGGGCATGGTGGAAATGAGCTTTGATTATTTCTCTCAGGATAAAGAATTAGGAGCCCCGTGACCCCCAACCTTCACTAGGTATTTCCAAGGGAATGGGTATCCAGAAGCCAACATCCAGCCCCTCTCCCATCCAGCTCCTTCCATCAGCACCACGAGGTCAGCGGGCCGTGTCAAGCAAGGAGGACCAGTCCATGAAAATACCTGCTTTTTAGCCTCGAGGGAGCCAAGAAAACGTCATCGGAGTCCAGACGCCACCAAGAAAGCCTGCCACAGACGCCTCTGTCCCCTTCCCTCTTTGCCCGTCAGTGGAGGTAGCGGAGCTGCCCCTCTGGAAATTTGCTATGTGACATCAGCTAGTGTTGCCACCTCTTCCGACCCCGGGCCTCCCAGGCTCCTTGCTCTGCACCCAGATTGTAAAAAAGGAGCCAGAAACTCAGGCCAGCCTAGTTTCTTACGGTGGCTGGAGAAACAGGGTGTGCAGCTTCGCTTCTTCTGTGTGTCACCTCTTTGTTCCTGGGCTCCACACACAGCGGGAGGAAGGAAAAGGGAGTCCGTTCCAGGGAGGTGCTGGGGGAGGGCTCTTGTGGGAGCCTGGAAACCCTTTCTTGACTCTTGACCAAAGTTACTTTTCTTCCTATTTTTATTAACACAAATCCCTACGCGTGTTTGTGTCCAGAGAAAGTACTACGAATAACTGATGACACATTCGTTAACTTATGATTCATCCTGGGGGAGAAAGAGAGGGAGAAAGGAGCAGGAGCTTTGGAGGCTGAATATAAAGTGTTGTCAAATATTTAGCAAATGATCATCCAAGCCACAGGGAAAAAGTCAGAGATGGGAATTTGAAAGCTGCCAGGATTTAAAAGCCATTTAATGCTAACCATCAGTGCCAGAGAGCTGAGAGCATTTCTCCTCCTCCTTCCATTGGCAGCAACAGCTCCGATAATGTGGAAAGGCTTGGATGGGCTGCGGAGCGCTGGTGGGAACTGAGACCGGGCAGCGGGGCTGAAAGACTTTTTGTTCAAGAAAGCTTGTAAATAAGGGAGCGCCTCAGAGGTGGACTCTATCTTGTCTACTGCCTGTACATTCTCTCTTTCAAGAGATCCCTGACCATCAGCTTTCTACACAGAAGACTCTAGCCTGTCACGTGGGTGTTTCAAAATATCCTGATGTTTGGCATCAAGGAAGAAAAAAAAGAGCCATATGACTGACTGAATTTGTCACTTTCCCTCCAAATGTTTTGATGTTACTTAGACAACGGCTTCAGTCTTTGTCTATCTGTCATTCTAAAGGTTTGAGCTCAGAAGGGCTCTCTCCTGAAGGGTTAGGAACCCTACATTTTTAGGGCTGGGGTCAGTCCTCACTTCTGTAACTTGATTCTTTGGAGATACAGTAATTTTTAAGCAAAAGATGAACAGGTCTTTCTTGATATTTTGGCTTGAAAGCCTCAAGTCTGCAGTTAGGTCTCATGAGTGTAAATACCATAAGACAAGATAAATTAAGGAAGTGGCAGGGAAATTTAGGCCAGTGGAAATACGCATCCCGCACAACAGAGGCCTCCGGACAGTTTGTTTACACTCATAAGCTTGTCCAACTTGCCTTATTTAGCTGTTGCTGTTTGGTTTGGTTTAGGCTTTTGGTAGCCTGAAGCCATGGTTTTTAATTTCTGTCCCTAGTGATAAGTGGAAAAGAAGGATAGGGAAGAGGCTTTATTGGCCCAGTCAGAAACAGAAACTAAGAACTCATGACTGTATTCTCTCTCTTGGACACCCAGTAAGGCATTCTTCAAATACATAGTATGATGAGTTCATGAGTAGCCAATGCAAGTGAATTCAGTGGATTGAATCAACGAATCTATTCATGGTGCCAAGAATGAACAGATTGTCCTGCCTTCAGGAAACTTAGAATCTATTTGCTTGGGAGGACAAGCATTCCATTAATGATGCGGATAATTAGCTTCTGAGTTCAGAAAAGTAAGAGATCTCTGGACAGAGTGGTCCCAAGGAGGAGGACAGGAATAACCACAGCAAAACTGCCCTGCAGAAGAAAACAGAAAGTAGCTCTTCTCCCTCAGTTTCTTTTTTTTTCCTTTCATTGTGTTCCTGTTATTTTGCTTCTCTGGAATGTCTTCTCTCCTCCTCTCTACCTATTCCAGTCCAACACTTCCCTGAGGCCCTCTTCAGCAAATCCACAGATTCAGTCTCTAGGATTCCAATCTTCATGTATCTTACTTCCTACAAACTCTTACCATTCACCTGGCATGTGATTTAATCTGTGCATTTGAATCTGTAGGAAAAAAAGATGAATCTTTTCTCTTCAGTTTATAATAGGTAAATTCTTTGTGGCAGGTGTCAAATCTTTTTGATCTTTTTTAGAGATAGGGTCTCACTCTGTGGCCCAGGCTGGAATACAGTGGCATCATCACAGCTCACTGCAGCCTCAACTCCTGGCTCAAGCAATCCTCCCGCCTCAGCTTGCGAGTAGCTGGGACTACAAGTGTATGCCACTACACATGGCTAATATTTAAAACTGTTGTAGAGATGGGGTCTCGAACAGGAGACCAGCTCAATTGATCCATCCACCTTGGCCTCCTAAAGTGTGGGGATTAAAGACTTGAGACACCATGCCTGGCCCAGATACCAAATTTTAAAACAGTTCTGTGTTCCCCAGAGTTTCTAGCCGTGCTCAGTTGCTGGCCACTGGCTCTGTGGGTGCACAGTGGCATTGATTAGCAGGTAGTATATGAATAGGCTGCTGGTGGTGAGTGAAAATCTCGGTTAGGATTGTGGAAGAAGATTGAATTCTGGGTAAGCCCAGGGATATACTGCATATCAGCATATCCAGGTTACAAAACACATGCTCTGAGCCGTCTGATTCTGAAGTTCCCCTTCCCTTCTTAGTTCTGATTGTTAAAGCAGATGTAGAGTTCCGAAAAGTTGTAAATTGAGTAAAAAATTAATTTACTGAGAATGAAAGTGTATCAGCAGTTCCACTCGCATATTTTAAAATGTCTAAGAAAGAAAAGAAAAATAAAGAAAGAAGGAAAGGAGGGAAGGAAGGGAGGAAGGGTGAGAGGGAGGGAGGGAGGGAGCGAGGGGAGAAGGAAAAGGGGAAAAAAGAAAGCCCAGGGGCTAGCGTGGGAAACGCACAAGACTCAGTAAATGAAATACTATCGGTAATTTCATAATATGGTAATTTTTAATATTAAAAGTAAATTGTAAATGTGTCTTTATAAACAATATGCATAAAATAGATCATATTCTAAAACCGTTTCTTTTTAAAATGCTTTTTCACAGTAAATTTCTTAGGTGTCAGATTTTCCCTCAGAATAGTGCAACTGGAAGAAGGGAAATGTTGGCAGTGGCTCAGGACTCTCTGCTAGTACAAGTCCTTGTAGATCTCCTGCAGGAGCGGGTGAAGACTCATGTCTGTCTCCGTCTTCTTGATCACCTGCAGTAGCTGCACGTGTTCCGTGACAATCTGTCTGAGGTCTGTCATTTTCTGGAGCAGCTTGGCAAACAGCTGCGAGGACTCAGGGTGGTTCAGCTTCAGCTGGAGCTCCAGGGCTTGTAGCAGGTTGTCTTGAATGTCTTCAATGGGCTTCACATTCAGCAAACCTGGGCGGTCTGGGGAAGCACAAATGAAAACACAACACGGGGTTCAGTCAAAAAATCCTCTGGGCCCCGCCTCGGAGGCCTAGGCAGCTCTACCAAGCAACTCATCCGTGTTTTTGGTTTGTTTTGCTTTGTATCTTAAATAGGTGGGGAGCAAGGGTAAGCAGATAATGGGTGAGAACTGAGAATATAATCAGAACCAAAATAATCAGAGGTCTTTGCAGGGGCTTTTTCTGGACAGGATGGAATCTGTGTGGTCAGCTGATGGAGCACGGCATCAAAACAATCCCATTCCCCAAATGAAGTTTCCTCTGCTAACATGTTTCTACTCAGAAATCTCCTTTTCTTTTTCTTTCTTTTTTTTTTTTTTTGGAGATGGAGTCTTGCTCTGTCATCCAGGCTGGAGTGCAGTGGCACGACCTCAGCTCACTACAACCCTTGCCTCCCGGGATCAAGCTATTCTCCTGCCTCAGCCTCCTGAGTAGCTGGGATGATAGGTGCTCACCACCACGCCTTTCTAATTTTTGTATTTTTAGTAGAGATAGGGTTTCACCATGTTGGCCACGCTTGTCTCAAACTCCTGACCTCAAGTGATCCACTTGCCTTGGCCTCCCAAAGTGCTGGGATTACAGGCATGAGCCACCACGCCCGGCCAGAAATCTCCTTTTCAACTTCTGCTCCTTCCTGATGAAGCCATGTTTTATAGCTTTTACTCAGTTTCTTATCATAGCTTCAAATATGCTCTTTCCACAAATACGCTTTTAAAAAAAGCTTGTCTTTTTGCTTAATTTGCTTATGCTATGTTTGCTTAATACGGCGTATTTCCAAACGACAAAACACAGTTTTAAAATACTGATACATTTTAACAGAGATTTCTTTTGAGTGGTAAGATTGCAAGCAATTTTCACTAGTTCTTTAGATTTTTTCTTTAGTTCAATTTGCAAATGGTGAACTTAAATACCTTTTAAATATTTTACTTTTTTCTTTATGTAGATCTTGTTAGATTTATTCTCAAATACTTTATAGCTTCTATTGTGAATGGACCCTTCATTTTCATTACATCTAATATATCCCCGCTGATGTGTAGAAAACTAATTGATTTCAGTATATTGAAACGATTCCAATTTTCTGAACTTTTGTCAGTTCAAATAGCTTTTAATCATGGATTTCTACTTTTTTTGGATAGATAATTGTATCAGCAATGGTAGCTTTATTTATTTCTTCTTTTGCATCATTAACCTTTCTCATTTCCTCTTCTTGCCATAGTGTTGGTTAAAACCTCCAATATGGGATTAAATAATAGCAGCAATTCTTGTTTTATTCCTAACTTCGAAGAAAATGCTTCTAATGGTTTATCAGCAACTATGATGTTTGCTATAGATTATGGAGGACATGTTTTACTCCTGGCTTATCCAGGGGTTTTAAAATTTTAATTTGTTTTAGTCAGGAATGTTGTTGAATTTTTATCAAATGCTTTTACATTTCTGTATCTAAAGAGCTATGATATCTTGAAGAGTTATGGTTTTATCTTAACCTAGCACAGTGAATTACATTAACAGAGTTCCTTATACCCTTGTACTCACTTGCTAATATTTTATTATAGGGTTTTTGTACTTGTAGGTGATACTGGTTTAGAATTATTTTGGGGGCCATTCTTTGCCTGTTTTAGTAACAATGTTAACTAGCCTTATACACTGAGTTGAGAAGTTTGCCTTCTGTGTCGACATAGTAATGATCTGTTCCCTGATGGTTTCTTAGAATTTGTTTGCAGAACCATCTGCGCTTAGTGATAAATCTATCATTATCTTTAATTTTTCTTCCATAGTTTTTATCTATTCAGGCTTTCTACTACTAATATGGTAAAGTCTTAGTAATTTATATTGGAATAAAGTTGTAGATGATATTGTCTTAGAATATGAAATGTATTTCTTCATGCCCCTTAACTTAATCCTAACTTACTGCTTTTTCTTTTCTTTTTTTTGAGACAGAGTCTTAATCTGTTGCCCAGTGCAGTGGCATGATCATGGCTCACTGCAGCCTCCAACTCCTGGGTTCAGGTGATCCTCCTGCTTTAGCCTCCCAAGTAGCTGGGACTATAGGCATGAGCAACCACACCCAACTAATTTCTAAATTTTTTGTAGAGGTGGGGGTCTTGCTACATAGTCCAGACTGGTCTTGAACTCCTGGCCTCAACCAATCCTCCTGCCTTAGCCTCCCAAAGTGCTGGGAATATAGGCATGAGCCACTGTGCCCAGCTCTTAGAGCTCTTTATTTGTGCATTCTCTCATTAAAAAAATCTGATTTGTCAAAAGTTTATCTAGTTTTTGCTTTTTTAGAAAAACATAACTTATGGTTTATTAATCAAGTCTGTTTTTAAAAATTTTGTGTTTTGTTTTTAATTTATTGAATTCCTTTTTAAAACTTTCTTTAGGTTTACTTTCTTCTCTTTTTCTAGTTGTTTTGAGTTGAATGCTTAATTCATTTGGTTTGGTATTCCTTGTTTTCTAATAAATGCATTGAAGCCTCCACATTTTCTTCTTAGTGCCACTTTGGTTTCATCCCATGGGCTTTGATCGATGATATTCTCATAGTTCTTTTCTAAACAGCTTGTCTTACAATTTTGATTTCATTTTTAACCTAAGAGTTATATAGAAGTATGTTTTTAAATTTCCAAGTAAAAAGTTGGGGTTTCAGTGTTTGTTTTCTAATCTCTCAGTTTTATTTTCTAATTTTCAGTTTGTTGCCTTGGGTTAGATTATAAGGTTTTCTCAGTAAGGCTCACCAAGGAGACAGGATATTCACTTGATCATCTATCTCGTACTGATTTCAAATTTGAGCTCTTGAAGGGTATTTATTTTCTTTTAAAAATTGTAACTCTTCTCTCCTTCATGGTATGAGTTTTACCCACCTTTAATATCCTTCATGACCTGGTCCTGGTCATCCTCTAGCCTCAGTTCTGTTTCATTTTGCTCCACGTTAAGCCATATTAATCTATTTCCATACCAAGTTCCTCAATCACCCTATGTTCTGTCAGGACTCTGAACTTATTCAGATTTTATTCCTCCTGCCTGAAATGTTCTCACCTTCCCTTCACTCTTCTTACTGACTTCAACCATTTCTTCAAAATACAGACTGTGGTGGGATTCCATCCTGAAATCCTTCCTCAACAGTATCCCTTCCTCTCTCCTGTTCTTCTCATCTCCTTTCTCTGGGCCCCACAGCACCTTATAAATGCCTCAATCACAGCTATACTAGTAGATTACATTCACTGAATGGTTATTATTTTCCAAAGATCGTACCAAGGGCCTTATATACAATATGCCATTTAATCTTCACAATAACCCCACGAGGTCATACTTTACAGAGGGAGAAATTAAGACTTAGAGAAAAAAGTTGCATCTTACCAAGATAGGCCACTTGCTAGTAAATGCAGAGCTGATATTTGGATCTAAGTCTGTCTGGTTCCAAAGGTTCTGCTCTTATTCCTTATTATCTTGTATTGTAAGTTCTGACTTTCTTGTTTCTCCCCCATTAGACCATGAGGTAATAGAGGGCACAGACTGTGTTCTGATCATTTCTGAACCACCAGTGGAAACACAGGAAGCATTTGGTCGACTGAGTTAATGAGTGAGAAGGCTGTTCTGGCCAAGAGCCCTGGATTGAAAAGCACAATTCTCTCGGCTGGTGAACAGGCCTGAAGGCAGAATCCCTACACAATGAAGAAGTCTCCTGTAAACTATGTTTTCCTGTGTCTAATAAACTCTAGTAACCTTTATCCATTGAGATGAGGCTCAAGAGAACAATGTGAGATGGCAGAGTGGTCTCAGAGTGGGATTTTCAGAACTCTAAATATTCTTCTAAGTTAACTTTCGTATTTTTTTTCCATTAAAGAAGGAAGCTGGTCTTTAGTTTGACTTTTTTCCCTCTCAGGTCTCCAACATATCCCATTGACCAGAATAAGTATAATTTTCTTTTTTAGATTTCAGCATTCAATCCTGGAACCATCAGCAAAAAATCTCAGATTCTGAGAAGGAACAAATGATCTGGTCCTGGCCTAGAGAATTGGGCCCCTGGGAGCATGGGGCCTTCCTCACAGTTGCTATCTGGGAATGAAAAAGCCACTGATGCTTCACTGAAAGCTGGGCCCCAGACTGGCACCTTGGTTTAATGACTACGGATCCTCTGGCTTGATAAATGCGTGCATCTCAAAGGCCAGAGGCAGACGTGTGTCTAAAGACAGGTGCCGAGAGAGGCCCTCCTGGGCTGGGACCACTCGGCCTGGGGTAGGCCTCTGCTTACTGGCTCCTGAAACCTTTCTGCCGCTCCTCCTTCCTCCACCTGCTCCTTCTCTCTTTTTTTTTTTTTTGGTAGAGACAGAATCTCTACATTGCCCAGGCTGCTCTTGCATGCTAGGCTCAAGAGATTTGTCCTCCTTGGCCCCGCAAAGTGCTGGGATGACAAGCAGGAGCCACTGCTCCTAGCCTCCTCCTTCCTCTTGAGCAGCACCACTGGGGTCAGCCCTTGGGCTGAGGAGATGATGTTAATCTACTAGGTCCCGTTTATCAAACAACCAAGCCCTAACATGCAACTGATCAGGGCTTGCTGGAAACACTTGGCTCCGATACAGTGTCATGGAACTGGCCTCTCTAGGAGTGGAGAGGGATCTGGTTTGGATTTTCAAACCCCTCTTTGGCAAGTTATTCTTTATGATGTGATGGATGAAGCTTGGCTGAATTGCTGAAATTTTGTGGCCATGGAGTAAGTATATTTTCTGCAATGACAAGTTAGATCATTTACAGATCAGTCCCATTGTCCCCCTGACTGAGCCTCTGTTAAGGCAAGATGGTTTAGGGAAGGAGGGCAGCAGAGAAAAGTTGTATATTTTACATCTAAGGCTTTCACTCACCAGCTCTGTGTCCTTGGGAAAGCTGATTAAGATCACTAAGCTCAATTTTCTTGTCTAAACAAAACAGATCAGACTAAATAGATAATCTCAAAAATTCTAATTCAAAAACTGTAAGATTTATTCTCATTTGTAATTCCCTCTACATAATTCAGTTGGGGAAATATACTCAAACATCTAATTGAAAAAGCACATTAACATTAAACTTAAAACACATGACTTACTTAAACAACAGAAAAGCTTCCTTTGGTCTTCAAGCTCTAGTCAACGGCAAAAGAGATCCATCTGCCAGAGTTGTTCCCTACCCTCCACCCTCCAACTGGTCACAACTCCCCACTAGTCTCTTCCCCTTTCTGTTCCATGCACATTCAGTCCTTTACTGAGCTAAGCCAGGCGCCACAGTTGTGCCACAGAAATCCATCCAAACACCCAGACTGTGCCAGGGCCTTTCTCTTCTCTTTCCATTCCCAACAGCCTAGTGCCTGAAAAGGCACTGTTCCCAGGAGGCCCACCTGAGATCCTCTCCCTGCACCTTGCTGAGGTTACAGTTGAGTCTGGTGTAGGGCCAGGGCCAAGAGTCCTCTCTGCTCGGGTAGGCTGCCTAGAAGGCCCTTTTGGGAAGTGTGTGTGACTCAGACTCCAGGACTGAGCACTCCAGGAGGCTGGAGTCAATTACTAGTTCCCTACTCCCCAGGCTGTGAAGAATGGGGAAAGAAACCTTTCCGGTCTCCATCCGCACGGTCCTGGAATTGATTACAGAGCACTGTTGATTATGGGCAAAGCTTCCATCTTATCCAGATCTGGTTCTGTGAAGTGGAGGGTTTATCTGAAGCAGATTCAAACATTCTGCTCCTCTTGAGATCTACCCACCTGGGCTGGGTGTTTCCCTAGCACAGAGTTTCTCAGGAGGCGTCTCAATTAGGGAACCAGATGACCACAGCAGAGTCTCCTGAAGGAGAGGCAGAAAAACTAAAGTGGGGGGTTTTGTCTCTATTCTAGGAGTTGCTCTCCCGGCTTTCCGCATCTTTCCCTATTGGCTCTCTGATAGAGACTAAAGTGAAACTGACTGTCCCTAGGGCGTTAAAAAATAACAAAACCAAACACAAATCTGATTGCAGGGCAGCTGTAAATTGATCCACAGACAATGAAAGACCTTAGCTCAGGTGCAGGCTGAAAAGTGGAGGGGAGGCAGGACTACTTAGGGAACCCAGTACTTTGCAATTTAACTTCCTTTTGCGCTTCCTCTCAAGTTTCCTTTATTGCACTGCTCCCTAAATTCACAGGCATGTTCTAGGAGGCAGTGGATTGGGAAACTGAAGACTTGAGTCCTGTCTCTCTTCCACTAAGTTTCTGTGGACAAATCATCTAATCTTTCTGGGTTTGGGCTTAGTTTTCAAGACAATGACACTTCTTTCATAAGCGTATGGTGAGAATGAAATAGGTAGAGGAATTTTAGAACATATTATAATTCTTGTGTTCGTTCCAATAAAGGCAGTTTCCATGGGGTTGGGGTCAGGAGTGTAAGTAGGAGTGGATGGCATATCAACAGTCAGGAAATTGAAGGTTTTTGAGTTGTTTTTGGTTAGAGAAGAAATTCAGAAGCTCAAGAAAAATAATGCCTGATGCAGACACGTTTGGGGTGTCAGGCAAGTTCTCATTCCTGTAGTCGAGTGCATGTAGGCAAGGTGGTTTAAGAACAATAACAAAACAAAAAACCCACGGAGCCCCAATTCACTACTTCCTTGAAGAAATGATGCTGGGAATTTGGGGGTACTTTTCTGATCCAACCATCAGAATCACAGTGCGCCTACACGGAATTCAGCAAAGTACCACGGCGTAGCCTATAGCAATTCCTTCCCACCATCCTACCGATAGGAAAACATCATTTAGCAAAGTTATACATGTGTCCTCTTCATATTTAAATTTGAATTGGAGCTTGGTCTAGTGCAGGGATGATCAATTTTGGCTACATATTAAAATTATCTGGGGAGACTAAAAAAGCAAACAAATGCCTGGGAGCCATCCCTAGAGATTCTGACTCACTTGGCCTGGGGTATGACCTTCAGGATTTTTAATAGTTCCTGGGTGATTCTAATGTGTGGCCAAGGGTGCACACTACCAGCTGAGTGAGAAGCAGTTGGAATTACAACTCGGCAAGCTAGGTAACCTTGGGCAAGTTCCCTCACCTTTCTATACCTCCGTTTCCTCACTTTAACAACTGGCGCTGTAGTGGTAATTTAACTCATAGTGTTGTTTAGAGGACTGATGAACACAGGGAAGGTGCTTAGCACAGTGTCTGTTGCACAGTAAATTAGCTATCACTATTTTCATTACTGCTCTGTAACCTTGCCTCATTTTCTTCCTACCTTTCTTTTTCTCTCATTTCTCTGATTTTCTTGGGTCCTTTCTATATTTTCCCTATTCTTTCTTCCTCAATTATTGCTTTCTTCATCCCTTTTACTTTCTCTTCAGCCTTCCCTCCCCTCCACCCCCGCCCCCCGCTGCTTTCCGGATGTTTTCCCCTTTCTATTCCTGGGCCTGCACCTTGCTGGGTATTTATAAGAACGCTAGCAAGCCCAGCTTACATTAATCAGAGGTCTGAGCCATGGATGATTTGAAGAGCAATGTAGTTTACTGCTGCTTTCAGGGAAAGGGGATGACATAAAATAGAGATCTTGCAAATGCTTTGACAAACAGATAAAGATCATCTGTAACCAGCACATTCTGCAGTGAACACACATGTTGCTGAGAGCCTTCACTCTGAAGTGGGTTAACATTCTGACACTCACCGGTTTAAATAACAGTTTCACATTTAATTGCTTCCCCCATCTATGCCTGATAACAATAATATATATGACTGGGCCGGGATGGTGGAGCGGGATAACCATAATAAAATTAAACCAGCCAATATTTTCTTTGATCCGCCCATTAAATAGCGATTACATCTCAACTTGCCTCATCTCAGACACTCTACTCCCACCTCCAATATGCAACTCCCAAACCACAAACCAGAGCACAAGCCCATCTAGTGACAGGGTGGGCAACCCTTTCCTGTGTGCCCTGTTCAAAGCCCCTCCACTCGACAGCACCACCAGTGGAAAGTGAGCATGGGCTGTCATTTCCGGGTCTCTCAGAGTGAAAATGGAACCTGAGATTTCTGTCCCACCCCGGGAAGCCCTTGTGTCCCTACCTCTGTGCACCCTGGGGTTAGGGGCCCCTTGTCGTTCTAGTCATTCCAGGTCACTCAATTTACATCCAGCCACGTGGTTTGCTCCCCGCCTTTTTGTCAGGACCAGGGGAGCCATCTGCAGTCCCCGCTTAAGCCTAGTGATGTATGTACATTTCTGCTTCTTCTCTGTCCAAGAAGAAATCTGATTGGGGCTGGAAATGTGGGGTGGGAGGTAGAGGAAGAAGGGTGGTGCTGAAATAGGAAGAACGATCCCTTCCAAGTCTCCCACTAACCTGCCATCTCCATGCCCTGAATCCATCTGGTGGCTCTACCCTGCGATGCTCTGGGCAGGATGAGGGGAGGGAAAGGAAGAGCGAAGGGAAGACTCAGAACTCCTACCCTTCCTTACTCCCTCAACCTCTGGACATGGCAACGGCACACCAAGGGCAGTAAGTGAAGTTAAAACCTGCCAGGTATGACTTTTCTCCACCCCGCTCCCCAGCTGTCCTCCTTGCCAATGTCTCCGAGAAAAACCTGTGATCCCGGAACACAGGCACACTCTCTAAATACGGTCTAAACACATGAAGTCCCCAAAAAGTTCATGGGAATTCCTGAAGGCTGGGAATCCAGCAGTCCTGCCATTCTCTGTCTCCTTTGGGGGCCACAGGACGTCCGAATCCTCCCCACTTCGAGGCCCTCCCCTTCCTCCAGGATCTCTTTCCTTCTGGGTTTTGTTCTCAATCCACACCTAATCCCCTTAAAGTGATAGTTGATAAAGCGATTAGCTGATATCTCCTAGAGGTATTTATATTGTAATAAGGGATCTTAAGAATCACTGTTGGTGGCATTTCAAGCAATGTGACTGGCAGGATTGAGTGGCGCTGCTTCAAATTATATTATATAGGACAAAAGGGAAAATTAGCATTTACTGTGTGCTGAACATGTCCCGGGCATTGTGCCAGAGGCTTCACATCATGTTATTTGGTTTGCTCAGGGTACTGATAAGGAAATTAAGGCTCAGGGAGGCAAATAATTGCCGCAAGCATACATATAGGAAGAGAGTGGGGATTTGGAACTCCTGTTCCTCTGATTCCAAGGCTTTGCACTGTGCCAGCCTGCCTCTTCTGGTCTCCCTACTTGTGACGCTGGTGAGCCCTCCAAAGATTTCTCCAGGACTGAGTGATGCCTTCACTACCTGTATCTGTTAGGAGTGACTTGAACCAGTGCTGGGTTTTCATTCTTCCTCACTTGCAGATGATCTGTCTGAATGTCTTGGTGAACTGTGCCAGTCTGGAAGGCTGCCTGGGGTCACTCAGAGTTTAAACACATATTGTGAGAGCCCAAAATGATAAAGTACCCCAGAAAGCAGCCCCGACTGACCGGCTAAGCCTCTTCCGGGACTGCCGGTGTGGGGACAGGAATGACTCAGCATTCGACCCAAGAGTCAGTCTCTGAGGGCAAATCCAATTGCTTGCTTGCTCATTGGGATGATCCCAGCCTACCATGCCTGGGCTGGGGAAGGGGTTTTATTTCTCAACAGTCGCAGATAAAGATGCTTCTATATTTTATAAACAACAAAAGCCTGTATATGTATATGTTTAAAGTGTATCAGAGGATTCTAGGATGTTTCATTTCCTCCCCATCGTTCTATCCCCACCTTCAGCTCTCTGGTTTTTAGAAATTCGGTGCCAGTTGAGAACTCATAAATAAACTTCACCTTTGTCAAACCAAGTCTATGGGGTTATGAAAATGGTGAACTAATGGGACATTTCTAGATAACTCAAAGCGAGTCATTATTCAAAGCCATTCTGCCAACTAGCTGGGGGGGCAGGGTGAGAGGAGTGGCCTAAGAGAAGAGCCTCATAAGCTATGCAGAAACAACACGGGTGCCCGTAAAATCTTTTCCAGTTAATAAATAAGTGCTATTACTCTCAGACACAATCGTAGCCCAGATAGGGGACAGGAACTATGCAATAACACTCTTTGGCTGTCGTCCTGCTCAAGAGAAAGCAGATATCCTTGTTTATTTGCAATATTACAAGAAAAGAGAGAAAAACAACTTTTACCATGTAGGCACCAGCCCGTCTTGTCCAAAAAAACTCTACGGATGAGGGAGCTAAATCTTTAGCTGGTACAGGAGAGGTGGGAGAAAGTGGGCTGATTGTTGTTCACAGTATTTTTAATATCTATGTTTTGTAATATTTTGGGTTTGGTCTCCTCTCCAGTTAACTAGTAATGCAGATGACAGCAGATGAAGAGGGCGTGGAAGGCACTGGGCTGTGCAGAAGCAGAGACTCCATAAGCCGGAGTTTCCTCCAGGAAAGCAATGGCCTATTCAAGCAAGCGCACCCAGCCTTTTGTTCCCGAGAGAAGACGACACTTTCCATTTTAGAGCTGGGAACAGTTTCAAGATTTTGAAGGGCAGCTATGGGACAGTGAAGAGAGATGAATACACCCAAACCCAGTGCTCCTCAAACTCAGTGCTGATGGAACACTGGTGTTCTGTGAGCTGCAGTGAGTGTTCTGCTGTGACAGCTGCGTCAGGGTTATTCTGTGTGTTTCTGAAGGGCAGGAAGAAATGAAGGGACTGGATGGTATTTCAACAATTTAACATTCCTCTCATACATTTTTCTGCAACCACTTATCTATATTAGAGCCTAGTATAAGATGGTATCTCATTAAGCAGAGAGGTGTTTACTCAGTTATTTAAAGTTTACTGTCCATTTTTGTGGGGAATGCTGCAAACAGTACCATTATTTCCAGCTATCTGCTGGCTGAACACATTTAAGAACCAGAACACCAGTCTTCAGCCCTATCACCAGGCCCTATTCCTTCCTTAAGTAATTTTCAAAACCTAGGGTGTTAATTTTGTTAGACAGATTAAAATGGTGTCTTAAGGAGGACTTTGGATATTAATAAGTAATATCTGAACTATAATCTGGAGATTCTTTTTCTTTCTCTTTTTTTTTTTTTTTGAGACAGGGTCTCACTCTGTTGCGGGCTGGAGTGCAGTGGCACAATCACAGCTCACTGCAGCCTCAAATTCCTGGGCTTATGCAATCCTCCTGCCTCGGCCTCCAGAGTAGCTTGGACTACACATGCATGGACCACCACACCTGGCTAATTTTTGTATTTTTTGTAGAGACGAAGTCTCCTTATGTTGCCCAGGCTGGTCTCAAACCTCTGGGCTCAAGGGATCCTCCCAATTCGGTTTCCCAAAATGTTGGGATTACAGATATGAGTCATTGTGCCTGGACTTGGAAATTCTTAATTACAATATCTGGAGGCAATATGGAAATAGGGAGTTTTTGATAACTGCCAAAGAACTCCAAGACCGAAGCAATTAATTGAGATGCTTCCATATCTCAATACACAAAAGGCAGTAGGGTCTAATGGTTAAGTGCACCAGTTTCAAAGTCTGAGAGGCCTGGGTCTGAAACTTGGCCTCACTGATTAATAGCTCTTTGACCTTTGGCAAACTGCTTAACCTCTATAAATTTCCATTTTCTCCATCTATAAAAAGGAGGCAAAAAAAGTCCATGTATGCAGCCATGCAGTCTTCCTACCAAGAAACGTAAACAAACAGATTATGGATGTCTATAAAGTGGCCAGGACAGATTCTCCCACATACTGAAGCTTTCAACAAATGGTAGGTAGTATTATTATCATTTCAGATCATTATTCACTCAACAAGCATTTATTGAATAACTTATTCTGGGCTAGCACTAGGCTTTGATTCTACTTGAATTCCAACAAATTTTACAAAAATGTATCTATCTGGTATGACCCATGGGGGAGTCCCAGGGGCCTAGGTTACTGACGTGATATAACTAGGTGTTATCCAATTAACATAAAATATCTGCTCCTCTTTGATCTATAAATGCATAGCAATGAAACAACTTCCCTGCTTCTACCCTATTCTCCTTGCCCACTCAACAGCAGAAAAGTCTATGATCATGCCAAGAACAGCCCTCCAAAGTGGCTTCACAGAGAAGGAACAGTGCTGGAACTGCTGGAAAAAGAAGGAGCTGCCCTCGAGGTGGTCTGCGTCACCAAGCCAGACTCAGGAGGGCACAGGAGGAGGCTGGATGACTTGCCATCTGAGGCCATTGTAGTGATATCGGCAGCTTCTCTGTCATTAGGACAGAGATGGCAATTTGCCTTGAAAAATATATTGTAAAATCCAGTGAATTTCCTCCCCCATATCTTGGAGGTTTAGGAAGAACTGAAATGGATTCCAAACTGTTTTGAATTAACAAAAAGAGCTTTTGCCTGTTGCAGAGTTCCAGCTGGAACTCTCCTAGACTTTTTCTTTACAAAACAGCAAACACTCAAGGGGGCAAAACATCCACCAGAGTGTCCTGGGGCTTGTCAGCTTCACTGAGCTTTATGCTTGGCTTTGGCTGCTGGGTAGGTTTTGGGAGTTTGCTAGGGTGGCTGGCATGACGTTGCGGCGCCAGTTGCAAACATGGCTTTGCTGGAGGCAGTTTTATTACTCTTGATGCTGCCCAGCCTGTCAGTAAGACTAGGGAGTGCAAGGAAAGTTATTGCTTACCATGATGACCAAGGAAGCGCTGTTCCTGGCTTCTAGATATGGGCCTACTTTAGGGATACAGTGAAGAGAGAGCAGGTTGCAGCCACCAACACAAGAGTGAGTTTATTGACCACGATCCACTGGCCAGAGCCAGTGGGGGCAGTCAGGACACCCAGGTTTCAATGTTAGTTCCCTTGTGGCACTAGTTGTTGAATCTTAGACAAATCGCTTAAGTCTATGACCCTCACTTTTCTTTCTGCGAAATGAGAATTAACAGCCTAGGAGCACTGTCAGGATTGAATGAAGGAATGTACATGAAATGCTCTTAAAAAGGTACAAAGTCCTGAACTTTGGTTCTAGAATAGGTTGCTGTTCCTTTTATTTAGTTTAATTCTTGCCCCCAAGCTCAGGGGGGAGAGAGGGGAGAAAGACTCGAGAAGAACTAGGTCGTCTTTCTCAGCAACTTGGTTTGAGAGCTGAGTGAACAGTGGAGATGCTAAGCCCAGGCAAATCTAAGTACCAATCAAATGGTATCAGCAGTTTTTAAGGCTGAAGTTCAATGGCAGCAATCTTAGGTAGCAACTCCAGTTTCCCCAGCAAATACTGAGTTGGGTCAAATCAGTTACTTTCATCTAAAAATCTCCTCTTTGGGTCCTCTAGGGACACCCCCATTAATCCCCAATTCCTTACCCCCACCCACTCTTAGATGATGCACATCTTGCTCATCTTTCTTTTAGTCTGGGGCCCTAAGTGCCTTTGCTGAAGTGAAGTTCTTCTGTGAGTCCACAGCCAGCTCAGGATGAGGCCAACTGGATCCCCACCAAAAGCATTTCTTTCTGAAACCACCAAAGTAACTGATAGACTTTAGAGTCAACTGCAGAGGAGAAAAGAATCACTCTTGTTAAGACTGCGTAGGATCAGAAATTTGTTTAGTGGATGAAAGCCTTTTGCTTAGCTGAATGGAAAATCCGGAATAGGAGGAAAAACTAATTGAGAAATTTTGTTTTACTCTAATGAAGCACAATCAATGAGGTGGATCTCATTCTCTATGCCTGAGACTCAGATCTCACTTCATAAAGCCCAGAATTCTCATGACTGTTTCTTGTGTAGACCTTGCCTAGTAGAAACTAAGTACCTTTGAATGGCTCATTTCAAATGCCTCCCTTCGTGTATGTGGGTAAGAATACAAACTGCTATGAACGTACACATATATGTATGTATATATCTATATACATGAGTGTGCATGTAAACTTCTTGATAGGAAAAATAGGACTTTGTTAATTCTATTTTATCCTGAGGGCAAAGCCCTTTATTTTTCACTTACACCTTTCTGTACTCTTTCAATTATAAAATGACCATGTATTACTTTTATTTAAAAAGTGGTGGCTCATGCCTGTAATCCAGCACTTTGGGAGGCTGAAGTGGGCGGATCACGAGGTCAGGAGATCAGGATCATCCTAGCTAACCCCGTCTCTATGAAAAATACAAAAAATTAGCTGGGCGTGGTGGCAGGCGCCTGCAGTCCCAGCTACTTGGGAGACTGAGGCAGGAGAATGGTGTGAACACGGGAGGCGGAGCTTGCAGTGAGCAGAGATAGCGCCGCTGCACTCCAGCCTGGGCGACAGAGTGAGACTCCATCTCAAAAAAAAAAAAAAAGTTAACGAAAAGTATTAACGAAGAGTATGTAATGACATGGGAAATTGACTAAGTGAAAAGAATAGACATGGGATACATAGTATGCTTAGGAAAAATATTTGAAATAAATTAAATATTAATATATTTCCAAATTTTATTAAAAATAAAATGTGCCTTAAAATAGTAGATAAGTAATCTGGGTGCAGTGGCTCATGCCTACAATGCCAGCACTTTGGGAGACCGAGGCAGGTGGATCATCTGAGGTCAGGAGCTTGAGACCAGATTGGCCAACATGGTGAAACCCTGTCTCTACTAAAAATGCAAAAATTAGCTGGGTGTGGTGGTACATTCCTGTAATCCCAGCCACTAGGGAGGCTGAGGCAGGAGAGTCGCTTGAACCTGGGTGGAGGAAAACCCGGTTGTAGTGTGTGGAGATCATGCCTCTGTCTTCCATTTCAAAAAATAAAATAAAATAAAATGAAGTAAAATAAAATACAAGAGAAATAATATCAACTGTTTTTTCCAAACTGGTTTTTCAAAATTTAATATTTTTCTCTGGCAAGCCTCTTATATACTGGAATCTCATCCTCTTTTGCTGAATTAAAGATACCAGAGAGTCAGGGATTAATTTAGGAAGTAGATTTGATCAAGATATTAAACCATGCCAGGTAGTATATTTTTGTTCTATTAAACATAATATCGGCCGGGCACGGTGGCTCATGCCTGTAATCCCAGCACTTTGGGAGGCCAAGGCAGGCGGATCACTAGAGGTCAGGAGTTCGAGACTAGCCTGACCAATATGATGAAACCCCCGTCTCTACTAAAAATACAAAAATTAGCCGAGTGTGGTGGCATGTGCCTGTAATCCCAGCTACTCGGGAGGCTGAGACAGGAGAATCCCTTAAACCCAGGAGGTGGAGGTTGCAGTGAGCCGAGATCGTGCCATTGCACTCCTGCCTGGGCAACAAGAGCAAGACTTTGGCTCAAAAACAAAAAACAAACAAACAAACAACAACAATAAAAAGCCATAATATCAAGTAGTTATTTTAAAGCGAATCACAACTGGACCCTGGACTTACAGCTCCAAAGGTAAACTATGGGTATTGTGATCTATTTGCACCCTAGGCATTTAAAGGCCGGTATTCCGCATGATGTAATGGTAGAGAGTGTACAGTCTGAGCCAGCATGCCTGGTTCACAGTCCTGTCTCCATCTTTTGATAGCCACGTGACCTCAGGCAAATGAGAAAACCTCTCAGTGCTTTGGTTTCCTCATTTGTAAAATGGTCCTTACTTCCCTGAATTGTTGTAAGGATTGAATAAATATGCATGAAGTGCTTAGAATACTGCCTGGCACACAGCAAATACTAAATTAATGTTTGCTGTTCTTATGACTACTGCACTATGCGCCTGATTTCAGAAACATTCTCCTTTCAACTGGACAACAAAAGATCGTGCTCTTTATAATACATTGTGCAGTTATACACAGTTTACCACTATCCCCCGATGGGTTTTTCACAGAGGATATACTGTAGAGTACATATAAAAAGCTCACCTGAAGTCCACTTCAATAGGAAAAATTGCCACTTAAAAAATTTTTTATACAGAGAGATGAAAGTAAAACTTTCTTCTACTCTTGAGAGGCTATTGAAAGTAAAGTTTAGATTGGGCGTGGTGGCTTATGCCTATAATCCCAGTGCTTTGGGGGACCAAGGTGAGAAGATCACTTGAGGTCAGGAATCTGAAACTAGCCTGGGCAACATAACGAGACCTCATCTCTACAAAAAAATTTTAAAAATTAGCAGGGCATGTTGGTGTGCCCCTGTAGTCCTGGCTACTCAGGGGGCTGAGGTGGGAGAATCACTTGAGCCCAACTGTAAAATGGCCATGTATTACTTTTATAAAGTAGCATGATCATAGCTTACTAACTGCAATTAGAAGCTGCAGTGAGCTATGATCATGCAACTGCACTCCAGTCTGGGTGACAGAGTGAGGCCCTGTCTCACAAAAAAAAAAAAAAAAAAAAAAAAGGAAGAAAAAAAAAAAAAGAAAAAAGTCACACTCAGTAAAAAATCTGGCTTTTGGAACTGGTTAGTCAGATCATGTACTTGCAGGGCCAAAAATACAACAAATTGCTAAATAACTAAATTTATTTCTATGTTGTGTGTTCGGTTCAGATTGCATTCTTAATCACAACCAACTACCTCACAAAGGTATCTGAAGGGAAGCCATCAGAGGAATCCACACAAGAGAGTAGGTGGAGGTCAGTGGGTATTCCTTAATTCCTGATATCACGAAAGCAATTCAAAGTAGTATCTTACTGTTGGTAGGGCAGGAGCATGATTTGACCAGAAACACTTAGTAGTTCCTTCTCTACGTCAAGTAAGCATTGTCTTAAGCAAAGTCATACATGCCATTACTTACAGGAACCAAAGATTAGATTGGCCTCTAATCTTCCTTTCTGGAAAGGAAAGAAAGAGACAAAGAAAAGAAAAAGGAGAAGAGGGCATTTGACTGGAAAAACTATATTGTTGAGGGAAGAAAGAGAAGATCCTGGGTTACTCATAACTTTCATACTGCAAACTTATGATACTCTTTCTTGGTACAGCGTTTTGCACGTGTAGAGGTGATTCATGGCATTATGCCATTGGCACTTAAAGTGACAAAGAACGCAGACTAATAAGGAAATCCAAAATTCTTTTGGCCATCCCACCATCATCCCACCCTCTTTCATAGAGGATCAAAAGACAAATCTTACCTCCACTGAGAATAATGACAGCAATAAATATTGCCAAGTCGCTGTCATCTAATTCCAGTGCATTGAACTTCACAGCAAACTCAAACTTGGGCTCCATAAAGTCACCAAAAGGCTTTCGCAGGCTCTTTAGAAACTCCCTTGTCATGAAGCCTTGGCCCTCGGATATGAGAACCCCATCTTTATTCATCAAGGAGGCCAGCATTGTGTAAATGATCTCATGGACTCCATATTTGAGGAGAGTTACTTGGTCATTCAAGTCAAGATTTACGAAACCAGGAATGCTTTTGGCATACTCTGTGATCTCCTGCACAGCCTCCACGGAGCGAAACTGGCAGCCCTGAAAGATGCGGATGGCCACCTCTTTGCTCTGCTCCTGCAGCGGGGTGATGTGTTTGAACTTGATTTTATCTTCTCCCATCATTAAGGAATTCATGTCATAGATAACGAATGGCTGCAAATAAAACAGGGAAAACATGGGTGACTTGGAGATTTCTAACTTAGTGAATGCCATCCCAGTTCAGAAAACTGTTTCTTTATGTAAACTTGCTTTGCTAACTAAAATCTTTAAAGCTGAAGATGCTTAATAATGAGAAAATACTCTCAAGTTCTTTTATTCATCTTAATTATCTTCTGGGACCAAACATATTTCACCAATTTTGGTCTTCTTTCCCTTTAATTTACACTATAACACTTTACCTATGACTGGCTAAGAATCCCAATTTCTTTCGTTTGGGGAGTCTTCACTGTTGATTTTTATATTTACTTGTTTATTTATTTTGTTTGCTATTGAGACAGAGTCTTGCTCTGCTGTCCAGCCTGAATTACAGTGGCACAATCAGGGTTCACTGCAACCTCCACTTCCCAGGTTCAAGCAATTCTCATGCCTCATCCTCCTGGGTAGCTGGGATTACAGGCACACACTGCCACACTCGGTTGGTTTTTGTATTTTTAGTAGAGACAGGTTTTCACCATGTTGGCCAGGCTGGTCTTGAACTCCTGGCCTCAAGTGATCTGCCTGCCTTGGCCTCCCAAAGTGCTGGGATTACAGGCGTGAGCCACCATGCGCAGCCAATTGTTGATTTTTAAAATGATACAAAATCTACTGTTTATCTTGGCTTTCAATGAAATACACTTTTAACCTTCTTTCAATAAAAAAATCATTTCAGCAACTCAGGGTTGAAAATACCCACTTGAACATAAAGCAACTTTACAGGCTTAAAACAATTTTTTTTTCTTATTTTTTTTCCTTTTCCTTTGTTCTCCTTCATAAGTAATAACTTTTCAGTTTTAGATGAAATCCTCTCAGATCGCAAATGAAACTATGTGCACATAAAATATGCTTAACTATTAAAAAATCACTCTGAAAGCAGATTAGAGCTATTGAACCAAGAAAATGTCTATTTCTTTTTTTAATGCTCTGGAAGCCATCTATTTCACAAAGAGCAGATATAGAAGGCCTATAGGCGAATGCTGCAAAAAACAGTTTTGAATTTATATTTTAAAATATCTGTCCTTACAGGTCAAACAATCAATAAAATACATGCCCCAGTTATTCAAGTTTGCAATAGGCTGCTTTCAAAAGTTAAGTCATTTGGTCATGACACTCTCTCTCACTTCCCTGTACAGAACTAACCAAAGTTTGTAGTCATTGAGAAATTCTCAAGGCTGCTCTAAGGGACAACATTTTACTTACACCAGATACACTGAAAGACACATAAGGAGTTAAACCTTGAATCCTGTTCAAATACTTGTATACCTGAAAGCACTGGAAGAAGAGCTGAGGGTATCTGCAGTCCAGCTTTGGTTCTGTGGTGAACTATGTGACTTAAGAAAAGTCATTTACTTTTCCTAGGCCTTAAATTTCTCAATCAGGGGTTTCCACCTCTTCTCCAGAGGAAATTCTAGTTGTGTTTCTCAGGAGCAGGATGTGTGTGGGGAGTGGGCATGTGTGTGGAGAGCTGTGAGTGTGCATGCACAACAAACATGAAGTCTCTGATGGACTAAAAGTAAACATTGTTTTGAGCAGAGATGCTGAGAATTCTCTCCTGAATGGGCACAGAGAAGGTGCATGAGTGGCTGTGGCAGCCGGCTTCAAGATGTACTGGTTGGAGATTCTATTCATATCTATGGAACTCTATGATTTCCATCAAAAGATTAAGTTTGTTCTACACTGGAGGAAGTAACACCAACATTAAGGACTCTCAGATGTTAAATATATTTCCAAACTTGTACATCACATCAACACCCTTCACTGGAGTTATTCTGGAAGTTTTTACTTTTGTTACAAAAAAATTCACTTCAACTGTACTACTTACCAAACTCCAAAAGGGGACAGATGTGAGGAACCCAGAACAGGTTTACCTGGTGGCTCTAATTTTTCAAGGGACCAAACTGTCCGTACCATATTTCTTAAACATTTCGCCTGGGTGGTTTTTTTCCTTTTTCTTTTTTTCTCTTCAGGATTAATATTATTAATGGGAGAAATAAAAGGGGGGGAGAGCAAGTAACATCAATGAAAATTTACTGTATTTTTCCAGAACATCAGGTTCTAATTATGAGAAAAATTTGAATGGATAATGATGCTTTCACAGAACCTAGAGAAAACGTGTTTCTTTGTCCTACAGGCACTTTATAGTGTATTATAATTTATATTAATGAAATACTGACTTTCTAAAAAAAATTATTTCATTTTTTGAGATGAGGTCTTACTATGTTGCCCGGGCTGGTCTTGAACTCCTGGGTTCAAACAATCGTCCTGCTTTGGCCTCCCTAAGTGCGTGCTAGGATTACAGGTGTGAGCCACCACAACTAGCCTTTATTGGCTTTCTTTAATGTCATGAGAAAATGATGGTCTGGACACCTGAAAAGACCAACTACACATGCAGGAGTACAAATAACATGAATACAAAATCATTGCCTTTTCACATGTGGAAAGACTGTACCCAGAACTGCCCACTTCAACTTTCAGATGAGCTTCTGCTCAACCATTTGGCTTCTTGGCACAGAACATATGCATGAAATTCTTTCACCTCCATGTAAGTGATTTATCTGGAACTATGCCCTGATAAATCACCCTTGTCACTCTTCCCCTTTACTTCCCCTGTCCCCTCATATAAAGCTCCAGGTTCCTGTTTTCGAAACTCTGTAATAGTTGAACACAGGGCACAAAATCCTGCTAATTTTCTCTCCCAATTTAACAACAATGTGACTTTAACCCCTTGGCAATTGATGTTGGTCAGGATTTCCTGGCAGTAAATACTCAAGGACAGAGAGAGGAATCAGCACCCCACCATCATGCCAAACCATTTCAGTTTTTTTTTTTTTTTTTTTTTGAGATGGAGTTTCGCTCCTGTTGCCCAGGCTGGAGTGTAATGGTGCAATCTAGGCTCACTACAACCTCCACCTCCCGGGTTCAAGCGATTCTCCTCAGCCTCCAGAGTAGCTGGGATTACAGGCACCCACCACCACGGCCGGCTATTTTTTTTTTTTTTTTTAAGTAGAGACGGGGTTTCGCCATGTTGGCCAGGCTGGTCTTGAACTCCTGGCCTCAGGTGATCCACCCACCTTGGCCTCACAAAGTGATGGGATTACAGGCATGAGCCACTGCGCCAGGCTCCATTTCAGGTTTTTCAGTCCTGTCTGCATTCTGAAGAAGAGGTGAACTAGCAGAGAATTCTGGGTGTTGACATGCAAATGAACACCAGTTGTTTTTTTTTTTTTTTCCTAGTCATATCTGATTATACTGTTTTCACTGCATTTCTGAAGGCTGCATAGATTCTTTCTCTATCAAACTGCAAGAGAGATCCCTGGGTGGGCGTGGTCTGCCTTTCTTTGCAACCAATTCACCAATTCTTAGATTGCAGACAGTTCACTTAGGCGTTACTTCCATATTTCACAGGGAACCTCCTTACCTTCAAACCTAGAGAGAAGATCGTGGCCAGCCTGCTTCATGGAGAGAGAACCTTTTAAAACCCTGGTCAAATTTGGTCTGCATAATTTTATCTTGAATCATTAATTTAACATGACATTTGGTACAATGTTCCATACAAAATGTACTGCATTTCCACGGCCGTGTTTTTGTATTTTTTACAAAGCGAAGTGGAGTCCTTACACTTTCCATCAGCTTGGACAGTATTATCCAAAGATTGCCATTATAGCAGCCGTATCATTCTCAAATTTTGTCTTAATAATTTAACACTTCTAGTTTGGGGCTAATAGTGTATTTATCTTCAGACCCTACATCAAATGGCTGGGTAAGCGTCCCTCCTTAACAGGAAGGAAAGCTTAATTACAACTAGGACATGATAGGGTGAATTCAGGTTTTGTGGTGCATAAAATATACACAGTAGTGGGGCCTCTCTAAGGAAGGCATTACAAATTATGAGAATAAAATTGCTTGGGCCCTTCCCCAAGCACTGGAAGGAGCTCTGCACAAGGGAAGGGCCCCATGAAGCTTCATGAGCTTCACAGCGAATCTGTCACTGGTCATTGTGTGCTTGTGCTTTTCATATACTGGACAGACCAGAACAGAATGAAGAAAGCTGCACTTGAACCCAGTGTTTTTCCAGGAAAGCAAAAAGATTTCTGTTAGAAATCAATTTTTTGAGGGCTACATCAAATATAATTAATTTTGATATATTTAAATTTTCAATATTTTGACACATTTTGAGTTTCAATTTTGACATATTTTGATTTTCAAAAATATATTTTGATTTTCAGAATGGGATTAAAAGTACTGTTTTATATAGATTAGTAAATTCAATTATGGCATGCTTCCTACGTAGAATACAAAGACAATGGGGGAAATGGGATTAATGATGAAAATAGAGTAATTAATTTTTTTAACCTTTTTGAATGGAGAAATAGAATAGTACTGTTCCTAAGAAATCCAATAACATCAGCATTTTAACATGAGTTATGAAAGGTATTATACATAAATGCTCTATGTTTATAATCCTTTTGAGTAACAAAATAGCAAGCTAAGGAATTTTCATAAACATGAAAATCACTCAAAAAGCACAGGGTATTCTGGGTGACTTTTCTAATTTGGCAGATTGAATGAGTGTAGTCAACCCCTCTACCCTCTCTCAAACAATCACTTGAGGTAACCCTGTCAGAGTAAAAACTGGCTTGGAAAAATGTGGGCCTCATCGAGTGTGGCTTTCCTGATGTTCCTAGTTTTACCAGGGCAAAATACTGAATTCTTAGGGCTCATCTTCTTCATTTTGTTTCCTTCTTCTTTTTTATACATCTGACTTTCATCACGGTTCTCCTCGGTTAGCTACAATCCAAAACTCATTGGTTTGGTTTCCTCAGCCTCTTGTTGGTTTCTGCCCGTTGTTCCTGTTTCCCTCTTGTTGAGAACCATGAGATTTATAGGACATAAGGGGTCTTCAGAAATAATCTGCCCCATCATTCTCTGACTAATGAATAAACGGAAGCCAGAGACATTCCAAAGTCAAAGTGCCATTTATAGCAAACCAGGAACTAGAACCTAAGTCCTGATTCTGGGTTGAGAACTTTTCCCTTTCCATTGCTTTCTATAGGACTTCCTCACTTCTTTTTTAACTTTTAAAATGATTATTCTAGGATGAACTGGAGATTTTAAACTAACGCTCTTACATGCTGGGGTCTTGGGGCAATGCCTTTTGAATGACTGTTTCCTAGAGGTGCTGGTGGAGTGCTGTGTGTGATAGAAGTGAAGTTTGAAAGCTGTCAAAGATATTCTGCTTTCCTGCAGGGTTTGGAGATTTAAGACAAACAAATGAAAACTTAACATGAAGAATGATTCACACTGTAATGAACTAGCACATAACCACAGCTCTTAAAAAAATCAATTGCCAGCCAAAGAGTTATTCAGCAGGCAAGCAAGGGTACTGGCCAACTGAGTCCAGCCATTGGAAAAAAAATCCAAGTGCTTTTCTTTTTAACTCTAAAAATATTATTTTTAACTTATTCTCTGAAAGAAACTGGTTCAGATCTTTTATATCTTTAGCTATTCTTGACAGTCCTGGCAATAGAAGAAATTTATTTTATTAATATTGATAGATCGATGAATGATCCCAGAAGGCTAACTTCTCCAGCAGCCCCAGAAACGAATTGGCACTACTATCCTGATTTTATTTCTACTGGGGTCCCTAAGCTCCTTTCTCTGAGGATTCTGCCTGATGTCTTTCCTTTGGGGAGCAAATTCCAGCTCACTCGGGCTTTTCCAGAGATAAAGGGAAAAGAGCCCATATGTTGTTTAGCTGTAAGTGTAGGATTTAACAGGACAGATACCTTTCCAATAGCTTTGAGTCACTGGGTTTGATGGCCATTGTAAATTTCAGAATGCACAAACTTAAATGGGTAAGGAAATGTTTTCATACAAGTTTACATTTCCATATTGATTTTATTCTTCACTAGTTTCATATTTCACACACTATTTAGAAAGACCATTTTTTCCAATGGCACCAGTTTGCTCTTACAATTGTAAAAACAGTGACTCTACATGTACCTACCATAAACAATGTGATGCTTTGGAACCCAAAGTCCAATATAGCACAAATAAAGAGTTTTATTCTTTATTTGCAGATAGAGTGCAGCCAGAGCTTCGCCATCTCTTAGATAGGGGGTGAAAAGTTGGCAGGCACATCAAGCGTTTTTCTATTTATTGTTTTATGACAAACCATGGCACTGAAAATGGTTTTTGAAAACCACTGTTTATTTTCACCAACAAACATGGGATCATGTGACAACGATACACCCAGTGTGATCATCACACCAGGGTAATAGTCAAACACTGGGCACTTCCAAAGTCCATTCAGTTATCAAACTGCCTTCATGAAACAGAGCACCTAGTTCTGGCATATGCATGGTTTTCAGAGTGCAGAAAGACCTCTTAAATAAGGGGCCTTGGCTGGAGCAAGCCACGGAAAGGGAAATGGGTTGTGGGGACAGTCAGTTCCATCCTACTGAGGATGGTTAAAAGGTCTATTGCTCCTAAAATTTCTTGTCCGGCAATCCATAGCTGACAATTCCATATCCCATCTTTTCCTGGCCCTAAGCCTAAAATTCCCAAGCATATTCTTATTTAGGCAAAACAATGAAAAGTAGGGCATCCTATACCAAGGACATGATGTTAAAGCTGGTAGAAGGGGAGCAGGGGAATTCAGTTTATCCATTTTGAAAGGTCCAAGTGGCCCTAGGGAATAAGATCCAGGAGAAGGAAGTTTAGATGGGGAGGGGAAGGAGTCCTGGTCTGCCTGGAGGCAAACGCTGAGCAGGCAGCAGGCATTCTACAATAGGCAATGGTGAATGATACATTTAAAGCATGGCCTCTTGAATCAAGTCATTTCCTTTTCCAAAGGTTCTGGGTAACTGGTAACCCACTATTCTGAGTAGCCTCCCCCAGCCTTGGCCTAACCAACACTAATGACATCAGTCTCAAGCAGGGTGTATAAGAAACGCAAATTGCTCTGCTGCACAGCCATAGCCACTTTTGTATACCTCCCACCCTCTCAAGAGTTTCTGCAAAACTTTTCCTATCAATGCAAATCTTAACTTTCATGAGTCCTGGCCAAGAGATAACATAACACCCCTGAGAGAGATGCTATCAAATGAATAACATGACCATGTAGATAAAGAACAAATCTCTAGTTGCATTGGAAATCACATTTTGTTGTTTTTTTTTTTCCTTTCCCATATTCCTCTCTGAACTGTTTCTTTCCACTAGTGTTTAATTTGATTTTGCAAGATAAGGAGAAGAGAGGGTGCCAAACAACTGTAGTTTAGTTTTGTGTCATCAGTGAACGGATTATTTTAATTTGGCCCAGTCTCTCTTTTTCCAGATCCTGCCTGAATCCAGATCATCAATAATGTGCAGTTTGGTAAGCAAATATTGGGCTAGTTAGAGGCCCTCTGTTGAAAGTCCACAATTTCAAAGGGCATAGGCAACCATGTTTAATTCAATTAAGCAAATATAGTCTGAGTAACTATTAGGGGCAAGACCCAGTCCTAGTTACTGGAAGAAAATGATAAACGCTTGGCCTCTGAACTTGAAAAGCCCATAATCAAGCATTTTGTAGCCCTTTCCTTTAAATAACTTAATACCTGTTTATTCCATAAAAAACCAAACACCGCATGTTCTCACTCATAGGTGGGAACTGAACAATGAGCTCACTTGGACTCGGGAAGGGGAACATCACACAATGGGGCCTATCATGGGGAGGGGGAAGGGGGGAGGGATTGCATTGGGGAGTTATACCTGATATAAATGATGAATTGATGGGTGCTGACGAGTTGATGGGTGCAGCACACCAACATGGCACATATATACATATGTAACAAACCTGCACGTTATGCACATGTACCCTAGAACTTAAAGTATAATAAAAAAAAAAAAAAAAAAAAGAACCTCCTTATTTTTTAACTCAAAGATTTAGAGCCAAGGAGTCAACTGGAGTGAGGTATCTTGAGTGTGTCCTCCGGTGACACAGATAAGAGCAGGTTGGACACCAGTAGTGTAATTTTAAGTTCTTGACCACCGAGGCTTTTTTTTTTTTTTTTCAGTCTTTTGCCTGACTTTCTGGTACTACTAAGTTGACAGAATTTCTAAAAAGGATTGTAGGTACGAATTGGAGGATGAAAAGAAGGTGAGAAAGCAGTTGATGAAAACTAACCATGGCTGGTGGCTCACACCTGTAATACCAGCTCTTTGGGAGGCTAAGGTGGGAGGACTGCTTGAGTCCAGATTTCAAGGCCAGCCTGGCCAATATAACAAGGCACTGCCGCCTGGGCAACAGAGCAAGACCCCACCTCAAAAAAAAAAAAAAGAAAAAGAAAACTAACCAAAACTGTAGATAGTTTGCTTTAGGGCTCTTTCCTTTTCAGCAATCCTTTTATTTTTTTCTTTCTGGATATGAATGGTTTATTTTCTGTAGTCCAATCAGCTACGCAGAGGTCTTCATTTGTTTTTGATTTGCTATGGCCAATTTTCTCATTGAACGAATGAGCTTTATGATCACCAGTGTTGTGCAGTCCTGTGCATGTAAAAGCCAGCAGTCCTAGTCAAGGACTTTTGTAATTTGAAAAGAACCGAAACAGCACAAATTTTTTCCAATTGTGAATATATTAGGACAGCAGATAAGGTGAAAAATTCCTACTGTTCTAAAAACTGAGAAAAAACAATCACAGAAAGTTTTCTCAGAGCGAAGCTTTCTCAGTGTGTTATGTCTCCCTGGCTCACTGACAGCAAGTGGGAAAGACTAGCTTCCTAAAGTACTGCGCTGAGGGGCTAGCACGCTACAAATCTTCTGAACTAGAGGCCAGAAAACCTGCATTATAGTCCCAGGTCTTCTACACACTTGCTGTGGGGTCTTAGGGCAAAATGTTTAACCTCTCTGGACTTTATTTTCCTCATCTCTAAAATAAAGAGGATAATAATAGCAGTAGTCAGGTGGCAATGTGACTCGAACCTAATAAATGTGCAAGGTTTTTTTATACTGTAAAGAATTGAATCCAGGTATATTAATGTTGAGGTATTAAAGACCTATTTGCAAATCGGAAAACTCTTTGTCCTTATCAGTGTATGGCTCTATGCCACAAGTTTCCTTTTTCTATTAACTGATTCTCTTACTAAATGGTTTAGCTAAACAGAAGAACTACCATCTTGAGATAGTCATCAAAATACATGAAAGGTTAATGAGATTTTCCCCACAATATATTTGAATAGGGGAAAAGTTACACATATCTATCAAATAATTGCATAGCTCTCTGGGAGGTGTTCACGTGAAAATAAATGAGTGCATACAAGGGCTTTCCATGGTTGGGACAGCGTCTTCTGAGTGTGTTCTGCAGTTCTTACAGCCCTAGGAGCATTGTGCAGTCATCAGAATCAAAGTCAAACCCTGTCGTTAAAAACTGAGCTACAAGGCCGGGCGTGGTGGCTGCGCCTGTAATTCCAGCACTTTGGGAGACTGAGGCGGGCAGATCATGAGGTCAGGAGATCAAGACCATCCTGGCCAACATAGTGAAACCCCATGTTTACTAAAACTACAAAAAAATTAGCTGGGCATGGTGGTGTGCACCTGTAGTCCCAGCTACTCAGGAGGCTGAGGCAGGAGAATTGCTTGAACCAGGGAGGCGGAGGTTGCAGTGAGTCGAGATCGCGCCACTGCACTCCAGCCTGGTGACAGAGCGAGACTGTCTCAAACAAATACATAAATAAATAACAAACAACAAAAACAAAAACTGAGGTACAGAGACATGATCTAGGTCATCCAAACTGATGGCAGAATTGGGACTAGAATTCAGGCACAATTTTATTCTGTAATTCCATGTTGTTTTCTCAGTTTCCAGTCAGGGAAGAGCTCTGCTGCTTGGAAAACCTAACTTAGTAACAGTTACAACCCATTCTGGGTTTTCTAAATGGTGCTGCTCAATGAGTGAACAGATGTTGGAGAGTCCACTGGAGTGGCCCAGGTAGCTCAAAGCCTTGCAGAAGATAAAATTCCATATGTAATAAAAGGGCAGAGCTTCTAGTTGCCCCGGAATAATCAAGAATGCTACAAGGAAAGAAAGATAACCTAATATCTAGAATCTACTTTATGCCCCATGTTGAACTTCCCTAAGAGGTAACTCTAGACCAGCCTGACCAACACAGTGAAACCCCCGTCTACTGAAAATACAAAAATTAGCAGGGCATGGTAGTGCATGCCTGTAATCCTAGCTACTCCGGATGCTGAGGCATGATAATCGCTTGAACCTGGGAGGCAGAGGTTGTGGTGAGCTGAGATTGTGCTACTGCATTCCAGCCTGGGTGACAAAGCGAGACGACGTCCCAAAAAAAAAAAGGTAACTCTGGTAGTTCTCCTGAAAGGTGAAATAGTGGGATTCAATACATTTTCTAAATCTAGGTCAGGCTGTTCCCAGAGAAAAGCAAGGCTGCTTGAATGAATATTGCTGTGGCCAGTTATTTTGATGCCAAGAAAAGAGATGGATTCTAAAAGAGGGTGATAGGCTGAGGGGGCTTAAGTTCATTCATTAAAGTTAGGACGACCAATACATTCTAACACTATTCTCAAAGACTTTATGGACTTTTCTCCCTCTTCAAAATAATGTTTACTTACGCTATCTGAAAACACTTCCTGCGTTTCAGACTCAGTCTGCAATATGTTAACAGCCAACAGTTGAACAATATTCTGCATGTGCATTCATAGCACAGTAAACCATTTACTCAAAGAAACAGAAACCCAAAACAACTCCCTGCCTCCCCCAATGAAGACAGCAGAAGAGAACTAACTGATTTGTCTGTTGTCTTTCCTGTCAAGATCGCCCTCGCCTTTGCTTTGGTCAGCGGGAAGGACTTTATGTATGAGTCATACAAATGTTTTGCCAGGGCCCGGAGGTCAGCGGACTCTGGGTTCAGCTGGTCGATATCACTGGAGATCTCCGCCAACAGCTTCTCCTTCTCGGCTTGTGGCATCCGCCCAAACCTGATGGCTATAGAGGAAGAGGAACGACAGGATGAATCATTGGATTACTACTGCTCTGAACATACACTGTGCTCTCCCAGCCCTCGTTCCCACACAGTAGAAGCATCTCCTCCTCCACTGCTCTCGAGTTCTGGTTTCTGTCTACCAGTTTGCTCATGTTTTTATAAAAGTAGCACAGACCATCAGTAAAAATTAAACTGTTCACTTTAATTTTTAAAAGTTAATGCATAATCCCGCTGAGAAAGCAAAAGAATTCAAGAGTTTAGCAAAGGGAGGAAAGTATGTCGACTTAAACGTGAAATAATTGAGAACCAACTCCTATTCATCCCTCAAGACCCAATTCAAAGGTCACCTTCTTTGCATCCCCAGCACTTGACCTAAGGTCAGGGCACTAGAAGGATCAACACGTTTCACGAATTAAAATACAAAACTGTGCAGAATTCAAAGTTGTACAGACATAGGCTTTGTTCTCAGGGAGTTTGTATGATCTGTTTGTCTCTGTTAAAAAGAAATACGGATGGTGCTTTATCACATCTTACTAGTCCAGAGAGCACTTTTACAGAAGCCATAGTTATCTCCCGACTCTCCAGAGTTACCACTTAATGATGTTTGTCAGAAAGACAAACTGGCGGCCTGTAGGGTGAGGAAGTGTGAAAAAAGGTAATGAAAGAAAGAAAAGCAATGAGGAAAATGTAAGAGGGGTTAGTGGGGACTAGTGTGGGGAAAAAATAAACTGTAACTTTTCAACTCAGATATGTTTTCTTTCCTTCTTACCAATATGTTCAGCAAAATATTATTTTGAATCACGTTCCTTTGGGGGCACACTTTAGGTTCTATGTTTCCCATAATAAGGGTGCCTGGCCATCATGTCCACTGTTCCCCATGCATACATAGCTCTGTTCTTACACTCACGACATGGTATCACAGCCATGTGTTTTTATGGTGATTGGCTTCACTAGACTATATGCTCCTTGAGCGCAGAGACTGTCATACTCGTTTACGTCTCTAGCAAGACTCTGTCTCTGCTGAATCCTAGAACAAAGAGATGGCTCTTTTATTTTATTTTATTATTTTGAGATGGAGTCATGCTCTGTCACCCAGGCTGGAGTGCAGTGGCACAACCCCAGCTCACTGCAACCTCCACCTCCTGGGTTCAAGCGATTCTCCTGCCTCAGCCTCCCGAGTAGCTGGGATTACAAGGGGTGCGCCACCGTGCCTGGCTCAGTTTTATATTTTTAGTAGAGACAGGGTTTTACCATGTTGTCCGGGCAGGTCTCAAACTCCTGACCTCAAGTGATTTGCTCACCTCAGCCTCCCAAAGTGTTGGGGTTACAGGCGTGAGCCACCGTGCCCAGCCAGAGATGGTTCTTTTATATGTTATTATGCTAAGGGTAGCATCTCTATCATGAGACATGACAGCACATGACAACTTTCCCATCTGAGTACTCCGTGAAAATTACCTTGGATTTTCCCAAGAAATTGACACGTACCCTTGAGTCTCAAATTCATAAATGCATTTCCATTGACCCTAAATAAATTTTATCACTGACTAATACAACTACTGTTTTGTAGGGGCCTCCTTAGAGACCAGACTTGGGAGTTAGAGGGGAAGAAAATCTTACCTCTCATTTGGGATTCCTTTACATTGAATTAGCCTGTATTTAGATACTTTTAGTAAATATATCCTTGGTACATGGCCTCTTCATATAGAAACCTTTAAACTGGGAGGTTTTGGTCAAAAATCCTGCTTCCCTACTCGCTCTTCCCCATTTTCTTTCTGTGTTGTTCTATGGGGCTGAGGCATGGTTGTTCATATTTTTATCTACTGGTGACCCCAGCCCCTGGTGCTAGGCTTGTCTGGGTCCCTCAGGATATGACCTCATCTCACAGCACTGATCACAGGAATTAATCTATAATGTTTTATTTCCTCCCTTGCCATATAATCTCCACAAAGGCAGGAATCTTGTTCATTATTGTATCCTCAGCACTTAGTGCAATTTCTCGCACATATGAAGCCCTTGTCTACTGTAATTTGAAATACAATGAAAAGAAACCCCAGATAGCATATTCCTTCAAAATCCTCTGTGAACCTCCTGACCACTTTGCTCAGATAGAATTCCTTATGCAGTTGGCCCTCCATACCTGCAGGTTCCACATCTGCAGATTCAACCAACTGTGGATTGAAAATATTTGGAAAAAAGAACCAATAAAAAATAATATGGGCTGGGTATGGTGGCTCACACCTGTAATCCCAGCACCTTGGGAGGCCGAAGTGAAAGGATTGCCTAAGGCCAGGAATTTGAGAACAGCCTGGGCAACAGAGACAGACCCTGTCTCTACAAAAATACAAATAAAAATAATTAGCTGGGCGTGGTGGAGTGTGCCTCTAATCCCAGTTACTAAGGAGGCTGAGGTGGGAGGATCCCTTGAGTCCAGGAGTTAGAGGCTGCAGTGAGTCATGATAGAGCCACTACACTTTAGCCTGGGTGCAAGACTCTGTCTCTAAAATAAATAAATAAAACAATGATAAAAAAAGACAAATAAAAAAATACAGTATAACAACTTTTTTTTTTTTTTTTTTTTTTGAGACGGAGTCTCGCTCTGTCACCCAGGTGGGAGTGCAGTGGCCGGATCTCAGCTCACTGCAAGCTCCATCTCCCGGGTTTACGCCATTCTCCTGCCTCAGCCTCCCGAGTAGCTGGGACTACAGGTGCCCGCCACCTCGCCCGGCTAGTTTTTTGTATTTTTTAGTAGAGACGGGGTTTCACCGTGTTAGCCAGGATGGTCTCGATCTCCTGGCCTCGTGATCCACCCGTCTTTTTTTTTTTTTTTTGAGACAGGGTCTCATTCTGTTGCCCAGGATGGAGTGCAGTGGCACAATCATGGTTTACTGCAGGCTCGACCTCCTGGACTCAATCGATCCTCCCACCTCAGCCTCCTTAGTAGCTAGGACTACAAGTATGTGCCACCATGCCTGGCTAATTTTAAATTTTTTTATAGAGACAGGGTTTCACCATGTTGCCCAGGCTGGTCTCAAACTCCTGGGCTCAAGGGATCCTCCTGCCTCCGCCTCCCAAAGAGCTGGGATTACAGGCATGAGCCACAACACCTGGCCATAAGAACTATTTATACAGCATTTACACTGTATTAGATATTATAAGTCATCTAGAGATGATCTGAAGTATACAGGAGGATATGTGTAGGTTATATGCAAATAGTATGTCATTTTATATCAGAGACTTGCACATCTAGGAATTTTGGTATCTGAGTGGATCCTGGAGCCAATCCCACAGAATAAGGAGGGATGGCTGTACTATGTTCATTTCTTGTTCACCGGTAGTTCTTAATTGAGGAGTGGGGAGGGTAGGGGAGGTAGAGCATATCAGAATCACATGGTAACTTCTGACATTACATGTTTTCCATGGAACATTTTGATGGACCATCTATCCACTCAGTTAGGAGTATATAAAAAACCTGGGGTTTGGGACAGTTTATAAAAAGCTTCCTAAATGCTGGGCTCCTGTTGTATGCATACATTAGCTCATGTATTAAACTGTTACTATACTACGATGTTGGTTTATATCAGTTATTCTACTCAAATATAAATTATATGAGTAACAGGTTTTCTCATCTTTGTTCCTAAGTGTAACAAAATACACATAGTAGGTTAACAATAAATGTTTGACGGATTAAACTCCAAAATATCAGGTTTAAAAACAGACAGAAAACAAGACACTATGTCCATTAGGAAGTTTGGGAAAATGATCCTGAGAAAAGCACTAAGTAAGAAGGCGTATTAAAAGAAGAAGGAATTTTGGTGTACAACTCAGAGAAAATCAGTTATCCTATAACAAAACAGAGGTGACTAGAATCACCACCTATCTGCTGCTCCTGAACTTTTGTTATTTCACAGAACACACAATACTGTCTCTTTACTCAAGGAATAATTATTGAATGACTATTGTGTGCCAGGCATGGTTCTAAGCTCTGATTCAGTTTTTACAGGTAAGAGGCTATAAACATATGCAAACGTTTACACATCTAGAAAAGCTATTTTTTCCTAATGGGTAATCAAAAAAGTTAATTTAAATGAACAAACAGCCAAAGATAGCCACTTACTACATTTGCTAGTCCTGCTTTTCTATCACCTAACAAATATAACCAAAAAACAACCCTAAAAACCATTTTAGAATTAGGATATATTAAAGTGAGATCCCTCTGCCATAATCTCACTGCCTCAGTCTCCCAAAGTGCTGGAATTGCAGGTATGAGCCACTACACCTGGCTCACCTCTCTTTCTTTCCTTCCTTCTTTCCCTCCCTTCCTTTTTCCTTTTTGCCTCTCTCCCTCTCCTTCCTTCCCTTCCTTCCTTCCTTCCTTCCTTCCTTCCTTCCTTCCTTCCTTCCTTCCTTCCTCCCTCCCTCCCTCCCTTCATTCCTTCCTCCTCCTCCTCCTTCTTCTACTTCTGCTGCTGCTTCTTTTTTTTTTTTTTAAGAGACAGGGTATCATTCTCTTGCCCGGGCTGGAGCACATTAGTGTGATCTTGGCTCACTGCAGCCTTGAACACCTGGGCTCAAGGGATGCTCCTGAGTAGCTGGGACCACAGGCATGCACCACCATGCTCGGCTCACTTCTCTTTCTTGAGGGAAAAAAAACTTGTGCCTGCTGGAGGTTCTGCAGGATTTGGCAATCTAATAACTATTCTTTTGTAGTTCCTCTAAAGTAAAACAAGGAGCAACCTTTACCATTTTTCACACTATTTGTAGAGGACATTTAAATATTTTCTTAGGTTTCTTTCAAAAATGAAGATGAGCAAAACACCACCAGCTCACCTTGTAACTCAATTTCTGATTCCCTGAAGTCTTCCTGACATCCTTTAATTCATTCACTGGACACTTGTTTGATGCAACACTGTGCTACACAGATGGGGCTGGGGGAAAGGATGAAAAGGACATGTCTGGTAGGGGAGACTGGATATATTACACAGATGAGTCTTCCTCTAGTGTACCTCTCTGTACTACTCTACTATTACCTCCTCTTTAAGTTATCTTTCCTCCACCACTGAACTTACTGAAAGAGTTGTTTTCACTGCGTCTGTGTTTGTCACTTTCTATTTACTTCTCGATCTACTGCAATCTAGCTTCGGGCTCACTGGGATTTACCGAAACTTTGTAAAAATCCTGAATGCTTTTCTCACAGCCAGAACTAACGGCCTCTTCTAAGTTCTCAATAGACTTGAGCTCTCCAGCATTCTCCCAGCCTTTAACGCTGGCAACCATCTCCACTTCTTATTTCTAAAATTTCTTGTCCTGGTTCCTGCTGTTCTGGGTCCTCTAACTTTCTGCCAGCTGCTCTCCAGATCTCTCTGATGGTGCCTCTCCCTTAGCTTGTATTCGGTGGTCCCTAGTATGACCTCTCTAACCTACAACGGGTGCTGATGATTCCTGCTCTCTCTTTACTGAAATGTGGAGCCTTATTTTTCACATCCTCCTGTATTCCTCTATACATAGTTGCTGGATACTCCCTAGGCACCTCTAACACAATATAAAACTAAATTTAAAATGTTCTCCTCCAAACTGGCTCTTATTCCTATGTTCCTTTCTTGGTTAATTCATTCTATCGCCCAAATGAGATACCCTAAATAACCTTTGACAACCTCTCTCCCTTCAGGAGCTTTTATTCATTGGTCGCTGCTCTGATATTTCTCTCAATTTTCTTTCTTCTCGCCCTTCTCAATGTCTTATTTCCTAATATTGCATTGGTCTTCAGATGGATTTCCCAATTCCAGTCTTTTCTCTATCATTTTTACTGCTATCAGTCTTTTTTTTTTTTTTTTTCGGTAATATATATCTGATCACTCTCTTGCTTTTTAAGGCAGAATGTGATATCACAGGAAGGTATGAAACACATAGAAAAGGAAGAGCAGGGAATCAGAAAAGTCTCATGGGAAGGAAGGCATTTGAATGCAGACTTGAATGTCAGGTAGAATTTCCCCAGGGAACAGACAGACACATCAACAGAGGCCCAGAGGTATCTAAGCATAAGCCATTTTCCAGGAATAGCAAAATGCAGGGTTTGCCTGAAGTGTGAGTGGAAAGTGGGCAGGGGTGGGGAAAGGAGGTAGGCTACAACATGGATGGTTCTGGAGTCCACACAGGGCAGAGGGACAGGGCAGCCCGAGCAAACATGTACTGCCACATGCACTAGGACTTGGTTACCTTTTCTGAAAGTTAAGATTTGGGTAATTTTTCTTTGCACAACCAAGAAGACTAAAGAAAAAAAGTAATAGGTTAGCCAGGCGCGGTGGCTTATGCCTGTAATCCCAGCACTTTGGGAGCCTGAGGTGGGCCGATCACGAGGTCAGGAGATGGAGACCATCCTGGCTAACATGGTGAAACCCCATCTCTACAAAAAACACAAAAAATTAGCCGGGCTTGGTGGCGGGCGCCTGTAGTCCCAGCTACTCGGGAGGCTGAGACAGGAGAATAGTGTGAACCCGGGAGGTGGAGCTTGCAGTGAGCCTAGATGGTGCCACTGCACTCAAGCCTGGGCGACAGAGACTCTGTCTCAAAAAAAAAAAAAAAAAAAAAAGAAATAGGTTAAAGTTGAAATCTATTTGCCATTCAGGATTTTTCCTTTTCTCAATATACACTAGAGCTGCTGTTTGCAAGGCACTGAGAGAACTACCTTAAAAATGTTGAGTGTCGCAAAAATTTGTGAAATCATTTTTCTGGATTTTTATGAAGCCACTGAGAAATTATTTTGAAAGTTGTCAGTTTTTTAAAAATAATTAAAAACTCTCTCTCATTTATATCATAAGACATCTTAGTCAGCAAAGCTAAGATTTCACTAGCTTTTAAATTTATGAAAACCATATTTTTAACCAAATCTCAGTGTTATAGAGAAAACCTAACTGAATGATTCATAAGCAACATGTCAATTCTTCTCTAGATTATTTTCTTAAATAGGTCAGGTGCAGTAGCACTTTCCTGTAGTTTCAGCAACTCCAGATGCTGAGGTGGGTCCAGCCTAAGCAACATAGTGAGACTCCATCCCTAAAAATAGTAATAATAAATACATAAAATTTTAAAAATAAAAAGTGCACTTAGCCTAAACTATTTTATTATTTAGTTCATACATAAAAAAAGAGCTCTGAATATGAATTATTCACTAGTCAAAAAAATTTTTTTTTTTTTGAGACAGGGTCTTGCTCTGTCACCCAGGCTGGAGTGCAGTGGTGCGATCATGGCTCACTGCAATTTCCACCCCCTGGGCTAAAGCAATCTTTCCACTCCAGACTCCTGAGTAGCTGAAACCACAGGCGCATGCCATCACGCCTGACTAATTTTTTGTAGTTTTAGTAGAGATGGAGTCTTGCCATGTTTCCCAGCCTGGTCTCGAACTCCTGAGCTCAAGTGGTCCTCTGACCTCGACCTCCCAAAGTGCTGGGATTACAGGTATGAGTCACTGTGCCTGGCCCACTAGTCAAAATTCTTAATGACTAAATAATTTTATTAAAAACAAAGAGGACAAGGCCAGCACAGTCGGTGGCTCACGCCTAATTCTAGCAATTTGGGAGGCTGAGGTGGGATCACCTGAGGTCAGGAGTTCGAGACCATTCTGGCCAACATGATGAAACCCCATCTTTACTAAAATACAAAAATTTGCTGGGCGTGGTTGCGGGCACCTGTAGTCCCAGCTACTCGGGAGGCTGAGGCAGGAGAATTGCTTGAACCCGGGAGGCGGATTGAGTTGAGATCATACCATTATACTCCAGACTGGGTGACACAGCGAGACTCTGTCTCAAAAAAAATAAAAATAAAATAAAATAAAATAAAAATAAAGTAGACATATTTTTAAAATGTGATTACTATAATGGACTTGCCAGCAAGATTTTAAAACAAAAATGACTACTTTGAAAAACTATAAAAATGCATGCAAGAGCCCATTTGACTAAAGAAGCAACATTATCCATGCGTCTTTTTATCAAGATTCTGCAGACACCAGCTTCACTAACAAACAGTAGTTGATGCAATGATCACTTAGTAAGTTACATGCACCGCTGAGTGGCCTAGGAAGCAGGTCTGTGTTTCTGCTTCATTTTCATTTTGAGCTTTCCTCTAAGGGCAGTGTCTAGACACAGTAGTGAATTGATTGTGCTTGAGATGACTCAGGAAGGCTTCTGAGCAATCGGTGGAATTAACCCATGGTCTAGAAATGATGGGTTGTTTAATGACCAAAATAATTAAGAACGTGTGTTTATTTTCATTACTTTCAGGAAAAAAATACGTTTCTGAAGCATATCAATCAGTCCACCAGCTGGGTACTTTTCCTACCCCATGCTGAAAGTGAGTATTTGAGAAATTATGTTTCTAAGTGGAAGAATTTTGAAACTATGTTATTCTACAACATGTAGGCGATATGTCACAATGAAAATGAAAGTTCCCTCTGAAGAGCTGTAACCCTACATAACCTAGGATGCCATTTATACTTTCTCTAGCCCAGAGGCTCTGGATTTCTGCTCTCGGGCTACATCACTAACCATCAAACCAACTGCCCGAAATTGCTGAGCAATTGATCACAACATATAGACCTAACTCAGATATATAAATTATATTTTTATTTTATGATACCAAAACATATAGGTGAAAACTTTTAAATTCAGGCAATTGACATGTCAGGTGCCTACACATTTGTGAAGACCGGAGCATTGTAAGACACAGAATAGCTGGTTGAAAAGTGAAAAATCCAGTGAGTTAGGTTGTTTGATTATACAGAATCACAGAATTTTCAAAGTGAAAGGACATAGTGATCACTGATTTCAGTGCCTATCCAATAACATCAGCAAGCGCCCCTAGGGTTCCCTACTGGTTCCTTCAGAAACCTCCTTCAAAGCTGTGAGTGCATGGCCAAAGGGAAGCTATATTCATCAACCAGACTAATCAGAGACCAGAGAGCAGAAATAAGGTTAACACAGAATGGAGTACATTTGCTTTGGGGGAGGTCCATGTTTTCTTGCGCATACTGAAAACAGCTGGGTGCCGATTTTGGTATAACACTCAGAGCCTCTTTCGATAAAAAGGCATTCTATATGAACAAAAACTCTATTGGCTTCACATTGGTCAAAGCAATGGATTTTAAATAGTGACTCAACTTCCTAGAAAACTTTGTATTTAGAAATGTTTTCTTCATGCAGCTAACAGGCAAAACTAATCAAAACCTTGTTGTTAGTCTGATGTTCTCTTTTCTGTGCGGCAAACAAACTCCCATAAAAACCTCTGAGGTTTTCTTAGTCATGTTTGCAATTTTTTAAGTGTTGAACTGCCTAAGTCTCTGATGTCATGACACTTAATTCCTATATTTTCTTGCTTTTGCTAGAACTGAACGAACACTCCCTATCAAGATTGACCCCCTCTAGAGATAAAATAAATTGCCATATGAAGTCAAAAGATGACCTATCAAGTTTATGATAGCTTTCTTTGACTTTTAGGGGAGGAGAAAATCATACCATCCATACTACATAGGTTGGGGTTTAAATAATATTTGCCTATAAACAATAAGCAATTGGAGATTGATTTTAAGTAAACGTATGCAATGCCTGTAAGCAACAGGAAATATATTTTACATAAACGTATGCACTGCCTATAAGTAACAGGAATTATATTTTACATGAATGTGTGAAGTGATAATTTTTTAATAGGCAAAAAATAGTGTTAAAAGTGGAACTGGCATGCTTTCCTAGGCTATCTCAGTGATAATGACCTCAAAGTCAATGATTTCTTCATGAAGATGAAATAAGTTTATTGCAACTTGATTGCATCACCTAAAATATAACCCTTGACTTGGAAACTTGCCCTTATGTTTTATGAGGTCTGAAATAAAAAGGAAACTGATGGAACTGAACCAGCAAATTATTTTGCAATCCATGACTACAGTTGTATACAGCAGATGTAGTCAATTGTTGAGGAAGGTTGGACCAAATTTCCATCCTGTTCAGTACTGCTGATAGCTCTATTCAAAATATATTCTTGCCTTTAGAGGAACTGACCCATAGTAATGATACCGATAGAATTTTGTGAACTATTTTTAAAGGGTAGGTTATTAATCAATGAGTGACTCTCAAATATCTTGATGGCTTCCACTGTGAAAACCAAATATCTGCATGATAGAGCAAAAATTTAATTTTCTCAGATGCTTTAGCGTGCATATAAATGAAGACTGCCTTCTCACTAGATCAGTTTTGAGAGAGATGAAAACAAAAGAAAGAAAAAATAGGATAGCTGATGAAATGAAACTTCGAATTTAATTTGGTCATGTTGGCATTTTTTATTTCTTGAGTGCATTGAAAGGAACTGATTAATACTTGACACATATAATACTACCAAGTTATACCTAAAATTAATTTTGTCAGCCAGGCAACCAATCAGAACTAAATAGCGATCAAGAATTATTTTTTCAAACATATTTGTCTTCCAGGACTTTACTGAGTTAGTTCCACAGATCATGAAAACAGGGGTCTTTTCTCAGGTCTTCTACATCATTTCCCTTAAGTTGACACCCAAAGTCATAAGCTTGACTTTAGACACAGGTTTCAAAAGTAGAAAGTTTTATTCTCTTATGTTTCTATGGCATTGAAGTTTTGCAGAACTATAAAAATAATGTGTTTTACCCTTTCCACAACTCATGGATGTTCCTTGAAGTGAAGGAAAGGCACACTTGTCTTTGCATAATAAAGAGCAAAAAAAAAAAATTAATTAATTAATTAAATGAATCTAAATTTTCACATGCCACTTAAAGTTCCAGACCCAGACATCTTCAGGATTTTCTTAAAGTAGAAAGACACTACTGATACACACAAGTAAACATAATTCTCTATTTAATGCATGGAGCAATATAAAATTTAATCACGATGATCATTATATTTGTTCTAAAACACTGAAGTTTTTCCCATCATCCCCCAGATTTTTCAAGTCTCTTCTCTCCTCATGGCAACAACCAGAGAGAGAAGGGTTCTATAATGAAACGTTAAAAACACTGACCTAAATGAGAAATGTTTTATCGACATGCAATATTCTAAATTCTGGTATTTGGTGGAAAACCTGTACACATTTTTGGCAATGGCCTTAGTGTCCACTGGTCTGGCAGCTATAATGAGAATAATAAAGTATATGGTGATGACTGTTTACTCACCATTATGAGACATCCCCACTGCAAGGCATTTCTGAAACCGACAGTACTGACATTTATTTCTACTTTTTTTGTGGATCCGACAGTTAAGATCACATCTGTCATAGATAAGCTTCAATCTGATTGTTCTCCGGAAGAAACCCTGCAAAGGGATATATATATATATATATATTATATATATAAAAGAAGCAAATTTTAAGTCTTTGTGACACATGGAAGCAGCAACCTACGGCAAAAGGTTTACTGGCCTGGGGATCAGAAAAGGCAGGTTCTTGACATGGTTCTGTCACTGGTGACTTTAGACAAGTCACTTAACCTCTCTGGAACTAAATTTTCTTTGCTATAAAATAAAGAATCAGAGGATCTCCAGGTCCCTTTTTTAGCTCTTAGACACTGATCACATCCAGCTGCGGCTTTCATTGGATCTTGGCTCTACATTTGGTTTTCAGCATGCTCTAAGAAGTGCTCTGGATTTAATGTAATGCAAATAAAACACCATGTAATCAGTTCAGTCTCTCTGCAAATCATTCCAACAGCATGCCCCAGCCTTTGTAATTGTGCTAAGCAGCCTGGCAAAGTTATAATCATTTCATTCTAAAGTCTGATCAGGGCCAATAAAAATCCACATGTGGATAATTTTTTTTGGAATTCTCTATGTTGCATAATTTCCTGCAGAATTTGTTTCACTTATTCATGCTGCTGAAAGTGTGCCCCATCATTGTTGTGGCTTACAGACAGAAAGAGACTATGGCAAATAACATGAGAAGTAATCAGATAAATCCTCACAAAATCGACTGCTATCTCAAAATGGCAAATACGTCAATTTGAGGCCAACTGAATATTCTGCTATATTTACATCTTTCAGAAAGAGCTGAAAAAAATCGAATTGGATGTTTTCTGACTCCATTTTTTGGGTTCATCATATTCCTATTCATTTCTATTGTGTTCATCTCCATAAAATTTAATTGCTAATTCTTTCAATGTATCTGGCCCTGTTTGGTGCAAAAAGCACTGCGTTAGTATTGCTTGGGTCATTGACATGCATTTTGACTTTCTCCAAATTTCCATTTAGAACTCTGGATGAGTATGTTCTGATTGCTTGACAGCTTCACTTAAATAACTAATAGCCATCTCTAACCCATCCTGTCCAAATTGAAGTCCTGACCCTCCCCTACAAACTCACTTCACTTGCGACTTTCTCCATCTCGGCAGATGCAACGCCATCCTCCCAGATTTTCAAGTCCAAATCCTTGAAATCACTCTTGACTTCTTTCCTCAAGACGAAAGCTTTCTCTAAATACACACTTGCCTATTTCCTTCATCGCCTTCAACTTTTGCGTCTCACCTCTCATGGGGCTAAGCCAACTTATTTAATACTGTGGCCTGTCCCTGCCCCACTTCTCTTCTGGAACTCTTGATCCTTTTGACTCTGCTCCAGTTTTTCTTCTTTCCAATAGCACTTAGGACTTTCTAACACACCACAGAATTTACTTATTACTGTTTAAGTGTTTATTTTCTGCCCCTCCCTCACTGCTCAATTAAAATGATAAGCTCTTCAGGGGCAGGAATAGCCTCTTATACCCCTGGATGGAATCCAAATGCCTGTGATAGTGTTAAATTAAAATTTGTGGAATTAATATAGATGTCACGTAACTTCCTTTCTGGGCCTCACCTTTTTCAACTGTAAAATGAGAAAGCACTTCCACCTCTGGTGGTTTGCGACTCCAAATTATGACTGAGATGTTACAAAGGCAATAGGCTTGACAAAGTAATCATTATTCTCAATTTTGGGTTTGTCATTTCCTTGATCTTTAAGAAAATATAGGCTGGGTGTGGTGCTCACGCCTGTAATCCCAGCACTTTGACAGACTGAGGCGGATGGATCGCTTGAGTCCAGGAGTTCGAGACTAGCTTGGGCAACAAGGTGAAACCCTGTCTCTATTAAAAAAAACACAAAAAAATTAGGCAGGTGTGGTGGCATGCACCTGTAGTCCCAGCCACTACTCTGGTGGCTGAGACGGAAGGATCAACTGAGCCCAGAAGGTCAAACTGCAGTAAGCCAAGCTATGATCACACCACTGCACTCCAGTCTGGGTGACAGAGTGACACATTGTCTCAAAAAGAAAAAAAAAAAGGAAGAAAATACAGTTTTATCACCTACTATGTAAAATGAAATAATATACTATTTAATTTTGCTTGTTTTGAGGCTTTACTAAATGGTATTATACTATATGTAGTTTTTGGGACACTATTAAAATTTGGTGTGAGGCCAAAAGCAATGGCAACAAAAGCCAAAATTGACAAATGGGATCTAATTAAACCAAAGAGCTTCTGCACAGCAAAAGAAACTACCATCAGAGTGAACAGGCAACCTACAGAATGGGAGAAAATTTTTGCAATCTACTCATCTGACAAAGGGCTAATTAATATCCAGAACCTACAAAGAACTCAAACAAATTTACAAGAAAAAAACAAACAACCCCATCAAAAAGTGGGCAAAGGATATGAACAGACATTTCTCAAAAGAAGACATTCATACAGCCAACAGACACATGAAAAAATGCTCATCATCACTGGCCAGCAGAGACATGCAAATCAAAACCACAATGAGATACCATCTCACATCAGTTAGAATGGCAATCATTAAAAAGTCAGGAAATAACAGGTGTTGGAGAGGATGTGGAGAAATAGGAACACTTTTACACTGTTGGTAGGATTGTAAACTAGTTCGACCATTATGGAAAACAGTATGGCGATTCCTCAAGGATCTAGAACTAGAAGTACCATATGACCCAGCCATCCCATTACTGGGTATACACCCAAAGGATTACAAATCATGCTGCTATAAAGACACACGCACACGTATGTTTATTGCGGCACTATTCACAATAGCAAAGACTTGGAATCAACCCAAATATCCATCAGTGACAGACTGGATTAAGAAAATGTGGCACATATACACTATGGAATACTATGCAGCCATAAAAAAGGATGAGTTTAAGTCCTTTGTAGGGACATGGATGCAGCTGGAAACCATTATTCTCAGCAAACTATCGCAAGAACAGAAAACCAAACACCGCATGTTCTCACTCATAGGTGGGAACTGAACAATGAGATCACTTGGACTCAGGAAGGGGAACATCACACACTGGGGCCTATCACGGAGAGGGGGAAGAGGGGAGGGATTGCATTGGGAGTTATACCTGATGTAAATGACGAGTTGATGGGTGCTGACGAGTTGATGGGTGCAGCACACCAACATGGCACAAGTATACATATGTAACAAACCTGCATGTTATGCACATGTACCCTAGAACTTAAAGTATAATAATAAAAAAAAAATTTGGTGTGAGGTTTCTAAAATTTACGTTCTTTTTAGTGAAAGACTATGATTTACTTATTTTCATAATTATATAGTATTCCATTGTATGACTATACTATAATTTATTAGCCTATTTGCATGCAGATGAACATCTGAAATGTCAATTTTTTGCTATTGTGAGAAGAGTTTCTCTAAATATTCCTGTAAATATTTTTAAGTGGCATTTCTGGGTTGTACAATGTGTGAATATTACATTTTACAAGATAACGCCAAATTGTTTTCCAAAGCGGCTATCAATTTACACTCCCCACAAGTGCTTTATGAAAGTTCTAGTCTCTTCCACATTTGGTGTTGTCAGACTTCTTAATTTTGACAATCTAAAATGTATAAAATTGAATGTAAATCTTGATATGTATGTCCCTGGCTTTTCACTTCCCAATTTCTAATTGTCTTTTCCTTAAAATTGAATTTTAGACTTTTTAAAAATATGCTAGATAAAAATATACTAGATCTGTTGTCTGTTACAGATGTTCAAATATCTTCTCCTCTGTTTGGCTTACTATCCTTGAAATGTACTTTTTCAGTATTTTTGTTTTCTCAAACAATAGATATTTCATTTCACTCTCATTCTTTTTTTTGTTTTGTTTTTTGTTTTGAGACAGAGTCTCACTCTGCTGCTCAGGCTGGAGTGCAGTGGTGCTATCTCAGCTCACTGCAACCTCTGCCTCCTGGGTTCAAGCGATTCTTGGGCCTCAGCCTTCTCGATAGCTGAGATTACAGGCATGCACCACCATACCTGGCTAATTTTTTTTTTTTTTTTTGTATTTTTCGTAGAGATGGGGTTTCACCAAGTTGGCCAGGCTGGTCTTGAACTCCTGGTCTCAAGTGATCCACCCACCTTGGCCTCCCAAAGGCCTGAGATTACAGACGTGTGCCACGACGCCTGGCTCACTCTCATTCTTGAGAGATTACTGAGTACTCAGTTATTCTCTCTTAATACTTTGAATTCCATTATCCTTCTGCTTCCATTTTGCTGTTGAGAAGTCTCTTGTCAATTTACTTCTAAGGTGATCTACCTTTTCTCTTTGGTTGCTTTTATACTCTCTATTTGTCTTTAGTATTCGGCAGTTTTACTGCAGCGTGTTTGGGCATGAATTTCTTTTCATTTATCTTCTTGGACATGTTGTTTCTGCATTACGGCTTCACCTGTTCATCAGTACTGGACTCCAGTGAGATAAGTAGTAGACTTTCTTATTCTAGCCTTCACATTTCTGCACACCTTTTTTTTTATTTTCCATTTTCTTCTCACTACTTACTCACCAATATTGATTGCCAAAGTAAAAATCAGAACAGAAGCAAAATAACATGAAAATATATAATTACACTGGCAAAAGTAAAACAAACATTTCTCACTAAAGTTCACTAGTGAGAACAGTTCTACACTTTACTCTTCCACTGATCAGTGAAGAAGACATACCTCTTTAATATTCAAAGATCCTATGAATCATTCAAGAACTAAGAGACTTCACATTCCAGCAGATCCTGGATAAGGCATATTCTTTAAGACACTGTTGGTTTCATTCTTGGCAATTTCTTTGCATATCTCTTTCAGTTTCAGGTTTTTCTTCTGCTATGTCCAGTAAGCTATCTAATCCTTCCATTGAACTTTTATTTCAGTAATTATACTTTTAAATTTTAGAAGCTTCACTTTTTTTTTCCACTTGGTTTTCAAATCATCCTGGTTATTCCTAATAGTTCATTGTTGCAAGCCTATGCCCTCTTCCTTTAAATAATCCATAATAGCTGTTTTATATTCTGTATCAGGCAATCCCAATTTCTGCTTTCCCCGGGTAGGGGAAGAGCAGGGAGTCTATATCAGTTTTCTTGTTTTTGATGAATGTCATTCAAGATGATTAGCTTCTCACATGCTTGCTGATAGTATTTGGAACACACTTCTTGACCTTAAACTGGGGGACTCCTACAAGGTCTTAATTAGAAATTCAGTAGCCAGTGGTACTACTGACTTACAACTATTTCAGACACTCTTGAGAATCCTGGCTTAATTCAGAAGCCTTACACTCAGCTCCTTCTCACTGATTGCTCAGAAAACCACTACAGGCATCCGCCTTTGGGGCAACGCTCACTCCTGTACCTCTCTGGGCATCTACCATGGGGAAAACCCTGACTTGCTAAGTGTGCCTGCAGCTCACAGTTTCGAAATGAGGGTTTATTTGTTTCATTTTGTTTCACTGATGTTGTTTTGGAGAGTTTTCTCTACCTCCTGTGAGATCAGCAATGTCTTAAAGAATATGCCCAATGTAGAATTTGCTGGCAGTTGAAGTCTCTTTAATTCTCAAAGGGTTCTCAGATATCAAAAAGGTTTTTTTTTTTCCTCAGATGAATAGAATGCTAATGTATAGAACTGTTCTCATTGATAAATGTTGGTGAAAATTTTGATGTTTACCATTGTGATCACAGATATTTTATGATATTCCTTGACTTCTCTTTTGATTCTTGCTTTTTTAAGACTAATATTAATGGGTGAAAATGCTTAGCTAGCTGACAGCTGGATGGCTCACAGAGTGCTCAGTTATTTGGCATGGCTAGGAGAGGAAGATTTTTTGATAAGAGAATTACTGATCCCTTCCTTACACCATATACAAAAATTAACTCAAGGTGGATTAAAGACTTAAATGTAAGACCTAACACCATAAAAACCCTAGAAGAAAACCTAGGCAATACCATTCAGGACATAGGCATGGTCAAAGACTTCATGACTAAAACATCAAAAGCAATGGCAACAAAAGCCAAAATAGACAAATGGGATCTAATTAAACCAAAGAGCTTCTGCACAGCAAAAGAAACTATCATCAGAGTGAACAGGCAACCTACATAATGGGAGAAAATTTTTGCAATCTACCCATCTGACAAAGGGCTAATATCCAGAATCTACAAAGAACTAAAACAAATTTACAAGAAAAAAACAACCCCATCAAAAAGTGGGCAAAGGATATAAACAGATACTTCTCAAAAGAAGACATTTATGCAGCCAACAGACATACGAAAAAATGCTCATCATCACTGGCCATCAGAGAAATGCAAATCAAAACCACAATGAGATACCATCTCATACCAGTTGGAATGGTGATCATTAAAAAGTCAGGAAACAAACAGATGCTGGAGAGGATGTGGTGAAATAGGAATGCTTTTATACTGTTGGTGGGAGTATAAATTAGTTCAACCATTGTAGAAGACAGTGTGGCAATTCCTCAAGGATCTAGAACTAGAAATACCATTTGATTCAGCAATCCCATTACTGGGTATATATCCAAAGGATTATACATTATGCTGCTATAAAGACACATGGACATGTATGTTTATTGCAGCACTATTCACAATAGCAAAGACTTGGAACCAACCCAAATGTCCATCAATGATAGACCAGATTAAGAAAATGTGGCACATATACACCATGGAATACTATACAGCCATAAAAAAAGGATGAGTTCATGTCCTTTGCAGGGACACGGATGAAGCTGGAAACCATCATTCTAAGCAAACTATCACAAGGACAGAAAATCAAACACTGCACGTTCTCACTCATAGGTGGGAGTGGTACAATGAGAATGCATGGACACATGGTGGGGAACATCACACACCGGGGCCTGTCAGGGGGTTGGGGGAGGGATAGCATTAGGAGAAATACCTAATGTAAACGACAAGTTGATGGTTGCAGCAAATCAACATGACACATATATACATATGTAACAAACCTGCACGTTGTGCACATGTACCCTAGAACTTAAAGTATAATAGTATGATAATAATAATGATAAGAAGATAACTTCAAGGTTATGGTTTTATTGCCCTGTAGAACATTAACCATTTTGCATCTTATTTCAGGATTCTTTCTTTCAGTGACTATGTATTCTTGGTCCCGCAAGTTCTTCTTTGAACTAGATTTACCATCCTGCTTTTTCTTTGTTAATGCGTTTTAAATAAATCTTTAACACATGTTAAAAAAAAAAAGAGAGAATTAAGTTTAACTCTTATAAAATGGAAATTTCTGACATGACTCAGTTGATGCCTTTCAAAAGTGTATCACATTTTTTGTGATGATCCAACGTCTTTCAATGAATAAGCATTCTGAACACTATACACTGTATATGTAAATAAAATCTCGAACTCAATACACAGATCCTAGTATATATCTTGGAACTTGATTTTACTTTTTTACACCGAGTTCATGATAACCAAGTGTTTTCTTGTCATTTGACTCAAGGAATCTAGAGAGGCAGATGTAAGGACATTATCGAGTGCTTTTCTGTAAAATTATTTATTGATTTACAGAACAAGGCCGGCTTCTCCAAATTTTCTTCATATTACTGATGAAGAAACACTCTAATAACACTCTTCTTTATTATTTCAGAGTCCACAGAACAATGCATTTTCAACAACTTACTCTTCTGATGATCAGGAAGTCTGTGATGTGATGTGTTGGAGATGCATCAGTCACCATTTCAGAAAACTATTTTGTGTATATATTTAACTCTAATGTCTGCACATTTGTTTGTTAGAAAGTGATTCCTATTTTTCATATCATTTGAAAAATTTTCTTTCATCTCTCCTTAACTGCTTTAATTTTAACAAAACATCAGGGACAATGAGACCTCAGAATGGCATTGTGGATTTTACAATGAAATTAACAGCCCTGTGCTGGGCTTGCACTTGGCTTTCCCATGAAGCGTTCTGGCCCGTGGAAGCTGGATTAATAAGCGACAACTGGCAGGTGAGAAGAATTAAAACTCTCTCTGAAGTAGGGATGAATAGACATACAAGTGGCTAACAAGCATCCAGCATTCTTCTGTATACAGAAGTACAAACGTAGATTACATTGTATTGTACAGTAGATTGTATTTACCATATCTTTTGGTATGGCTATGGTTCTAAAATGATCTTTCACTAAAGACAAAAAATAGGATGGAACTTATCAAAGAAAAAAATATGTGTCCAACATGTAAACAACAAATAAATGACAGCTTTCCAAGTTCTAAAGTATATATATCTTTCAGTTGCTAAAGGTTTTATTTTACATAAGTTTGCAATATTAACACACCCAAGAATCTGTAACTATTTCACCTTAATTCAAACCCAATCTACTCATTCCCATCTGTCTGACTGAATTTTGGCAAGAATCACTAATATAAACCTGTTCCATTTACACTGTAAAATTGTTTAGGAAGATCTACCAACAGTTGTTTTATGCTGTGTTTATTCTTTTCAATCCATAAATAAGCCTGCAGCTTTGTGGTCAACTATATTTTAATTATGAATATAACCCACATTCTACTGTAATAGCAAATGTGAAGCTGCCAAAACACCTCTCAGAAAATACATGCAGATGAGTTAAACACATTTGCTAATTCCACTTTCCTGGCTTTTTATTGCATATTGGTGACAAGCTAAGGAGATGTCTTTGATGAGTGACAGCCACTGGTCTAATGTAGCAGTATTCAGAATGTGGCAGCAATAATTTTGTTTAGTTTCAAAGTAGCAAAGAATGAGTAACTGCATTTCTTCAGAATGAAAAACTGCATTTCTTCAGAATGAGACTGAAGGCTTTATGGTCGCAAGACCCTTTTACTCTTTTTAAAATTATAGAAGATCCCAAAGAGCTTTTGTTTATGTGGACTATCTTTACTGACATTTATCACACTAGAAATTACAACTGAGAAATTATTATATACAAGAACATAAAAGCAAACATTCCATTAGCTACCAGACTATGTCATCATCCTACATCATCATGTAGCTTGCAGAACACTCCACATACACTCCTGAGAGAATGAGAGTGAAAAAAGTAATAAAAATCATTATTATGAGTGTAGTTTCAACTGCATGGATGCCTTGAAAGGGTCCAAGCCCCAGACCACACTTTAGGAACTGCTGATGCATACCTGAAGAAGCCAAATGATACTGTTTCATTATGTAACCACATCGTACCAATATCATCTGAATCATTTTATAGATGAGAAAACCTGAGTAGGATGTAGTTAAATAATGACATATGACAATGTACTTCACACAGTATCTGGTACATAGTAAGAATTCAATAAAAATCAGAATAAGAATTCAAAAAGAGTTTCCTTTTTCAATCCATCATCCATTTAGGAACCAAGATGTCCTAATTCTTTCCCAACTGCAGTTCTATATCTTTACACCAAATAAAAACCCCAGCTGAGGCAGGGTTTATTTTATAAGGTAAATATTTATGAGCAATTTATTCTGTGCTATGAATATATAATAAATGCTATTTTATTCATTTGGTATATTAAAATTATTTCAAAAGACTGCATATCAAAATATAAGTGGATTCACACATTTTCTTTATATTAAGTAGTATATTACTAAATGTTTAAATTTTCCAAGAATAATATTTTTCTTATTCTTACCTTTAAAATGTGTAGATGCCTATTTTCCCTTTCCAAGTGAGTAAAACTTTCTTTACATTTTAATCTAGGAATTCTGGAATTCATATTTTGGATGGTTTGCAAATTACTGCAGGTTAGTGTGCAATATGCTTAGTTTTCTTCTATGTTTGTTTTTTAATCCATGATAGGTTAATGACTCCCCTAGAATCTTCAGGTTTTATTAAGTGTTTTTTCTCCCTCTCTGCCTTCTTCTTCTACTTTCTAATCCTAACTTGAAGGCACTTGGATTTCCTCCTCTCTCTTCTCTTTTTTGCTACTCTTCTTCCCTGCTTGCTTCTAAGTTTTAGTACTCTCAGAACTTAGATTTATCACTATAACCAACTACTGACAATGTTCCTGTCTTTCCATTTTCAGTTGTTTTCAGTAATGTTAGCTTTCCACAAATTTGTGACTAATAGGATTATGGTGGAACTACTTGTGTAAAGGTTTTAGTTTTCTAAGTGCTTTACTAGCCCATAAAAAACAATAACTTATTGTGGAAACTTAAACCAATCATGCCGTTTTTATTTGTTTATAGTTGTAAATTATCAACATGACCAAAACATAATGGTTTCTTCAGATAAATATGGCTCAGAATTTAGCAACAATTTACTCACTCAAAAATGGTATCTAACTCAGTAAAAATAAACTCTAACTCATTAAATCTAACAATAAAACTCAATAAAACTACAAAAACATTCAATAAAAAATCTAAGTCAATAAAATGACATGTTCTTACTACTCATCAAGATCTTAGATAACTGACTTAATACAATGATTTCATATAAGGTCATAAATATTTTAGCTTGGTTTAAATTACAGAATGAATGGGTTTTAGTGTTTTAAATGAAAGCTTCTCTTGCCAGGAGTGTTTCAAAGTGTCATTTTGAAATTACAGACCTTAGAGATGAATAAGACCTTGTGTAGCCAATCTAATGAAGTCATTTTACACATGGAGGGCCTGAGGGATACAGTGTGTATGTGACTGGCTAGTGACTTTGGAAAGTGGCAGAGCTGATTTCTGGTTTTTCCCTTTTCACTGTATTAGGTTGCCTTTAGAGTAAAAACTGTTTGAATTGAAGGGATTTTAGAGATCATCTACTTCAGTGTCATTTTATTTATTTATTTATTTATTTGGAGTTAGGGTCTTGCTTTTGTGACCCAGGCTGGAGTGCAGAGGTGTGATCATAGCTCACTGCAGGCTTGAACTCCTGGGATCAAGTGATCCTCTTACCCAAGCCTCCCAAGAAGCTAGGACTACAGGCATGTGCCACCATGACGGGCTAATTTTTTAAAATTTTGGAGGGATGGGGTCTCACTATGCTGCCCAGACTGGTCTTGAACCCCTGAGCTCAAGTGATCCTCCTGCCTTGGCCTCCCAAAGTGTTGGGATTACAGGCATGAGCCACCACACTCAGCCACAATCATTTTATAGATGAGAAAACCTGGGTAGGATGTGGTTAAATACTGATGTGTGAACACGTTACCTCATACAGTATTTGGCATGCAGTAAGAATTCAATAAAAATCAGTTTCCTTTTTTGGCCCATCATCCATTTAGGAACCAAGATGTCCTAAACCTTTCCTAACTGTTGTTCTGTATCTTTATGTTGAATAAAAAGCCCAACTAAGCAGGTGTTTATTTTAGAAAGTAAATATTTATGAACAGTTTATTCTGTGCAATGAGTATATAATAAATTAGTACTATTTTTTCATTGTATATATTAAAATTATCTTAAAAGACTGCATATCAAAATGAGTGGATTCACATATTTTCTTAATAATTAAGCAATAAATTACTAAATGTCTGAATTTTCCAAAATACCCTTTACACAAAGGAGAGATAATGATAAATAGTATCTCCTTTCCCACACTGTTATACCTCCTTGCCTCTCCATGTATGTGGCTCACATTGATGCTGGAATAAGGAAACATGAGGCACTGCTTTGAGAGCCAACACCACCTAAGGAGTCAGAGTCTAATCTGAGGTCTGCCACTTACTAAGGGATGACCTTGGCAAGTTTTACGAACCTGTAATTTCTACATCTGCAATATGGCCATAAAGAAGCCCAATCTTACAGGATTGCTCTAGGGATCCAAAGATATGCATACATAAATAATCTGTAAAATCTTGTGTCTACACAATATTACATGGTATAGCTAAAAAAATAAACAATTAGAGAATGCAGGAAATCTGCATCCTGGTGCCAGATCATCACTGTCTTGCCATGACACCTTGGAGAAGTCACCTTTTTGTAAAAATCTGCAAGATGCAAGGATTAAACTAGATCAGTGTCTCAAAGAATCAATTTGGAGAAAGGAACATGGGGCAAAGCAGCCCCACTTTTATCCACTTTCTTAGGCTTTCAAATACTATATCATCCTTTGGGAGGCTGAGGTGGGAGGATCACTTGAGCTCAGGAGCTCAAGGCTGCAGTGTGCTATGGTAGCACCACTGTACTCTAGTCTGGGTGACAGAGGAAGACACTCTTCCATGAAGAAAAAAAATTCACATTATTGTATCACCTAAAAAAAGGTTCTGCTGAAATGAAATAATAAAGTTTCAACAATTTCTTTGGAGAAGATTTTTTTTTTAATTACCTTGCATCCTTCACAAGCATGAACTCCATAGTGGAATCCAGAAGCTTTATCTCCACAGACACGACATTCGATTGCCATGAGGGAGTTTGAAGGCTCTTCGTGAGGCTTATTGTAGAGCTGAGTCTTCTCAGAATAATAAGGTGGAGATGCAGGCTCCACTTTGATCGCACCTGTGTATGGAGACATGTGAGAGGATAATTACCCCATGAAAACAGTCCTAAAAAGGCAACAAGGCAAGCCACCAAAGTACACCTTCATGCTGTATTTGTATTGTTTCAGTGTAAAAGCACAATGGAGCACGAAAAAACACTGGAGTTAAGGCAAGAAAAGAAGGCTTTGTAATCACAGGCAAGTTACAACATCTCTAAGCCTTACCTGTAAATATAAAATGGGAACGAGAATTAAGTCTGTGGTTCTATGACCCCCCCAGTACCCTGCAATACTACAGCTCTAACAGACAACATAGAGGATTTGACACCAAGAAGCTTATTTTGCTAGGAAATGTTCTGTCTTTGGTATTCATCACAATATTAAATTATACATTTTATTTAAATATTGCATTTTATAAGTACTTTGAAACAACTCTTGCAAAGGAACCACAGAAGGAATACCGCTGTGAAAAGGTCATGGTATGCCTACCTTGAGATGCATGAAAAATAAGAGCCCAGGTTACCATCAGTGTTCAAAAGAGGTGGTTTGTGAAATAATCTTTGACAGAGCGTGGCGGAACTTATAGAAGTAAGCCCTACCTTTTACTAGTTAGGCTCAGGGCTACTAAATTTCCATATTAGGCTCTAACTGAAAACCACACAGATAAATATAACTAAGTATATTATTTATCTTAAAAAACCACTAGAAATACAGGAAGTTCTGACTTGTCAAGTAATGATTGCCAATTACATAGTGGTGGCTTTGGAAAACCAGCATGTCAGCCCACACATGATAAAAATCAAGGAAATAGCATCACAGAAATACATTTTATCTCAAAAAGTACAGTACTAGTTTTTCTTGAGTCTGATGTTTTGATGTTGATTTAGTTAATGGCATGAAAATTTATCAATAGGCTACAATGTTAAAACAAATTTGTGCTCAAAAGTAGGTTTCAGTATAAACTTCTGAAAGGACATAACAGAAAAAATGTACTGTAGTGGCAGTAATACAGTGAAGATAAGTTATATAATAGAAGGTGAGACTTGGAATTGTTACTCATTAACTTATAAGGGGCCAAAAGAATTCAAAGTTTGGATGATGGACTCTTAGCCTGAGATACAACTGGCAGTGTAATCAAGGTAGAAAATGTCCCTAAGAAAGAAGTAAGCAAGAAAGGAAAGAAGAGAGGAAGGAAGGAGTAGGGGAAGGCAAGATTGACCTGGGGCCAGCTTCCTTTCTTGCATTTCGTAGATACCTAGTATTTCATGGATAAATGGGTGAATAAATGAATGGTGAATGCCTTCTCTATTAGAATTCTAGTCTCTGGAGCACTATTTACTACAGGGTTACTGAGAGATAAATCCAATTCCAGTCTTAGTAGTCTGAAAAGTGAAAATAAACATCATACTTTGGTACTCTTGAAGTTTCAGGTCATACTTATAATCCGCAACCATTGGATCTGTTCTTGTGAATGGAATGTCTTCATAATGTGGAGTAGAAATGCTGGAGAAGTCAACAGTAGTGAAGGGCTTGATGTCAAAGGAGTGGGAGTGGTCATCCATTACGGAGAGATCCACGGAGCTGATCCCAAAGTTGGTGGGCCAGAATGGCATCTCTGTGTCAACCATGGTAATTTCTGAAAGGAAAAATAGACTAGCTGTGAAGTTAAGTCCCAGAGAACACAACAATCTCAGAGTTTCAGAAAGAGAAATGAAAGAGTCTTTGGCAAAGTAATCTCATCTAGGCTCTCACAACAAGAGAAAAGAACATAACCACCTTCTTAGTGCTGTCCAGGCTGTTTTATGATAGAAAGGAAGTCACCCTTTACCCAAGTATCATAATAGAAAATCCTAAAACAGTGCAGACACATACAGTGTATCCATATAAACGCCTTGCCAACAGTCCTGCTCTCATTATCTTCTACAGAAGGTCATCAATTGAGTCTGTTAATGACTGCTGTTATTTAAAATTCTGTCCAGTTTTATTGAAACATAATAGACAAAAATTTTTAAACTTAAGGTATATAGGCCAGGCACGGTGGCTCACACCTGTAATCCCAGCACTTTGGGAGGCCAAGGCAGGAGGATCACCTGAGGTCAGGAGTTCAAGACCAGCCTGGCCAACATGGTGAAACCTCATCTCTACTAAAAATACAAAAATTGGCCGCGTGTGGTAGCACGCCTGTAATCCCAGCTACTCGGGAGACTGAGACAGGAGAATCACTTGAACCTGGGAGGCAGAGGTAGCAGTGAGGCAAGATCACACCACTGCACTCCAGTCTGGGAGACAGAGCAAGACTCCATCTCAAAAAAACCCAAACCCAACCCAACCAAACCAAACCAAAACAAAACAAAAAACCAAAAAAAAAAAAAAAAAAAACAAAAAACTTACTGTATTCAATGTGATGTTTTAATACATGTATTTACTATGAAATGATTATCACACTCAAGATCACTTCACACAGTTACCTTTTTGAGTATGAGTATGTATAGTGAGAACACTTAAGATCTACTGTCTTAGCAAATTTCAAATATACCATACAGTGTCACTAACTATAGTCACCATGCTGAAGGTGACCTATACTTAGGTCTCCAGCACTTACCCTGCATAACTGAAACTCTGGCTGACATCTCCCCACTGCTCTCGCCCTCCAGCCCCTGGCAAACACCATTTTACTCTCTGCTTTTATGAGTTCGACTTTTTTAGATTCCCGTGTTAAGTGAGATCAAAAGACACAGATCATTTGTCTTTCTGTGTCAAACACCACCCAGTTTGATTCTCTTAGCATAATGTCCTTTAGGTTCATCTCTGTTGTTGCAAATGACAGGATTTCCTTCTTTTTTTAAGGTTGAATAATATTCTACTGTGTGTGTACATATATATCTGTATGTGTGTATATATATTTTATACATATGCATATATATACTGTGTTTTCAAAAATCCATTCATCCATTGACACTTAGGCTGATTTCATATCTTGGCTATTGCGAATAATGCTGCAGTGAACATGGGAGAGCAGACAGCTCTTCAACATACTGATTCCATTTCACTTGGATATATACCCAGAAGTAGGATTGCTGGATCATATGCTAGTTCTATTTTTAATTTTTTGAGGCAGTCCATTCTGTTTTCCATAATGACTATACCAATTTACATTCCTGTGAACAGTGTACAAGGGTTCCCTCTTATCCACATCCTTGCCAACACTTCTTACCTTCTGTGTTTTTGATAACAGCCTTTCTAATGGGTGTGAGATGATATCTCACTGTGGTTTTGATTTGCATTGCCCTGATGATTAGTGATGGTGAGTACCTTTTCATATATCTGTTGGCCACTTGTATGTCTTCTTTCTAGAAATGGATATTCAGGTCCTTTATCATTTTTTAACTGGGTTATTTGCTTTCTTGCTATTGAGTTTCTTATATATTTTGGAATATTAACTCCATATCAGATGTACAATGTGCAATCCATAACTCCATATCAGATGTACAGATTTCCCTATTCTATAGGCTGACTTTTCACTTTATTCATTATTTCCTTTGCTGTGAAGAAGTTTCTAGTTTGATGCAATCTATTTACGATTGTTTTTAAAGTATGCACACGGTTCCAGCACAATTTTACTCTCTTGAAAGTAGAAGCCCAAAATATTTTTCTCTTTAGGATGAAATTTTTCCTATTCTACTTGTATTCACAATGCTTTTGTGTAATAGAAAAGTTGGCAAATTACATATAGGTAAATGAACTTCTTCTTTACTTGCATCCTAAAATAATTTTGTTCTTAATAAAACAAAAATAAAAAATTTTTAAAGGGAAAAATTACTCAGTTATTATTTCTGTACTATGAAATATTACTCAAATAATTATCTTTTCTGTGGATACACCTTTTCTTAAAGAGGAGAAAGTTTTCCCCACATTGAGAATAGAAAGGTTACAGAGATTTGTGGAAACATTTGATCATACCTGGGAGTATCAAAATCAGACTCTAGCCCAGCATTAATTTTAAACTACCCCCAAAACAAAAACAAAACAAAACAGAGATAGAAACAAGAAAACACATAAAAGACAAAGGAAAGGCTGGGCGTGGTGGCTCACGCTTGTAATCCCAGCACTTTGGGAGGCCGAGGTGGGTGGATCACGAGGTCAGGAGATCGAGACCATGGTGAAACCCCGTCTCTACTAAAAATACAAAAAAAAAAAAAAAAAAAAAAAATTAGCCAGGCATGGTGGCAGGCGCTTGTAGTCCCAGCTACTTGGAGAGGCTGAGGCAGAAGAATGGCATGAACCCGGGAGACGGAGCTTGCAGTGAGCTGAGACTGCCCCACTGTACTCCAGCCTGGGCGACAGAGCGAGACTCCGTTTCAAAAAAAAAAGGAAAAATACTTATATGGATTCTAAGGCCACGGAATAGCAAGTTTCATGAATCATCTGCCCAATATCATGTACGCCGCATGCATTTTTCTAAACATGATTTATTGTCACAGTAAATGCAACAAAACTCTTCTGGTTCACTTCATGTGAACTTGTGAGCCACTGAGTGTGTAGACTGGAAAACTTTCTGCAATAGGTACCTGGACTCTGTTTACCTGAAACCAGTTCATTATTCAAAGTGGTACCAAAAAAGCAGTCATAAGTAGTTTAAATGTTGACCCTGTGGTCAAAAGCACCAGTAGAGAGCTGTGTAAATTTAGGACTGCTCACACTGGAGACAGAGAGGAGCTGCTCATAAACTCCAGGACTCCTCAAATCACAGGCGTATCTTTCTTGTTTGCAGTCATATCCCCACTGGCTAACAAAGGGCTTGTCTCATAGTAGGTGCTCGTTAAATATTTATTTATTAAATACTAAATACGTTGATAACTTAATGAGATAGCTGTGAAGTTTTAGCAGAAGGGGCAGGGAAGGAGGGAAGCAAACTGGTATTGATCAAGCACTTCCAATGTGCCTGGTACATCCTACCTTTTCTTCTGCATAATCTGAAATATGATTCCCACTTTATAGATAACCAAGCTAGGACCAAAGAAGTAAAGTGAATTGCCCAAAGTCCTCTAGCTAGGAAGTAGAAGATTCAAACTCAAGACTGACCCTGAAACCCTGTTCTGTATATATAGTATCCTCTTGATTCTCTCTGATGAAACAGGCTTATGGAATAGGGGTCACTCTCTTCTGTGTATGTGTACATGGGCCTCTTGCTTTTCCTTTTTCTTTTATTTTATTTATTTATCATTTTTTTGGAGCAATTTTATTTTAATGCCCTCACTTTAACACCACTTGCTTCTTCTTACCAAGAAGATTGACAAGAAATTCACTCCAAAGGCAAACTTTTGCATTAGCTAAAGATTGAAGATTTCAGCTGTGATCTTCATAAGAAAAAATGCCTTGAGGCCGGGCTCCCGCCTGTAATTCCAGCACTTTGGGAGGCCAAAGAGGGTGGATCACCTGAGGTCAGGAGTTTGAGACCAGCCTGATCAACATGGAGAAACCCCATCTCTGCTAAAAATACAAAACTAGCTTGGCGTGGTGGTGCATGCCTGTAATCCCAGCTACTCAGGAGGCTGAGGCAGGAGAATTGCTTGAACTCAGGAGGCAGAGGTTGCGGTGAGCCAAGATCGTGCCATTGCACTCCAGCCTGGGCAACAAGAGTGAAACTCTGTCTCAAAAAAAAAAAAAAAAAAAAAAAAAAAGCCTTGAAAATATAAACAAGACTAGTCCTGTGAATGTGTGTCTGTGGTTTCAAGAGGACTAATTAGGTACTGTATGGGTTCACATGTCTATCTACATAAATAAGTACCCAAACAACCTTAAGTTATCTGTGTTTCAGTGTCAACACTGCACACCAAAAAGGGAAATGTGTACTGGTGATAGCTAAAGGTCATTCTAGGTCTCAATGACATCCAGAGAAAAGTCTATGCTCCTAAGGACAGGGCACCCATCCAACAGTGTCCTTTATTTCAAAATTCATCCAAACCTGTCTAACGCAGGTCATTCCATTTACTTTGTCTGTCTCCTTGGCAGGCTTAATTTTCATTTCTGTACCTACTTTTCTTAGTATAACTTATTTTCATATTAAAGTATATTTCCTTTGTCTATATTATAATATTCATAAAGGTGGGTTTATCACCTACTTCTCACTATGTTATTGCAAAGTTTTCTGTATACAGAATAAAGGCTGACAAAGTGAGTTAAAGGTAGTGGATATACTTCTGTATGAATACTGGGAAAAGAAAATAAGGATGCAAAAATATCTGGGGTGGGAGAGAAATTGGTTGCTCATGATTTTACTGGTTTAATTTTGCTTTCATTTTTAACATAAAACTTCAGTGACTCCCTTTCAATCACAACCATGCTTCTTTCTTTTCTCTCCTCCCCCGCCTCCCCCCACCGCTCCCTCCTTCCCTTCCTCCCTTTTAAAGAGACAGCATCTCACTGTGTTGCCCAGGCTGGTCTCAAACTCTCGCGTTCAAGTGGTCCTCCTGGCTCAGCCTCCCAAACTTCTGGCGTGAGCCACTGTGCTCAGCCAAAGCCATGCTTCTTATTACAAAAATCATATCCCTAGGGGTTATGTATTATATTGTGGAAATTCTGGGAAAATTTTTAATGTCAAAATAGCCTTCTATGTGTTAAGGAAAGAAGGAAAAGTTCATGTAATTTTTAAAGATATTATATGAAATCCCTAGAAAACTTTGTGCTTGTAGTACATCTTGTGGCTAAAAGGATGCTGTTTTCTGTTTTTTGTTTTGTTTTGTTTTTCATAGTAGCCTTTATTTTTGTTAGAGCAGTTTTAGGTTTACATAAAAATTGAGCAGAAAGTACAGAGGTCTCATAAAAGCCCTTCCCCAGCCTCCTGTCCCCTCTCTACAAAACATGGTTTTCCCCTATTGCTAATACCTTGCACGGTGTAGTATAACTGCTACAACTGATGAACCAATATTGACACATTATTACTAAAGTCCATGGTTTACATTAGGGTTTGCTCTTTGTGTTGTATAGTTCTACTTTATTTTTATTTATTTATTTATTTTTTTGGTGGCATCTTGCTCTGTCACCCAGGCTGGAATGCAGCGGCGTGATTGTGGCTCACTGCAACCTCCACCTCCCAGGTTCACATGGTTCTCCTGCCTCAGCCTCCTGAGTAGCTGGGATTACAGGCGTGTGCCACCATGCCCAGCTAATTTTTGTATTTGTAGTAGAGAAGGGGTTTCACTATGTTGGCCACGCTGATCTTGAACTCCTGACTTCAAGCGATCCACCCACCTCTGCCTCCCAAAGTGCTGGGATTACAGGTGTGAGCCACCATGCCCGGCCAAGTTCTATGGGTTTTGACAAAGACATAATATGATGCATTCATTAGAGGATCACACAGAATGGTTTCACTGCCCCAAACATATCCCATACTCCACCTATTCATTCCTCCCTTCCTCCACCCAAGAATGGTATGTTTTTGCTGTCCTCTACCAGTAAGGGCATACTGGTGGAAAAGCAGGAGAAACACTGGCCTTTTAGCTTGGCATTCAAGGCCCTCTATGTCTCAGCCCTAACTTACTTTTTCAGTCTCATTTCCTCTGGTTATCCCAGACCTCACTCCCATTCTTGGCATCTCTGGCAGCTGGGCATATCATACTACCTGCCCAGGTTCAACATGCCCTGCCTCTTTTAGTCATGCAGGTCACCGAGGCTGCTGTGTCTTCTTCCTACTCCTCACCTCTTCATGCCACAAGCCTGCTTGTCTTCCAAAACCCAGTCCAAATGTTACTTTCTCCGTGAAACCATCTATGAATCCTCCAACTTAAAAACACTCCATTCTCTGTGTTCCCACAGCACTTTGTACCTCCTCCTTTAACTCGGATATAATCATTTGGATAACTATCTCCACCATCAGATTTCCAGGCTGGAGCAAAAGGACAGCATCGAATTATTCTATTTTCCCATGTGCATATTCCATGCACAGTTTTTTTTTTTTAACCAAATTCTTGCCAATTGATGATCATATTTTATGCAGAAGAGTAAATTTTCATTTTGCTACTGAAGATGGAAAAATAACAATACTTTTTCAACAGTTTAGTTTTGTTAAGACTTAAGTTCCCTCCAAAAAAATGTTCATCTTCAACATTATCAATAAAATACAACTTAAGCCATAACTGTTCCCCCTCAATGACGTATATTCAGTTTTTTCTCTTTTGCTGATTACAAGAGGAAGGTTGGGGTCCTAGATGGTTTTCTTATTTTTCTAAGTTGAAAGGACAAACTAAGAAAGAAAAACAGCTTGCCTCTTCATCTCTATGAAAACATTGCCCAAACACACTTCTCCCCTTCCCCCCTGCCCTTCTCCCTTCCCTTTTACTCTGGGACGCCTTGACCTAAACAACATTATTCCATGGACCATAGTTACTGGGAGGCACAGTGGTTCCCTAGACATTTTATTTTATTTTGACTTAGAGATGGGTCCAGAAAGCCTGCTTCTAATTTTGTCTCTAGAAAACATAAGCTACTGTTTCTGCCAAGCTGTAAGTTGAGGAGGTGTTTTATGTTACTCCGTGCAATTACCCATGAAAGAACAAATGAACAAAATATTTGCATGAACAACAACCCTTCTCAGTAACAAGAATGGGTCTTAACTCCCCAGCTGGTGACACTGAGTTGTGTTGCATCAGGGGTATATCCATTAATTTCAAAACCTTTAGAGTGTTTCAAGCAGGCAAAAGTCTTTAGGCAGAACTTGTGAGCAAGGACATGGATGTGTGCCATTATCTTAGACCTTCAGACTTGGCTTTAAATGCTGTTATAGTCAATGCGCAGACTTTTCACAATACTCAAAGGATGAAGTAGTTCAACAAAAATACAACCAATTTCAAGCAAAAATAAAGTAACTTCTTTAATCTGATAGGCATTATTATTTGGGAGCATGGAAGTGGGTTGCAAAAGATGCTAAATTATAAAATTGAACACCAGAAATATATGCTTTACCTTTGGGGTTTTATGTTGTCCCTTATGAAAAGAAAAACTATGATTAAAATAGCTGGTAAAATGTTGCATCTTCTTCATGTTTACATTAGCTAGTACTAACAGGACACTAAATCTGTGCAAAGTACTACACCAAATACTGTGCCTGGATTGTGTCATTTAATCCTCACAACCTGCCCGAGGAAGTAGGTGCATTTATAATTTACCTTAAAGATGGGAAAACTGAGGCATGGACCTGGAAGTAAGTAACTTGTCTGAAAGCACAGTTACTAAGCAGTAGAACTGACATTGAATCCAGATGGTCTGAAGCTCCATAGCCCACACTTGTGACTTTACACTCAATACTGGTTAGAAAAACATTATCTCTTCCTGATCTTCCAGTTCTATATTAAACAATTATTTAACAGTTCCAACAAACCTTCACTGAACACCTATGATGTGCCAGGCAGGCAGGAAGACAGGGGATATACTATGAAGAGTAACTCTCAAATGAAAGCTTTATTAGAGAAACATGTTCAGCTAGGCAACAAGAGTATGTACCTGAAAAGCCTTTCATAGGTCCTTTGGAGTTTTGTTGGAAATGGCCTTAAAAGACACTTAACTGCTGATTTTTCAATCCCTTCTCATTTGTTTCAGGTTAATGTCATGGCACTCATAACTGTGGTTCCAATTTGTTTATCCAGTCCATCCTTACTGATTCATGCAGACCAAGATCACACTGCAGTGTAAACTGACCTGGGAATTTACTAATTCCTCTCCCATCATGACAGCTGACATCCAGAGACAAGAATCATCCTGAAACACTAGAGCAGAAAAGGCTGTTCTGAGATCATCTGAGTCCTCATTTGATAGATAAAGAAAATGAGGCAAAGTGACCTGCTCAGGGTTTCCTGGTGAGCTAGAGGCTGACTGGACAGGAGCCCAGCTTGGCTCCTTTGAGCCTGGCATTCTCAGCGCCACGTTATCAAGTTGTTACATGTAAATATGCTGAAAATGGGACTTTTAACCTTTGCCACTTTTCAGAGATCCAGATTTATCTTTGGCGGGTCTTTAGTGAAGGCATATGAATGGCATCAAATTTATGAGGGAAAAAGTCTCATGTAAGGAACCATTTCCTGGATGGCAAATTATCACAGAATAAAATGCAGAAGAACTAAATCTATAACAGAATTTGTTTCTAACGAAAGTCATGGACTCTGAATTAATCAAAAGGTTTAGGGAATAGTCTAATAAAATGAGCATTATCTTGGTTCATTTTTACATAGTAAGTACAGATATACAAATTTTATGTGTTCGTTTGCTTTGCACCGTTTGCTGTTCTGAATACTAACGGTGAAGAAGGATGGGCACAGCCCCATGTCAGATGCCCAAAGTTCCAATCCAATCCTATTGCTGGCAGTTCGGTGATCTCTTCATATCTAATCTCCATCTGTAGGATATTAATATTATCTCCTTCCTAGAGTTGTTGTGAGGATTAAATTAGATAATGTATGTAGCACTTACCATAGGGCTGGATACTTAATAAGTTCTCAATAAATATAATTAATATTAATAGTATAACAGTAATTTGTGTACACACTAGTTACCAGAGTACTACAGTCATATAAAAGGTGGGCTAAAAGCCTTCAACACTACCACTAGGGGACAGGAAGAGGAAGAACCGCCAGCAAAGCCCTATTGTTTAAACAGGACTACGCCTAAAACAGATGTCCTGTTTTAAAGGCCTCTGGAAAAGGAGAGTCCACAGCTCCTTTTGGTTACTCAGTCCAATGCTTAATTGCTCTTTAGCAGCCAGGAAAGTCTATGTCTTATCTGGCATTTCCCCAACTGTGTTATACATATGTTAATAATGTTCCTTTAAAAATAACTAAAAACAAACAAAAAAATCTGGTGATCAAGTAAATTCAGGCAATGCTAGGTTAAGCAATGTTAAATAGGTTTACTGTGAGGCTTCTTAAACTAACAGGCTAATGTTCACGAGAATACACAAAACAGAGAAAAAAGCACAGTGTGCAATATTTGAGGAGTTTAATATGTGATGGAATATAGTTTGAGAAACGATGATCTAACCTATGTTAAAGTTTGCAACTATCTCTTTTTTCCCATTTTTTAAACATATAGTGATCATCCTCTGCACATTTGCCTTTTATCATATGTACTTGAAATGTATTCCTAAGTTGTTCCTCAGTTTTTCTTTAACTTTAGAATGACTAAGACCAAGGATTTATGTTGGTTTAAACAGTAACAAAACCCAAGAGAGAAAGGATTTCTTAAACCACACAGAAAGGAACACTGTGAAGATTAATGCCCCTTCTATAGAGATGATCATAAGTACTTTCTGACAGGAAAAAAAAAAAAAAAGTACCATAGAAAGGATCAGGAATCAGAATGACATTGAACTTCTCAACAGTAACATTAGAAGCTAGAAAATCAATAGAACAATGTTGCTAAAATTCAGAGAAAAAAGAATTTCCAACTTAGAATTTTAGACTCAGCCAAATCGTCCATCCAGTATGGGAGTAAAGACATTTTCAGAAGACAAGGTGTCCAGAAAAGTTACCTCCCATGTACTCTTTCCCAGAGTTCCCCACCAGAACCAAGGAAGAGAAAAGATGGGACCAGGAAACAAAGGATCTGAAACACAGGAGAGGGGTGGAAGGTAGTCCCAGGCTACAGATGCAGAGCAGCCTAGAGAAAACGCAGGAGGAAGAAGGCCAGGTAGGATCACCTGAGAAACCAGAATGCCTGGTACATTTGACCACTTCGAGAGGAGTTTTTATTACTCTGTCAGAGAGCTTGAGGATGAATTAGTGATGAGCACACAACAAGAAATGACAACAAAATGAGCAATGACTAAGTGAAAAAAATTAACTCCAGAAAAGTAAATAGCTAAGCAGGACAGGAAACAGAATCACAGCACACTGCTTGGCTCAACCTTAAGTAGCACTTTCAGTTATTACAATGTAAGCACAGACAACTGCTTTAACCTCAAATTAAAAGTAACTACACTATGAAGACTGAGGGGAGGGAGAAGTATGTGTTTTGGAAAAGGGAGTATGGTAGTAAAAGGACTAAATTATTATCTTCCACAGTAAGAAGTCAATGAATAAGAATACAACTTTAAAAATAATAGTTTAAGTATGCTATGATGATTATTATCATTTTTGAGACAAGGTCTCTCTCTGTTGCCCAGGCTGTCGTGCCGTAATGTGATCACAGCTCACTGTAGCCTCAAACTCCCAGGCTCAAGCAATCCTCCAACTTCAGCCTCCTGAGTAGCTGGGACCACAGGCGTGCACCACCACCGCTGGCTAATTTTTGTATTTTCTGTACAGACGAGGTTTCACCATGTTGCCCAGGCTGATCTCAAACTCCTGGGCTCAAGTGATCTGCCCGCCTTGACCTACCAAAGTGTTGGGATTACAGGCATGAGCCACTATGCCTGGCCAATAGTGTAAGTATGTTATTCTAGAGATAGGAAGGTAAATGCCAGAAGAAATATGTGAAAGAGTTAAAATCATTGCCTATGACAGCGGGATTTAGCTGTGGGACTGAAGATCTCTTCTTCACTGAAAGCTGCAGCTATGTACAAGTGTTATTTAGATAAAGGGAAAAATTAAGCTAAAATTCAATATCTTTTAATTGTAATATCTTTCCACGATTTCTCCTAACAGAGGGAGTAAGTCTATTCCTTGCATGTGTTACCGTCCTCTTAAAAGCGATTATCATGCAATCATCTGGAAAACTGGAGAAAATTTTAATGCAGTTTCAAGTAAAACGAAGGAAAATCAGAAAATAGTTTTGATACTTGAACAACAAATGGCTCTCCTTTTGACTCAAGCATTTAAAAAATAAATTCTACCAACTCACTTCTTTTCCTTCACATAGTATCCTGAGTTTTGTTTAGTGAAGGAGGAAAATACTCTGGAACCCATCAGCAGAAATACAATTTAGTAACAATAGCTAACAATTATTAAGTGCTTGCTGTAAACAGTCCTACGTTGTTATACACAAATATTATTACCACCTAACAGATTAAAAATATTAGACATAAAAAGGTTAAGTGGTTTGCCCCATGTTAAATAGGTATTGGGGCTAGAGTTTAAATTCTGTCATGGTTTCTCTGAATATAGAACCTTTATTTTGGGTACCATGAATTAAGAAAATGATTAGAGACTGGGCGTGCTGGCTCATGCTTGTCATTCCAGCACTTTGGGAAGCCAAGGTGGGAGGATCACCTGAGGTCAGGAGTTCGAGACCAGCCTAGCCTACATGGTGAAATCCCATCTCTACTAAAAATACAAACATTAGCCAGGCATGATGGCGCAGGCCTGTAGTCCTGGCTATTTGGGAGACTGAGGCAGGAGAATCACCTGAACCCAGGAGATGGAGGTTGCAGTGAGCCGAGTTCATGCCAGCACCCTCCAGCCTGGGCAAAGAACAAGACACCGTCTCAGAAAAAAAAAAAAAGAAAAAAAGAAAACTATTAGAAATTAATTCTTTGGTGTGCCATTTGCTTCTTCAATATAAACAAATGTATTTTCATTTTATTGTCTACTTAGACTATATTCAACCAAATTCGATGTTTCTGTGGTTTGATTTCCCATTGATAGCTTTGAGATTGAAACACTGCAATATGTATCTTTAGATACAAATTTCTTTATAATAAGCCAGAAGGTCTCACAGAAAATTTTCAAATTCAGATCAACAAAGAGCATTAGAAAGACCATGTTTTTTATTATTATATTTTATTTAAATAATAATTCTTTTTTGAGGCAGGGTCTCACTCTGTCACCTAGGTTGGAGTGCAGTGGCACAATTATGGCTCACTGAAGCCTCAACTCCGCCGTGCTCATGTGATCCTCCCACTTCAGCCTTCCAAGTAGCTGGGACCACAGGCATTCACCACCACATTCATCTAATTTTTTGATTTTTTTTTTTTTTTTTGTAGAGGCAAGGTCTCATTATGTTGCCAAGGCTGGTCTCAAACTCCTGGACTCAAGCAATCCTCCTGCCTCAACCTCCCAAAATGTTGGGATTACAGGCATGAGTCACTATGTTGGGTCCATGTTCATTTTAAAAAGCACATTTTCTCTTGCATGAGCCACATCTTGTCTAGGGAGTTTGCTTACGCTGGTCCTGAGGTATCAGGACACAGAAAAGATTACAGGATTATGCCCTCACCAATATAACCATTTCTTCTGCTTCCTCAGCAAAAATTCACTATGATCAAACTAGCTCAAGCTTGGTTCGTCTGCTAAAAGTACCTTCATACATTTCTAAACGGAGATGTTACTAATAATCTAATTAGGACTAAGGCTAAATCTGTTGAACAGTTGCTTTGGTTTAGCTGAAATTCTACTTTGTCTAGCACACACAAGTAGCACATGAAGAATGAATGAAAGTTACTCAGAAATGAAAGAGGGGTATCATTACAGATCTCACTGATATTAAAGGATAATAGGCTCTATGCTCACAAATTGATAATCTAGGTGAAATGAACGCATTTCTTGAAGGACATAATTTTCCAAAACTCATACAAGATGAACTAGACAAATGGAATAGGCCTACATTTATTAATGAAACTGAATCAATAACTAATAACCTTCTGAAACAGAAGGCACCAGACTGGGTTCACCAAACATTTAAGGAAGAAATTATACCAATTCTCTGAAATCTCTTTCAGAATATAAAAGCAGAGGGAATACTTCCTAACTCAATGAGGCTAGAATTACCCTAATACTAAAACAAAACAGACATTACAAGGAAAATAAACCTTATAGACCAATCTCTCATGGACAGAGATGCAGAAATCTTTAACAAAGTATCAGCAAATTGAATCTAATAATGTATGAAAAGAATTATATACCATGACCAAGTGAGATTTAGCTGAGGTATGTGGGGTTGGTTCAACATTAGAAAACAAATTAATGTAATCCATCACACCCATAGGCTAAAGAAGAAAAATCACATGATCATATCAATAAATGCAGAAAAAGAATTTGACAAAATAAGAGAACTTTCTAAACTTGATAAAGAACATCTACAAACAAAACCTATAGTTAACATCATATGTAATGGTGAGAAACTCAAGCTTTTCCACTAAGATTAGGAATAAGACAAGGATATCTTCTCTCACTACTGCTTTTCAACATCAGACCAGAAGTCTTAGCTAATGCAACAAGACAAAAAAAGGAAATAAAAGGGATACAGATTGGGAAGGTAAAAATAAAACTGTCTTTGTTTGCAAATGACATGATCTCTATATAAAAAAATCCAAAAGAACAGAAAAAAGTCTCCTGGACCTAGTAAGTGATTATAGCAAGGTTGCAGGATACAAGGTCAATATACAAAAGTCATAATGCTTTCCTATATACCAGCAATGAACAAGTCAAATTTAATATTAAAAACACATTACCCCCAAACGGACATTACATTTTCCTCATAATGTCTGCTTTGTTTTACATTAGCACCCCCAAAAGTAAAATACTTAGGTATAAATTTAATAAAATATATATGAAACCTATACAGGAAAATGATTACAAAACTCTGATGAAAGATATCAAAGAATGAAAAAAATGGAGAGACACTGCATGCTCAAGGATAGGAAGACTCAGTATTGTCAAGATGTCATTCATCCCAACTTGATCTACAGATTCACTGCAATCACAATAAAAATCCCAGCAAGTTATTTTGCGGATATTGGCAAGCAAACTGGTTCTGCAGTTTATATGGAGAGGCAAAAGATCCATAATAGCCAACTCAATATTAAAGGAGAACAATAAAGTCGAAGGCCTGACACTACTTGACTTCAAGCCCTACTAGAAAGTTAAAGTATTAAGATAGTGTGGTACTGGCAAAAGAATGGACAAATTGATCAAAGGAGCAGAACACAGAGCCCAGAAATAGGAACACATAAATGTAGTCAGCTGATCTTTGACGAAGGAACAAGGGTAACACACTGGAGCAAAGACAGTCTTTTCAACAACTGGGGCTGGAGCAACTGGACATCCACATGCAAAAAAAAAAAAAAAAAAAAAAGTGAATTTAGACACAGAGCTTACTCTCTTCATAAAAATTAACTCAAAATGGAACATAGATCTAAATGTAAAGTACAAAACTATGAAACTCCTTGAAGACAATACAGGAGAAAACCTAGATAATCTTGAGCACAGATACGACTTTTTAGATACACCACCAAAGACATGAACCTGAAATAATTGATTATCTGGACTTCATTAAAATAAAAAAATGTCTACTCTGTGAAAAACAGTGTCAAGAGAATGAGAAAACAAGCCACAGATGGGGAGAATGTATCTGTACAAAGCACATCTGATAAAGCAGGGGTTCCCAACCTCCAGGTCTGGACTAGTACCAGTCCATGGCCTGGGAGGAATCAGGCTGCACGGCAGGTGAGCTGCTAATGAGCAAGCATTACAGCCTGAGCTCCGCCTCCTGTCAGATCAGTGGTGGCATTAGATTCTCACAGGACCACAAACCCTACTGTGAACTGTGCATGCAAGGGATCTAGGTTGCACACTCCATATGAGAATCTAATACCTGATGATCTGAGGTGGATCAGTTTCATCCTGAAACCATTCCCGCCCCACCCCAGTCCATGGAAAAATTGTCTTCCATGAAACTGGTCCCTGGTGCCAAAAAGGTTGGGGACTACTGTGATAAAGGACTGTTATCCAAAATATACAAAGAACACTTAAAACGCAATAATAAGAAAGTGAACAACCCTGTTTAAAAAATGAGCAAAATATCTGACTAGACACTTCATCCAAGAAGATATACAGATGGCATGTGAACATGTGCAAAGATCTTCAACATCACATGTCATTAGAGCATTGCAAACTAAAACAAGAAGATAGCACTACAAATAGAACGGCCAAAATCTAAAACAGTAACACCACCAAATGCTGATGAGGATGTGGAGCAATAGAAACTCTCATTCGTTGCTGGTGAATGGTACAGCCACTTTGGAAGAGAGTGTGGCCATTTCTCATAAAACTAAACATATTCTTACCATACGATCTAGTAATCACACTCCTTGGTAGCTATACAGATCAACTGAAAACTTAAGTCCACAAAAAATCCACACACAGGTATTTATAACATCTCTATTCATAATTGCCAAAACTTGGAAGCACCAAGACACCCTTCAGTAGTTGAGTGGATAAACTATGGCTCATCCAAACAACGAAATATTATTCAGTGCTGCAAAGAAATGAGCTATCAAGCCACGGAAAGACATGGAAGAACCTTAAGTGCATACTGGTAAGCGAAATAAGTCAATCTGAAAAGGCCACATACTGTATGGTTCCAACGACATGATATTCTGGGAAGGGCAAAACTGTCAAGACAGGAAAAAGATCACTGGTAGTCAGAAGTTAGGGGGAGAACAGAATGAACAGGTGGATTCCAGAGGATTTTTAGGTCAGTGAAAATATTCTGTATGACACTACAATGGTGGATATGTGTCCTTATACATTTGTCCAAACCCAGACAATGTACAACACCAAGAGTGAATCTTAATGTAGACTACGGACTTTGAGCGATAATGATGTGTCAATGGGGGTTTACTGATTATAACAAGTGTACCACTTGGGTGCAGGATGTTGATTGGGGGGAGACTGTGCATGGCGGGGGACAGGAAGTATATGGGAACTCTTTGTACGTTCTGCTCAATTTTGCTCTGAACCTAAAACTGCCCTAAAAAATAAAGTTATTAATTAAAAAAATAAAAAAGAAGAAGAATGGTGTTTAGATCAGAAAAAAGAAGCTGGAATGTTTTTCCCAGCTAGCTCCCCCTCCACGTTTTGGTTTTGGCTTTGGCTTTGCAGTGATAGGGGAATGAAAACAGGGGAGAGGAGAGGAAAAGGAAAAATGAAAGGAAAGATCTAGAGGAGTGTGTAATGACTCAGAAAGGAGGGAGCCACCACAGATCTGCCAGAGTACTGTTTCCCTGCTGCCCACCCTCAAACACTATAAAGGACTTCCTGCAACTGGGAAAAGACAGATGGGGTCAGGGTTTTAAATCATACTTTACTACTGAAGGTCCTCTAGTAGCTTGGCATTACCATAGGGGGAAAGCCACTTTCTTACTCAGAGTTGTTTAGTCTGGCAAAACCATGTGATACTCTATGCTCTTTTGAAATTATATTTTCAATGTACTGTGTCAAGCACTCCTAATGGGAAGACAAGGGTCTTAAGCTAAATAGATATTGAGAACAAAAGTGTCAAAACAGATACAGCCAGATCACTAGTGGTTGTGAGTTGATTTGAAGATTTTCACTAGTTATACTATACAGTATCTTAACATGTATTACAATATGATATTAAAGTATACATAGTAGACACTTTTCAAACTTTTAATCTTTCTCCTGAGCACCATAAAAAATATTCTAGGCTAGGTACAGTTTCTCATGCCTGTAATCTCAGCACTTTGGGAGGCCAAGGTGGGAGGATTACTTGAGCCTAAGAGTTCAAGATCAGCCTAGACAACATAGTGAGATCCTGTCTCTATAAAAATTTTTTAAAAATTAGCTGGGTGTGGTGATGTACTGTGGTCCCAGCTACTCAAAGAGGCTGAGGTGGGAGGATCACTTGAGCCCAGGAGGTTGAGGCTGCAGTGAGCCATGATCCAGCCTGGAGACAAAGTGAGACCCTGTCTCAAAAACAACCACCACCACAACAAACTATAAGAAAGAATTTGATATAATTCAACATTCACTCATAATTTTTTTAAAAATAAAAACCTCTTAGGAAGGAGAGGGAACTTTGTTAGTCTGCTAAAGAATACCTATAAAAACCAAACAAATAAACAAACAAAAATCCTAGAGTGGCCATTATACCTGATGGTGAAATATTTAAAGCTTTTCTCCTGAGATCAGCAACAAGGTAATGATACTATCATTACTTCTACTCACCACTGTACTGGAGATCCATCCAATGCAACAAAGGAAAAAGATACAGAAGAATTGGAAAAGATGAAATAAAACTAAAACTAACATTACTTACAGATGACATGACTGTGTTTTTTGTTGCTGTTTATTTCTTTCTTTCTTTCTTTTTTTTTTTTTTTTTTTTTTTTGAGATGGAGTCTCACTTTGTTGCCCAGGCTGGAGTGCAGTGGCATTATCTTAGCTCACTCCAACGTCTGTTTCTGGGGTTCAAGCAATTCTCCTGCCTCAGCCTCCCAAGTAGCTGGGATTACAGGGGCGTGCCACCATGCCTGGCTAATTTTTTGTATTAGTTACAAAAAATGTAGAGACAGGGTTTCACTATGTTGGCCAGGCTGGTCTCAAACTCCTGAGCTCAAGTGATCCACCCACCTTGGCCTCCCAAAGTTCTGGGATTACAGGCATGAGCTACCATGTCGGGCAGACTGTGTTTTTAAAAATCCACAAAAAAACTCCATTATAGTTAATAAAATAATTTAGCCAAGTTGCTGGGTACAAAGTCAACATTCAAAAACCAATTATATTTCTATAAGCTAGTAACAAGTAGAATGTGAAATTTAAAAATTATTTTTGCAACAGCATCAAAACAATCAAATACCTACAGGAAAAAAATCGAACAAAATATGTGTAAGATCTCTATAATGAAAACCCAAAAATACTACTTAAAAAAATTAAAGAAGAAATAAGTGAAAGGACAGTCCATGTTCATGGATTGAAGGACTCAATATTGTAAAGTTTTCAATTATTTCCCAATTTATCTATAGATTCAGAACAATTCCAATAAAAATCCCAGCACTTATGTGTGGTAACTGATATGCTGAGTCTAAAATTTATAAGGAAGTTCAAAAGGCCAAGTGGCAAGGCAATCTTGAAGGGGAAGAGCAACGCTGGAGGATTTCTACTACCAGATATCAAACTATTTATAAAGTTACAGTACTTAAGGCAATCTTAATTGGTGCAAAGATACAATGCAATAGAAGAGTAAGTCCAGAATAAATCCCAGACCTATACGGTCACCTGGTTTATGACAAAAATGTCACTGCTGGGGAGTGGGGAAAGGATGATCTTTTCAATAAAGGAAGTAGGTCAATTGGATACCCACATGGAAAGAGATAAACCCTTACCTTACAACATATGCAAAAATCAATTCTGTGTGGAATACGGATCTAAATGTGAAGTATAAAACCAGAAAACTTTAAAAATAAAAACTAACACACTTTATCAACCTTGGAGGAGGCAAAGCTTTCTTCAAAAGGATATAAAAAGCACTTACTGTAAAAGAAAAATCTAGTATATCAGACAATATTGATTAGAAATGTCTGCTTATTAAGTAAATGAAAAACCACACAGAGTAAGAGAAGATATTTATAATACATGTATCTGACAAGGTATGCTTTAGAACATTTACCTAAAGTACTCAATATAAAAATGGGTGAAAGACTTGAACAGGTACTTTACAAGAAAGGACAGCCAAATGGACAACAAATACTTCTTAAAAGTGCTTAATTTTTTAGACATCAGAAAAGGGGAGATTAAAAATAGAATATGATACCAACACACCCACCAGAATGGCTAATGTGAAAAAGACAGAGAACGCCAAGTACCAGTGATGGTGTGGAAGAGCTAGAACACTCACGCACTTCTGGTACAAGTATAGATTCCTAGAGCCCTGTTCAGAACTGTTGGCAACATCTCCTGAAGCTCAACATACTCTATTATTGGCTGAACCATATAGTTACCAGAAATGCATATGCTCCTTCACTAAGAGACCTATAGGACAATGTTCATAGCAGTACTATTTGCAATACTGAAAACCATCTGAATGCCCATCAACAGTAGGATAAATATGTTGTGATATATTTACACAATGAAACACTATACAGTAATGAGAATGAAGTACAATTACATTCAATAGTGTGATTAATCTCACGAATAAATGCTAAGCAAAAGAATCCAGACACAAAAGAGTAAACTATGTATAATTCTATTTACATAAAATTCAAAACCGGGCAAAACTTATCAATGAGTGAGAAACAGAATAGTCACAGGGCTTCTGGACTGCTGGTATTGTTCTGTTTTTTTTTTTTCTTTTTTTTGTCTGGGTGCTAATTTCACAAGTATGTTCACTTGTGAAAATGATTTGGACATTTTTCTCCACGTATATTATACTTCGATAAAAGAGTTAATTAAGAGACGATGTTCCATATGGGTCCTAGGAGTGGAGGATGATAGAAGGAAACATGCAGACAAACCAAATAAGCAAAAACTCTTCCAGTTGTGTTAAAAGGATTGCATAGAATTTTAGGACATTCACTTAAAACTTATTCAATTCAGAACTCATCAAACAGTATTAAGGCCAGCCATGGACGCTCACACCTGTAAACCCAGCACTTTGGGGGGCCAAGATGGGAGGACCACTTGAGGCCAAGAGCTCGAAACCAGTCTGGACAACACAGCCAGACAGTGTCTCTATAAAAAAATAACAAAAAGAGCAAAAAGAAAAAAGAGAAAAAACTGTATTAAAATTATTCTTTTTTAAAAACCAATAAAAGCATTTTAATAAACTATCTGTTTTTGTAACCAGCTTCCTTGCACAATGAAGGCTAAATACATATTCAACCAAGGACTTCAAATCAGTGTAAATGGTGGAAGTAAAAATTCAAGGGTGTACATTTTATCTAAAAGATTGAAGTAGGCCAGGCACAGTGGCTCACATCTGTAAACCCAGCACTTTGAAAAGTACAGGCAGGCGGATCACTTGAGATCAGGAGTTTGAGACCAGCCTGCCAATATGGTGAAACCCCGTCTCTACTAAAAATACTAAATTAGCCAGGCGTGGTGGTGGGTGCCTCTAATCCCAGCTACTTGGGAGGCTGAGGCAGGAGGATTGCTTGAACCCAGGGGGCAGAGGGCAGTGAGCTGAGACGTTGCCACTGCACTCCAGCCTCGGTGACAGAGTGAGACTCTGTCTCAAATAAATAAATAAATAAATAAATAAAAATAAAAAAAAAGAGTAAGTAGTAAAAGTTTTGGTTTTGCTTTAGAACTGATATATTTGACTTGTATATAAGGCCTATTCTGCTTTATAAGGACACTGTATTTTAAACAATGCAGGATTGTTTTTCCCAAATTCTGAGGCCTACGTCAAGAGTGTCTTGTGTTTGGGAAGTTACTATGTTTGGATCAGCTGAGTAGTCTTTTGAGGTATTCCATTTAAATGAAATAAAGTTAGCAGGTTAAATCTATTCAAGCTACCAATTTTTTAATTACATTTTCTTTGTATCAACAATCTATTTTATAAACCTTGCTTCTTAGAAGTTACCATAATAATTTAGTACTAAAGTGTTTCTCTTTTCCAAACCTCCTCATTTTAGTTTTCTTTGGCATTTTTCTTTCTCTATATTTTCAGCTCAGTAAATGTTCAATCAGTAATCTAAAACCTCAAATCAAGATAGCTAATCACCTAATACTATGTGCAAGGTGTTTTTTAGGCCTCACAAGAAACACATAGTATTGTGGTTCTTGAGAAGCTTACAAAGGTGAGAAATGTTTAGTAGCAGAAGGAAGTACAGAGACCATACTTGTGATAGAGGTAGTAAGTACTTTAGAAATGTGGAAAAGAAAGACACTAACATGTCCTGAAATAATCAGGGATAGCTTTCCAGTAGACATGGGGTCTGAATTATGTGGAGCCATTGGGATGATTAAGACTTGGATAGTCATTCGTATTGAAATCCCAAGAAAAAGGTACATGTCCCTGTCATCAACATGCCCCTTATATTACATGATATTGCTTAAGAAATAATACTAAGTGTATATAATAGCAAAGGTGATGAAATTTTGTATGTGGCATATACCTGAAAATTGAGTTGGTTTCTCCTGAGTTAACTGTTTATGTATCTTGGGTAACTGTGGCTACAAATGTGGCTGTATCAATGGCAAACAGATCTCTTTGTAAACGGCAAAGACTTCTGTGTAAATCTGGCCATCCCAGTATCAAACTCGCTTTGGTTCTTATTAGCATCATATTTTAATCCACTAAGCAAACTTGTTCAATCTATCTAATAGGTCTATAATGTTATTTACAAAACTAAAGGCAGGGCTTTAGGTAAAGTGTAGACAATAGTAAGATAATATCCAGTGATCTTAAATCAATCATACTTAATTGCTAATGCAAGCAAAATAACAAGAATAATGAGAATATTTTACTTTTTCCTAAATATCTGACTTAAAAGACCCAAGGGGAGACATTATGTCTGTATTAACTTCCATTTTAAAGATGAGAAGACAGAACTGACATGCTTGGCACCTATTACATATCAGGCAATTAATAAGTTACGTGCTTCATATATTAGATATTAGCTAATTAAATAAGCTACTCTTTTTTAAACATTGCTAGCAAATAAATGTTCTGGAGGTTCAAATGAATAATGGAAGTATCAAAAGGTGGGTAGATTTGCAGAAGAAGCCAGGGATTTGGGTAACTCACAAACAAATGATGTTAAAATTAATATTCAAATGATATTCAATGAATGCCATTCGAACTAATGGAGGGACATGGTACAAATTAACTAATAGATAATTCAAAACATATTTGTGCCTGGTTTGTAGCATATCCAGTACTTGGTTTGTTTGTATTAGCATTGGTTTTAGAATAATATTTAACATACACTAAAATTTTGTTTTTATTTGCTAAATATATTCCAGTCTCTGACCTTGGAGGAGATCAGTTTGGTATTAATAAGTCAACAAGACCTGATTATACTTATTATGTGCTTGGCACTTGTGGAATATAGAATAAACCATGGATCTTTTCTTCAGTGACTATATGATTTGGCTTAGGGAATATACAGAACAGGAAATAATACCAGACAGTTCTAACTCAGGGTTAAATTGTGTGATAGAAGTCATAAATGTTAGAGGATTCTATTCTTTCATTTAGTAAGTATTAATGAGCACTACTATTCAGGTATTTGGAATACATCAGTAGGTGAACGAACTAGACAAAGATCTCTGCCTTCATGCGGTTAACATTCCAGGGAGGTGAAGCAGACAAGCAATACATACAATCCATCAATAAACTACATGGCATGTTAGAAGATGACAAACACTTTCTAAATAGGAAATTGTAGAGTAGAGGAGGAAGGGAAATGGGGAGGAGAGGTAATTCCCCTATCCTAGGATGGGGAAGGCCAAGGTCACCCTCACTCGAAGGTAAGATTTGAGCCAAGATTATAGGGAGTTGACAGAGGTGGCCCAGAGGATACCAGAAGAAGAGGGTTCTGGACAGGAACAAGAGCTAGGGCAGGTGCACGAAGGCAGGAGAGCATCTGGAATGTGGGAGGAACAGCAAGGAGGCCAGCATGCTTGGAGCAGAGTGGGTGGAAGAGAGAGAGAAGGAGAGAGAGGACCAGAGGGGTCAGTTGGGGTGAGGCAGGGGGGTAGGGGTCAGACTTGGGCTTTTGTTACAAGTGAAATGGGGAACCACTGCAGGGCTGTGGGTGGAGTGACGAATATGACTCACAGTTGAGCATTATCCCTCTGGGGGACTGGTTGAGACTAGGCTGTTGTGAGGTTAGGATGGAAGCTGAAAACCCCATCAAGAGACTAGTATCCAGGCACAGACAGTGTCCTGGACTGGGCTGAAGGCAGTGGAAGAGGCAGAAGAGAGATATTCTGAACACATTTTCAGTTTAGAGGAGAGAGGGAGCAATGAACAGCAATGCATTCAGAGAATGCTTCACGGAGTAGAGGTTACTTGAAGCTGACCTTGAAGGACAGGGAGGATTTGAAAAGGTGGAAGAATTAGGAAAGGCATTTCAGGACATACTAGGCTTGGAGCAAGGGTGGGTCGGGCTTACTCTTGGGACAAAGTGATTAGTGTGAACAGAACAAGGCAGGCCAATACCTGGAATGTGGTGAGAAATAAGGTAAAATATATAAAGTATGCCTGGATTATAAAGAACTTTGAAAGACAGGGAAAAAGTGTCTAGATTTCATAACGTTCACTATGGTGCCTTGAAAATAGGCACTCAATAAATATTATTAGACTGATAATAAAGATAGGTATTTTAGGATCACTGGCAGTTTGCACTGGATGACAACGTTTCTCATTTAGAAGGTCAGCTAAAAGGCTGTATAAAAACCTGGCATGAGGTGATGAGGAATAATTCCCTCATAGGCAATTAACAGTTGACTTTTAAATCTGCTTTGCAGTGTTAACCACAAGTGCCACTCACCACTTGTGGGAACCTCAATCTTGTGTTGGCAATCCCTTGCTCAAATAAAAATTAAACAGTTTAAAACACTGTGTACTCAAATAGCCACGTGATCTTGATTCTGAGGTTATAAGAGTTGGATGGCAGTTGCTATCAGTTACATGTGCAATTTCTTCGTCTCTAAATTAGTTACAGGTGCAAAACTGCATTTACCGAAAACAAAACAAAACAAAACAAAAAACAAACAAAAAAAGACAATCTGGTAAAACTTTACAGAAACTTAATTCCATTCAAACAAGTCTAATTCATTATCATCTATATTTTCACAAATATTCAGCACTAGTAGATGGATATGAAGCATTTACTGGACAACCTCTAGTGCCTATTTTAAGCGTCCAAAGGGAGCTAACAGGACAGAAGCTCTGTATCACTTTTGTTGATCTCAGATAAGGAAGAAATTTACTTTGCTCAGATTTCCTCTGTCTCAAGGAATATGTACCTAACAAAAGAGCTATGAAGATTTTAGAAATTTTCCCAGGGTTATCCAAATAGATTCATAAGTGAGAATGCTGACAAAAATAGTAATATATGACAACCTCTATGAGAGGTATAAAATTGTTTTTCATTTAATGACCCATGTTTTATGCTGCAATTGGCAGACTAAATGGATAGTTGCTGTCAGGGAGCTTTCAAGACAAGTTGTATTCCTTAGAAATAGTAGGAAAATAAAATTAAAAATGAAACCCTGTATTTTCTTGTAAACAGCTAATGTAAACGATATTTCTTTGGGGTGTTTCCTATAATTCATAATTTTGGAGGAAAATATGAGACAAATGACAGTTTTCAGAAAAACTGATTTTCAGAGTCTAGAAATCTACAAAATCTGCAAAGTACTCGTGACGAAAAAAGGGGTTAATCAGAGTTAAGTCAGAAAAAAATGACAAAGCTAGAGCCATACTCAGAAAAAAATTAATACGGACAATAGTGACATTCAAGAAAAAGGATTTGAATTCTAATTACATGTGAAATTATGGAAGTCAGGGTCAGGCTGTGATGGCTCACGCCTGTAATCCCAGCACTTTGGGAGGTTGAGGCAGGAGAATTCCTTGAGCCCAGGAGTTCAAGACCAGCCTGGGCAATATGGAGAAATCCTGTTTCTACAAAAATTACAAAAATATGCTGGGTGTGGTGAGGTACATCTGTAGTCCCACCTACTAGTGAGGCTGACGTGGGAGGATCACCTGAGCCCAGGGAGGTTGAGGCTGTGGTGAGCTGTGATTATCATGCCTCTGCACTCCAGCCTGGGTAACAGAGTGAGGCTCTGTCACACACACACACACACACACACACAAAAGAGCTGTGTCAATAACTCAAATCTTTTCTGGACTTCTACTTCAGTGTATGAAAAACATTATAATCTAAGTTTCTCAATGCCTCTGAGAAGAAAATATGTAATTGTCACTCTCATTTAGGCCAAAAGAATAATTTCAATTTCTTCATAGACAAATATTTAAGAAAGTAGGAGATAATTTCATCATTTAAAAAAATTAGACACGAAGATGCTTTCTCTAAGTTTGATCATCTCCTTCTCAAAACATGCACAGGAGATCATGCAGATGCCCCACTTCATTCATATAACTGCCACTTACTCTTGTGCAATAAAGAGTTCTGCAGTTTTTGTTTTTCCATATTCCTTAAAATTTAGGTGTTTTTTTTGAGATGGAGTCTCGCTCTGTTGCCCAGGCTGGAGTGCAGTGGCGCAATCTCAGATCACTGCAACCTCCGCCTCCCAGGTTCACGCCATTCTCCTGCCTTAGCCTCCCGAATAGCTGGGACTACAGACAACTGCCACCATGCCTGGCTAATTTTTTTGTGTTTTTAGTAAAGACGGGGTTTCACCGTGTTAGCCAGGATGGTCTTGATCTCCTGACCTTGTGATCTGCCCGCCTCGGCCTCCCAAAATGCTGGGATTACAGGCATGAGCCACCACGCCCAGCCTTTTCTTTTCTTTTCTTTTCTTTTTTTAAATCAGAGCCTTCTATTCTAGCCACAAGTGATTAATGCTACCAGGCTAAAGCAATAAATTCCATATAGGGCTTTAGATCTACTTCCACAAGTATTGTGTCATTTAATCCTCCCGTTAATCCTGTGTATTGTTAATATATGTGGAAACAGAAGGCCAGAGAAGAAAAATGGCATGTTTAAATTCACACAGCAAATATGTGGCCAAGATAGGATTGGTCCTTATATTCCCTGGTACTACATGGGTCCCTTTAAACTTCTGGAAAGGCGAAAATTTTAGTTATCTAAATGTTTCTGAATATATAGTTGCCTGGAGCTATGTAACCACAGATTAAGTATCCCTCAATAAAAATGGCGTGCAATCAATCACTCACTCCTATCTCAGGAGAGACTCATTTTGAAGGATTGTCTATTGCAGCATTTATCATGTCTCTAAGGCATATTTCCATTGCTCAATCAGCTCCAAAGGACAAGTGTGTCATCATCTTTCAAGGCTCTGGTGCAACAACTTAAAATTGTAGAATTCACACAGGACTAAGTCTGGCACTCAAAGCAGGAGGCATATTCAGCTTGAGCTTGTGGAAGCTTCCCTTCAGTCTCGCCAATTTTTACTGGTGGAAATGGTTTCAGAGCCAGCATGAGGTTACTTGGGGTTGCTTGAGGAGCTCTTGATAAAAAAAAGAAAGGGGAATAATATAAAGGGGTTACAGCAACGATGGAGCCTTGGAAAAAGCATGGAATTCCTCTTTGGGCATAAAGTGTAGTAGAGATTTTTAATCTCTTGAATATAACCAATCTACCTGGATATCTGAGTCATTCACACGACATGTGCCACTTTTTCTTAATAGCAGTACCCAACTATTTGCAACACTCCCAATCTCACTTCACCTATGATCAGGAAGAAGCACGTAAGAGGACTACTGTACCCAGGCCAAATACCTCATCTCCACAGTGTTCAACTCTGCTGGCCTCGGCTAATGATGATCATATATCTAATTTATTTTTAAGTCTGTTTTGGAAGAGGTGGAGCAATTATTTAAAGGTCATTTACAAATTACAGTAGGAGTAACAATCATAGGTCTTTGGCCTTTAGGAACTCACATTTTTAACAGAGAAACAGTGCTTATGAAGAAGGAGTAGCCAGAGACCCTGTAAGACAAGGATTAAATTATTGGTACAAAATATCATGTTTTAATTGCTAATAATTTCATTCTGTACCATGTTAATTAGGAAGAAAAGTACTGGATCATTCTTTTAGAGGAAATTGAGACTCAAAAAAATTAAACTCAGGGTAAATTCAAAGCATAAAATTAGAGATTAGCACAGAATGAAAACTAACTTGAATCACATAACCATCCCTTACCACAAATAGTGCTTGCCTCTCAGTTAACCTATTTTGTTGATACTTGTTGTACTGCATTGTAGACATGTTCTTTTAAAATAGACAAAACTATCAAATTTTGACTCAAGAACTATTTCACAGTATAGCCAGGACATTCTGCCCTGAGGCAGGCTAAATTAATAACTGAAGAAAGATAGCAACAATGTTTATGGCTTGCAGAAAAACAAAATAACAGCATTTTATGGAAAAAACCAAAACTCCTAGTTAAGAGGCTTAGATGATAGAAATACATGTTGAAACAAATTACTGTAATAAAATAAAACAGTATTTCAGGAAATACTTCTTACTAATTTTTAAAAAGCTTTATATTTTTAAAATGATGACTAATATGTTCAAACTTCAGGCTTCCAGGAAAACGAAAAGGTTAAAATCTATTTCAGCAATTAAGTGACTTAATTTTAATGCTTTAGCACCTATATTATAAAACATGAATCACACTAGTTAACAATCTATTTTTACATAGAATCTGAGAAGAGAAAAATAAAATGAATAGAAATAAAGACATCAATATGAGACAAAACAAAACAGAAAAAGCGGTGCTAAGAAACTCCAGTAGAAGGAGCTGTAGAAATGGAGAACTTACATTTTGCAATGGCCAAAAAAGAAATATTGAAAAGGAAGTATCTGATTCTGACACACCTGAAGATAAGTAATAGGTAGTCACTTACAACAGGCATTTACTGTTTGAGGAACCTCATTTTCTTTATGCATAAAATATGATGCTTGGAACAGATCTTTTTCAAGGTTCCGACAATCCATTCTGCAATGCATTGGGCACTATGCTAGGAGGCATCCTCAGAAATCTAATAAAGAGCATCACTTGGTACCATATTCTGGGAACTTACAATTCTTTGGGAGAGCTAAAGTGCACACACAGTATCTAGATTTCAAAGTAGAACAGAAAAGAACTGAGAGTACTTCAAGAGGAATAAAAGTGCTGCAAGAGGGATAAAAACCGTTATGAGAGATCTCTAACATACAAGATGAAAAGAGGAAAAAGTGAGCCTTCAAGTCTAAAAAGCCCTTATGTATTCTTGGGAAATCTATGCAAACTCAGGAAATAAAAATGAACAGGACTGTTTTTGGATAAAACTATACCTTTAGCACTTAAAATTCAGGAAACGGGAGCCATGCACAGACATAAAATACAGATTAGGTTAGGTTTCCTTTTTTAAGGATCTGAATATGTTTTCAAGTGAATGCGATAGCAGTGAGCTAAGCATTAAAATACTGGAGTGTACACATGATAGTATTAAAACAAACATAACTTGGAAGACAAACCACAAGAGCAATTTTACCCTTACATAAATGCCCCCACGTCCCCAACAGCCATATCTGGAAGGAACTTTACCTTGTGATATGTTTGCAGACAATGTATCAGTGAAGGAATCGCTTTCTGGGTCAATAGGAGAATCTCCCAGAGTTTCACCCATAACAGCATGGAATAGGGGTTTGCTGTAATTCACACTGATACTTTGTCTATATCTAGCAAAAGATCAATCCGTTAAAAGAAAAAGACTTGAAGTAACAGAATTTGTGAATACACCCATGAGTCAAGACATCAGTTTCCAAATATTTGGGAGAGATGGGAATAAACACAGAAAGGACTGGGCTTGAATTGGCTGGCACTGTCCTGTTAGGAGCCAGCTGTGACAAAAAGTTGTGTCATAATGTTGCTCACTGCTTTGGCAAGACTTGGTACGTTACAGGGAAAATATTGCCACACTGTCTCGCCAGTGACCCACATGTTCAGTGTCTTGTGAGGGGTGTGAACTATACTGTATTTAGAATTATCAGAGCAGAGACTGTTCAATATCCACTTGCATTTTTTATTGTCGTAAAATTCACATCAATTCCTTCTTAAATGGAAAACTTTAAATCTCTTGCTTATGAAATACCAGAAAGCTTATTTGGGCAAAGTTTTCTTTCGATGTCTATTCCTGGTTGAATCTCTAATCGTGTTATTTGAAGAAAATTTTGGAATTCAAATACATATCCATAGTTTAAACATTGGTATCAGCATGCTACCGAAATGTTATATTCCTAAGGTACTTATTCTACTGATTTGTGAAGCCCAAAATGATACTGACTGCTATCCAAATTCTGTAAAATTAAATAGTTGAGAGAATGAAGAAGGGTTTGATATGGTTTCAATTTAAATATCGGGTTTGCTTTCTTAAAAACTTCAGCTTATCCATCAATAGCAACTACAGCAATGTTACATCAGCTGATGTTTGAACATCAGTTGATGTTTAAATGATAAGTGCTATGTCATAATGAAAAAATGGGGTTCTCTGTGAGAAGAGTAACACATCACCAGAAAAAAATAGACTTACGCTGTTAGGTTGGCAAGGAATTGCGGTCGGTTTTGTAATCAGGAAAAAGCTGGCTTCTTGCTCAAGGCCTTTGCCCTTTTTGGCAAGGAGAGACACTCGCTGTGCCAAATTACTGATGTGGGAGCAGGTCTTGTCACATGAGTGGCCTACTAGAATTGCAGTGACTTTGCGGACTTTCAAAGATGTCCCCACACAGGGCAGTATATGAGAAGGCAATAATTCTCTGAATTATATTTATCCTGATATTCCCTGAGTAAAATAAATATATATCTGGTTAATCTACATTGAGTAACTATTCATTCTTCAAGGGGACTAGTAAAAGTGTCCCTGTCAATCATGGTGCAAGAGCTTGATGGGGAAATGCTCGCTGGCTCTGAACAGCACAGAATAAAGTGGGGAGTTGGGCAACTGTGCCATTAAGCCCCAAAACATCTTTATTAAGGCAATCCAAGTTAAAGCAAAACTTGGGTTTGCTAATTTGTCCAAATGACTGCAGTGATTACAGTTGTGTAAAATTAGTCTTCTCTATATTCAGTTGAATTCTCAATAAAGGCACTTCTCCTTCCCTCCCCATGCTTGGAAATGTACTTATACTACAAAGTAATCCAGACACAATGGCACAATATTTAAGGATATGACTGAATCGAACTCCAGTCCTACACCAGTCTCTGTTACTCTTTGGCAACATACAGATGCAGTCTTTCCACCTGTCCTCAAAGGGAGTCACTTCTGGACTCTTCACCTACTGCTACTTCTATTCTCTTTTTTCTCAGACACCATTCAACTTCTGAGTCTACTGGGTAGTGAGGCCTTCTAAGCCTCTAATAGTTCCCATACTGTGCTTTAGCTTCTGAAACGTAAGATTGCATATTTTGACAGTTTATTATTCCATAGCATCAGAATCTGATAACACCTACTCCTATAGCACCCACCACATTCTGACATTCCTTCTTTCCCCAGACTATGTTTTACTTGAAAGCAAAAACCTGTCTTACTCATTGTATTTCATGCATTTGTTTGTTCAACAAATATTAATTGCCAATATAATATGTGGTAAGCCTAAAGCTAGGTGCTAGGCATACAATGATGAACAAAATGGATGTGTCAAAAAACAGTCAATTAGCAAAAACTGCAATTTTAATGAACACAGAGCCTGCCACATAGCAGCTCAGTAAATGTTGCTTACACTTTTGGCAGCATACACAAACCAAGCAACACACAAAGCATCCTTACATTACTAATAAAACAGTTATACAATGTGGATTAATCATATTTTATGTTAATGATAGTCACACTGCAGTGCTAGATCACTTAAGAAATAACTTGCTCACATGGACATTCAAATGAATGAAAATAAAGATGGATGAGCCAATCTCCCATCTGTATCTTATTATGTATCTGTTTTGTCTTTAGATACTGAAAAGACTTATTTTTACATTTATCCATCCCATCATTCATCAAATACCTACTAAGCACCAGGTATTGATCTAGGCTTAGGCGGTAAATAATAAGCCAAGGTGTCTATACTTTATGAGTTCACATGTAACTGTATCAAAATTATCCAAATATACTTAAAAGAGTGTTCTTCTCATTTGCTTAAACCTGAAGGTCAATTGGCATGCACTGATATGAGAAATAATATATTTGTTTAAGTAGAGTCATTACTATCAGTAAACAGTATATGATCATCAGATAATTTATAAGACATGCATGTGACTAACCCTGTCTTCAAAGCCTTAAGATTCCCCCAGTGTCCTGCCCTTTAAAATATTGATTGGAAGGATATTATAACAAGATACATAAAAGAGCATGCTGGTGATTTACATGATAAGATCTTAGAACTTTAGATCTTGCCTAGGGTGCTCTGCACACCAATGGGTTGTCAGCACTGTGCACATCAATGCAGCAGTCTATTGCTATTCATCCTATGGACAGTCCCCTTGCAGGAGAGTCCTTGGTGATGTTATAGAGTGAGGACAAGTGGTGAAAGGCCACTTTCCTTATGCACTAGGTATTTCTTCTGTTGAGGGATGTAGGGTTCTGTGCAATGTAGAGGTTGAGAAGAGGGCCATCTCTCCTAGGACTTTGGAGACAGAAGGGTATGGATGTGACTTGGAGTATACCACCACAGCCTCAGCAGAAGAAAGAATGGGGATAATGAGGAATTATTCTATAATGAGGAGGATGAAAAGTTAACTGTACCCCAGTTCGTGACATTTGAAAAAATTGACCATTTGGTATTAGAGAAAGCTACTCTTCAACATTTAGTCTTCAATATTACTTCACAGGACCTGTCTTAGGCTAAAAGAATCTGAATATTGCTCAGCCAAAAAACTCTCCACACTTTGGTACTTTTAGGAGAAGGCAATTCAACCAATAAAAGCTGTGAATGATTCAATAACAAAAAGTAAGAAAAGGTCTAAAAATCTATAGTTAATAAAATCATGGTATTGAACCTATATAGTTGTTTTTAGCATTATTTGGTATTGGGATGACTTATATAAAATATTCCCATAATACAGAATATTAAATATTTTGGAGCTATATTATTCTTGAAGGCTAATGAAAACTTTGCTCTTTTTTTGCTATAAATTTGGAATTTATTCTCTAGAATAAATTTGAATTTTTAAAATTGCTTAAATTGCTTTTTCTTTTGTGTGAAATAAGCTATGTCAGCATTGGTATAAAATTGTATGTACGGTATTTTTTTCTGTTGCTCATTTTAAAATCTGCTTCATTTAATTCTATAAGTGCTACTACCACTTATGCTAGCTTCTAAAAGGCTAGGAGTTTATATCTCATTGTATCCCTAGAACCTAGCACAGTCTCTGGTTAGCATTAAAACACACATATTGTTTTTGTTGACGATGAGAGTAATGAAAGAACAGCACATCCATATCATATGTATCATTCAAGAAGGAGTTTAGAGATCTAATGAAATGATAATAGCATCCATTTTCTTCTTGTTCCAATTAAGATGTAAATTTCTGGATGATGCTCCAATGGAAGCCAGACAATTGCTAACAAGCAGTATAACCACCCAAGCTCATTTCTCCCCCTACCCAAAAGAATGGCTGCCTTTTCCTAGTGCAATTAAGATTGGCTTGGAACCTTATTTTCAAGTGGTGATTGCATCAGTTCAGGGTTTCTTCATAGTCACAGGGGAGATACAACATGGGAGAAATGCTGGGCCAATGAGACACTCCTTTGAGAAGAACAAATAATCCTGTATCCTGGATGTAAATTTCATCACAACTATCACAGCGAGCCGGATATTCCCATAAAAGCAGACAAAGGAAGGTCAATGTTCAATGCATCTGTGCCGCTTTTTGAAAATTTTTTAAATTAAAAAAAATTTTGACAGGGGTCTTGCTATGTTGCCCAGGCTAGTCTCCAACTCCTGGGCTCAAGTGATCCCTCTGCCTCAGCCTCCAGAGTGGCTAGGACTTCAGATGCTCACCACCACACTCAGCTGTGTCATTTTCTTTTTTTTGAGACAGGGTCTTACTCTGTCCCTCAGGCTGGGGTGCAGTGGCACAATCTAGGCTCACTGCAAACTACCTCCACCTCCCAGGTTCAAGACATTCTCCTGCCTCAGTCTCCCGTGTGTCATTTTTTTGAAAGGCGAATCCATTCTTCTTTAACCAAAAACTGTAATTTTGTTCAGATTTTCAAAAGTAATATATTTTACGGACATAATTATATTAAACAACTATATTGTTTTGATTTAAAGAAAAATAATGCTGCTGGGTGCAATGGCTCACACCTGTAATCCCAGCACTCTGGGTGGCTGAGGCAAGAGGATCCCTTGAGCACAGGAATTGGAGACCACCCTGGGCAACAGAGTGAGACCCTGTCTCTACAAAAAAATAAAATAATTGGCCAGGCATGGTGGCATGTGCCTGTAGTGTCAGTTACTTGAGAGACTGAGGCAGGAGGGCTGCTTGAGCCCAGGAGACCGAGGTGCAGTGAGCTGTAATTGCATCACTGCACTCCAGCCTGGGTGACAGAGTGAGACCCCGTCTTAAGAAAAAAGAAGCCAACAACTCCAGTAAATGTGTATTTGGTATCAAAAAAAAAAAAAAAAAAAAAGGTCTTCTTAACTCGGAAGCAGTAGAAAAGAACACTGACATTGGAGCCAGAAAGTCTAGGTTTTAAGTTCTTGCCTGGGCTCAGTCACAAATTTACTGTGTCAACTCTTTGGGTCCACATTTCTTATCTCTAGAATCAGAAAAAGGCCTTTTCACAAAACAGAATAATTCTTAAGGTCCTTTTGAGTTTTAATGTTGAGACACTGAATAATACGATTGTAATTCATTTATTTAAAATTTAATGGAAATCCTCCATATTGTATACTTATTCACGTTCCAATCCTGAGTTACTATTTCCTTTTCATACCTGACTCATACATGGGTGACAGTATAAAAGGCACTTTCATCTGAAAAAAGTGTCTGATGGTAAATTAAAAGTCTCAAAAGGAAAGAACCAACCGAAAACTTCCTTTTCTGCCCCCTTCAAAAGTTAACTTGCCTCCAATACCTGAAAAAGAGCCTAACCTGTCTAACCACTTTCTAGGGATCAATTAAACACTTTCCAAATTCCTCTAAGTTTGAACCAAAGACCTTATGGTAACTTGTCGTTGCATGTAATACCTGAAATTCTCTAGTAAGCTGTTTTCTAGCATACTGAAATACCATGAGCTATATTATCAACTGACACATTTTCATGTTGTGGGAAACCTAAACCTCTAAAACATGCATCTTTTTCAGTTTTCAGATTTTATCAATGACTTTTTCAAGATCAGTTATATGGAAGTTTATTGGGTAGCACATCCTGTCACTGGTGAAGCACAATGGGAATTCACAAAGGTTCTACAGCAAGTATAGAGCCATGGAGCTGCACTCAGGTTCAGCTGGTGTGACTTACCAGTTCTGTGGCTGTACTAAGGGAAATTTATGGGCTGTTGAAATCACGGGCTCACGAAACTTAATAAGAGGGAGATTAGCATATTCCAACTCTTAATTTTTGATAAAAGAAAAATGAGTTCCAGAGGAATGAAATGATTTGTCCAAAGCATGACCTAGATAAATTAGCAGCAGAGTTTGAGCTAGAAATCAGGTTTCTCGATTCCCAGTCCAAAGCTCCAAACGGTGCTCTATCTCATTAAAATAATGCAGTAAGATGTTCAAATCAATTCTTCAGGTCAATGATCCTTAGTGCCAACAGTCATGGTGGAAGTCATCAGCATGAAAGCATTTTTCTATGATGAATCACTTAATGTGGAGGAATTACCTATGAAAATGTCATTGTTCACCACAGAGTTTAGATATGGTGCTCTCTATAAACTAAGTACTCAATCATGACTTGGTAATTAAAATTTGATAATATTTGAACGTCAGTTCACAGAGTCATTTTGCTGACAAACGTTCTCTTGCCTCATTCACCGATTCTTCATGAGTCATCCCAGCATGCTGGGGTTCTTCTGGTATGACGTTTTTGTTTCAGTTGACAAAGTTCTTTGCTCTTATGAAAATGATCACATTACTATTTGAAAATTTCTACTTCGAGGTAATAATACTCTAAAAAAAAAAAACACCTTGGAGCTGTATAGTGTTTTTATTTCATTTGAAACTCTCAACAATGCTGGGAGGTTATCCAAAGCAAAAGAAGAAAATAATAACAACTATTGAATAGGGTTTCAACGTGGAACCAGGTAATAGTTTTTGGCAGTAAAGCTTTGAGTAATTTGTCTTTATTCAAAATGAATAAACAGTCAAACAGACTTGGGTTTGCATTCAAGCCTTGTTACGTTTCTGTGTTCTTTTCGGAGTTGTGAGAATTAGAGATGATTTAAAAAAATCAATGCCTGGAACAGAGTAGGCTCTCAAAATTACATTATGAATTCTTATAATCAAATCTTTAAATCTCATACATGACACTTTAGTAAAGCAGTAAGAGCAGTCATCAAGCAACACTCTTCCAGCTCTTATGTTAAAAGGAGCTACATAAATATGTTTCAGGAAGAGGTGGTATACAGAGTATGGAATCTTCAAAAACAAGTACAAGTTTTTAAAGTTCACTTAGCGGAAGTACACATATTTTCTTCATAACAAATAGAGATTTGACTGAAAATAAAATGTAACTGTGAAATCAGTACATAATAAACTTAATTTTGATGGTAATTAAACCACAGGCAACACAGGGTATATTTTATGTTTATTTTCCAGTAAGATTCATCAGTCCATTAATAGTAGATTAGTTCAGTCTAAAAGTTTGTCTCTAACAATCTTTTTTAGGCACATTATAAATTCTGTCCCAATCTAGAACTTTACATTTGAACTTATAGAATACATCTTAAAGCAGCATTAGTAAAAGTAAGAAGACTTGAAAATATAAACTAGCTTTAAGTAAGTTTCAGATTCCACATTTACTGAGTGCCTACTCTGTCAGGGGCTGTGCTAAGTCTTTTAAACTATAAAAATTTGTCTAGACTTTATAAAAATTCTGTGAGATTGGCTGGGTGGGTGGTTCACATCCGTAATCCCAGAACTTTGGGAGGCCGAAGTGGGTGGATCACCTGAGGTCAGGAGTTTGAGACCAGCCTGGCCAACATGGCGAAACCCTGTCTCTACTAAAAATATAAAAACGAGCTGGGTGTGGTGGTACGTGCTTGTAACCCCAGCTACTCAAGAGGCTGAGGCACGAGAAGTGCTTGAAGTTGGGAGGCGGAGGTTGTAGTGAGCCGAGTTTGTCCCACTGCACTCCAGCCTGGGTGACAGAGCAAGATTCTGTCTCAAAAATAAAAATAAAAATAAAAATTCTATGAGATTGAATGGTAGTCCCATTTCACAAAAAGCAAACAAGCTCAGAAAGAATGAGGATGATGTTATGACTAGATGATGGGCTGCTAAATACCGAGCGATATAGTTAAGTATCACATAACTAGGAAAAGAGTAATAAATAAGACTGAGCCTCAATTCTCAAGCCATTTTCCTACTTTTAGTAAAGAGGATAAGACAAGTACAATGCACTCTAACGTACGAGTAGGTGGCTTGAGAGAAGTGTAAACAATCATGACCATTACTGGAGTACTTTCTGTTGAGCTGTGTATTCTGCCTCTACTGTAGTACTCGCCACTGACTTGAGGCACTGAACCCTGTGAAGTCATTTACTATCACCATTTTACAGATAAAGAAATTGAGTTTCGAGATCACATAGCTAATAAGAGGCAGAGAAGGGATTTAAACCAGATGCAATGGAGTGCAAAAGATGTTCAGAGATGAACAGAGCCCTTCTGACTGGGCATGGAGATGGAAGGAATCCAAAAAGGCTTCAGGAAAGAGGAAATTTGAGATGAGCCTGAAAGATAGAGAAGCTTTGGATGGCAGGAGCAAGGAAAGGGAACAGAGTGAAGAAAGGCAAGACTGAACCAAGAGAGAAGAGTGAGAATGAATTAGGGGAATGAGAATCCACAGTATTGGGCACCTGTGGGATGTGCTGGGATAGAAATTTCCAAGGGCTACTAGGCAGTGAATTCAGATCAACACAGGGGAGCCAAAAACAACAAACGTGTCTTAGACCTACTGTTTAAGGCTGGCAGAGTTTTGTGTGCACATCATTAAATAATACTGTACGTATGTAGAATAGGATAAAATAAATCTCTTTAGTAAAGATACTGAATTTCAAATGAAGTACAATACAGTTTATGTATGTTAAATCTTTGTATTTGAAAGCTTGGTGGTTTTTAAAAACACTAGAGTGTTTTCTAGTCTTTATATCTTCTTTCCTCAAATGAAACATTTTTATTTTCCTTGAAGGAAAGAATATATTGCTGCTTTTCTATCTGAAAAGGTAGGAGTTTTTTTGTTTAAAAAAAAAAAACAAAACAAAACACCTTTCATTATTATAGAACCAACCTGCACTCATTGTTAAGAATTAAGAAATACAGACTGGTAAAAACATAATCATTATATTTCCACTACCAGAGACAACCAATAGTGAACTCTTAATGTTTATGTATCTGGGTCTTTTTCTGGGCATAGGTATGATCATATGTATACAGAGATACATAAGCATGTACATATATACATATATATACAGCATGTGCATTCTTTAGTCAAAATGAGATATGGTACTTCCTGGTAGTCCTCTGCTTTTTAAAGTCAACAATCTCCATCTTTTCATTTAATTACATTTTCATTTCAAGCAATACCCAGTCCATATTCACATTTCCCCAGTTGACCCCAAATGTTCTTTACAATTGGTTTGTTCCTAACCCTAATCTAATCCAGTATGATGAAACACATTTGGCTGTATGTTCATAAGCCTTTTTAAATCTAGCATGACTACCCCTTCCACTTAATTTTAAGGCCACTGACTAATTGAAGAGGTCAGGCCAGTTATCAGGTAGAATGTCTTAACTTCTGAATTTATCTGGTTGTTTTCTTGTTGTATCATTTAGCTTGATTCTCTATCCCCTGTGTTTCCTACATACTATATCCAAGGACTTCTGGATTCAAGTTAAACATTTTAGGCTTGAATATACCATAGGGGATGTGTACTTCCTATGCCATCACATCAGAAGGCATGATGTATGACTGACCATCAGCCATGGTAAAATCTATCACTGAGTTAGAATGGTGATATGTCTCATCTCTCCATTGTACAGTTACTTTTTCTCCTTCAATGAGACAGTAATCAGTGCAATGTTACTTTGGTATTATAAGGATGTTCTGCTTCATTAATCATTCACCTAAAGGGGTAACAAACTTTATCATGTTTTCCTGAATCAATACTTGGAGTTTATGAAATGAAGTTTTTCTAATTCTACCACTCTTTCCACATTTATTAGTAGGAATTTTTTTTTTCTTTTTTTGAGACAGGGTCTTGCTCTGTTGCCCAGGCTGGAGTGCAGCAGTGCGATCACAGCTCACCGCAACCTCTGCCTCCCAGGCTCAAGTGATTCTCCCACCTCAGCCTCCTGAGTAGCTGAGACCACAGGCACGTGCCACCATGCCCAACTAACTTTTGTATGTTTTTGTAGAGATGGGGTTTTGTCATGTTGGCCAGGCTGGTGTTGAATTTCTGGGATCAAGTGATCTGTCCACCTTGGCCTCCCAAGGTGCTGAGATTACAGGCATGAGCCACTGTACCCAGACAGCAGGCATTTTTCTTCAAGGAAGATCTTTCCTTCAGCAACTAAAGCCATGTAATTACCCTGAAATACAGTTCCTACAAGAAAGGAAGACTGCCTGTTTAATTTGTTCTCTTTTATTAAAAAGGTATGTATCTCCAATACCAAACTTTCTTAGGCACATCTCTTTCATCACATCATAAAACACTTACATATCTAAGTTTTTCTTTTTTCAGCTATTTTTAGAGAATTTTATTTCACCTTCACTTTTCTCCATTTTCCTTGGCCCTACGGACAGTTAACGGGACACCCACCCCATAGTTCTTCAAATATCTAATCTCTTTTTTTTTTTTTTTGAGACGGAGTCTGGCTCTGTTGCCCAGGCTAGAGTGCAGTGGCGCAGTCTCAGCTCACTGCAACCTCCACATCCCGGGTTCAAGTGATTCTTCTGCCTCAGCCTCCCGAGTAGCTGGGACTACAGGCAAGTGCCACAATGCCTGGCTAATTTCTGTATTTTTGGTAGAGACAGGGTTTCACCATATTGGCCAGGCTGGTCTTGAACTCCTGACTTTGTGATCCCTCCGCCTCGGCCTCCTAAAGTGCTGGGATTACAGGTGTGAGCCACCGTGCCCAGCCATCTAATCCTTTTCATTGCATATACAAAACCACTTAACAACCACTAATAATATAACTCATGCTTTGGTTTTACCCGACAATTTCCACTAACAGAGATTTTCAGTGTTTAGCAGGTAGTTATTCCTAAATTACCGGGCATAGTTAGAATACAAACTTAACTGGTTCTTCCAAAGTTATGTTGTATGTCTGCATAGCTTTAGGAAAAGAGTCCAAGATTCCTGACAGGTTTGTGGACTAATAAACCACATTCTAATCCTATAGCTTGTTCTTTATACTCCTGGAGTGCTTTTCTTCAGCTACCTCTAGGAAGTACGATGTTACGTTTTTATTTTTAAAAACATGAGCTCTATTTTAATAAACTTTTCATTTGAAACATTTGGAAACATTTTATTGAAACACAGAGGGAAGGAGGGGATGATGAAAACTTGGACCAGAAATAACTTTTACCACTCTAAAGTAAGCACCTCTCCCCTGCCATAAAAATAAAAATAAAAATAAAATTGAGACTTAATTCAGTCCTCCTCCTAATTATGTTTTTGTTATCTGTTGCACACAGTCAGATGAATAGCTCAAAATGCCTACAGTAACTCTGGGCAAGTTGACAAATATCCTACACATTGAAATGAGAAGAGGGAAGGAGGCCAGATTGCTTAATTGTTACTTGGGAATTCAAGGAGGTGGACAAGCCAAAATCTGTATTGGGATCCAAAGAGCACAACTCCTTCCTTAGGCAGCAGGAGAAAACAATGGGCCAGGTTCTCATTCAGTGTAATCTCATAGGATGGTTCCATTGTATAGCCCATTGTTTCTTCCATGTACTGCCTGAAGGGGAAGTATATTGTTATCTATGGGACAGCTTCCATAAGAGAGTTACACAGGATGAGAAGATAGCCTCTGGGAGATTAATGAATGATGGGGATCCAGTCTCTTATGGAACTTTCAGATCAACACTTTGAGAACTGTGTACCTGCAAGACCTATGCAGGAAGGTCAGGAAGCTTGTGTGAGCAAGAATTAGTGAGACAAGCAATATGCCACATATGCCATGGTAAATAAAGGGGCTTTGTTAGAGTATTTGCGGGAGGGGAATCACTAGGAGGTAGAGATTCAGAGATAACAGAAATGTGAAGATGGGACTGTCATGTGTGCAAGAAATCCTAGAGAACATTTAAACTAACACCCTCTTTACAGATGGGGAAACCAAGGCACAAAGATGGTAAGTGACTTGCCCAAGGCCTTGCCTAAGTAGAGTCAGTGACAAAGTCAAAGCTAGAATCCACGACACTGTAGTTACTGGATCCATTCTTTGGTTCCACTAAAAGTATTTTTTCAGCTGTGTCTTCCGACCTTGGAAGGGTCAAGGGAGAAAATATCTAATACCTAAATATTCTTAGGAGATCTGTAAGTCTTTATAAAAAGTTTTAAAACAGTGTTATTGATGTATATTTTACATAGAATAAAGTTCATCATTTTGAATGTGCAATTCAATGAATTTTAGTAAATTTACTAAGTTTTGCAACCATCACCATAAATCAGTTTTAGAACATTTTTATCACCTAGTAAGATCCGTCATGCTGCTTTACAATCAAACACCAATTCCTACCCCCAATCCCAGACAACTATTAATCTATTATACTCTGCCTCTATAGATTTGCTTCTTTTATTAGACATTTCAGATAAATGGAATCATATAATATATAGTCTCATGTGTCTGGTTTTTTTTTTCACTTAGCATAATGTTTTGGAGGTTGAGTTTGGAGGTTCAGGTTGTGGCATGTGTCAGCGGTTTATTGCTGAATTGCCTAGATTAGGCTGTGTATTGATACAGCACATTTTGTTGGTCCATTCAGCTGATGGACATTTAGATTGTTTCCGATTTTTGAGGAAAAGTTTTAAATTCTGTTTTCAATTTTACCTTAATTTTAATGACATACAGTGTGTAAGAATTCATATTTTAGATTATCTGTATGATTTTATAACTGAATACAGACAAGCAGTTTCAGTGCCACAGTTTCTACCTGAGATTTCATTGGTGCCCAACATTACCACTTTAGTTGTCTAAGGTTAGTGAAAGAAGAACAAAGGTAAACTTTTAATATGTAATTGATTCACCTGAGTTAACTGAAGTTCAAACTAGATCCAGTAATGCTATAGAAAGGAATGTTTCACAGAAGAGTTGAAAAAGAAAAAAGTCTTGGAAAAATTTAATCAGATATGGCATTAAGCAGCAAAAGGTGTTGAATCCCCAAAAGTATATGCTATAGCAGTCATTTCCATATTTGTACCTTTAATGTTAAGGGCTTTACAACTTATTTTAAAATTTATTTTGGTTGTATAAATATATAAGAACTATAAACATAGTTTACAACTTGGTTTACATATATTTATGTTACATTTAATAAAAATTATGTGAACACTGAGAATCATAAGAAATTTTTTCCTTGAAGTCTGTGCTGTACTCAAGCAATTGTAAGATATATATATAGTAATAAAATAACTGAAACAGAATTTAAATTCTGTCATAATATAAATAAAGACAAAAGAGGAGACACAACTTGTGCAAAAACCACACAGCCAATTAGTGACAGCTAGGTCTAAAACACAGTTCATCAGTGTCATGGTTACCAAACATTTATTACAAGTTGTATGTTGTTAGTCTCATTGAGCCTTTCGTCATTTTATAAACAAGACTTTTATTAAAATTCAGACATGAAACAGATTCATTTTCTAAGTCATACTTTCCTACCTATGCCTGAATAATGATTGCCTTCCAAACCTTTAGTTTAGGATCTGAGATCTGGTATTCACAGAGTTGGCATGGGGAAGTGAAATGTTTTAGCTAACTTTAAGACTGAAGAGGCAGCAGGATATATTTATTTGTCCTTCCGTATTCATGAAGGATTGGTTCCAGGACCTTGTGAATACAAAAATCCAAGATGCTCAAGTCCCCAATCTAAAATAGCATAGTATTTGAACATAACCTATGCACATTTTCCCATATACTTTAAATCATCTCTAGATTACATATAATAACTAATACAATGTAATGCTATGTAAATAGTTGTTTACACTGTATTTTAAATTTTCTATTTTTAATTATTGTATTGCTATTTTTATTTTTTAAAAATACTTTTGATCCATAGTTGGTTGAATCCATGGATGTGGAACCCATGAATGGGGGGGCCAACTGCAAATGGAAAAAACAGAAGAGCCGGCTCGACTTTCAGCTCCACCACTAACTTGGTTTATGAATTCAGGCAAGTCACAACAGCTCTGCTCTTAAGTCCCCCTTTTTTAAGTGGAGATAGGGAAAGCAGAGTAGATTAGATGGCTTCTAAGATTTTCTTTGAGCTCTTCGTTTCATGAATTTTAAGTGTTAAAAGGGATCTTCCATTATAAACTCTTGTCTCTATTCGGAATCAGCCTAACCTTTGCATAGGTTAACAATATTACTGCTATACTCTGCCCACACACCCACCTGTCCTCCCATGTTTTTGTTCACTATTTCCTAACACATAAGTTCTACTCAGAACGATGTACTTACTCACTCCTATGTGCCTACAGTATATAGTAAGTGCTCAAGAAATACTGAATAGATGCATTAGAGTAGAAATGAATATATATGTTCTTATTTTCTGCCATCCACTAGGACTTGTTTCTGGCTTCCCCATCTTTTCTATGCTGTAACACAATGAGATATTTCTGCTGGATGGCACAAATTAAATGCTCTTTGAATGCCAATTAATTAATTCTTACCCCAGTAACTCATATAGAGTCAATACCACATAATTTAGACCTAATCTGTTTCACGTATATTTGTTTTATTTCTCCAAGTATATTATTTGTTTTATTTCTCGAAGTATATTATTAAGTCATTTGAAGATGTAAAAGAGTATGCCTTCTACTTCATTTATAATTCTTAGTGCAGCATTGACTGATTGATTGCTAAACTCCAAACAGACAAGCTACTGTATTTTTAAAGGCCTTCAGGAGAGTACCCTATTCAAACTTAAACGTCCACAAGAAGCTCAGCCCCCTTGCTTTACTTTCAGAAGAGGCTGTAAGAAAGATGGTTATCACTCTTTGCATAATGTCTTTATAAAAACCTAAAGGCCTTTATTCAAATATTCTTCTTTCTCACCTTCTTTTCTCAGCTAAATAATCAGTTGCTCATAACTAGTTCATGAGACCTGATTCAGTTTTCAGTACTTTAAACAAAATAAAGGAACTTAACTATTATTAAAAAATAATAGCTATCAAATCTGGAGGACTCTAAAGGAGAATATATCCACAGTAAGCCTTCTAGAGTAGATAAAATTAAATTTCAGAGTAAATTATTAAGGTAATCAGCAGGGATGTTCAGCTAATCTTTTCCAAAGAAGAACAAAGTTATCATGAATAATGTAAATGTTTCCATTTTTCTAAAGAACTATTATCTTCCATCTTTTTTTTTTCTCTGAAGTGTTTCTAGTAGATGTCAGCATCGCTAGCCCTCAAAGAGTATCAAGAGGTGAAAACTCACAACATGGAAAACCTCAGACAGGAAGCTTAACGTTAGTGTTGCATAAAAGATACCACAAACTTCTGACCTGGTTATCCTCTTCCTCCCCACAACTCCCCAAGAGCAAGCAGCATTAATCTGATGTATCTTGTGATGTTCGGAATGTGTTCGCAAACCAATTCTCATGTTATTATGGAGAATTCAGATCAGTAGCTTTTTGGTTCCAGCACTGTCTCAACCGGAGTATCATTTTCCCTTTAATAAATTCTCATAACTCCCACCTCTTACCCTTCCTGATTAATGTCTCTGAGATAAAGAGATTAAATTAAGATGGGCATATACCTCCTTACCCAAACTGGGACACTTTTAAGAGTGAAAGAGAGCACGATTTAAAAATCACACAAGGACAACAGGCATAAACCGTGACTGTCACAGGCAAACCAGGACATACCATCACTTTTAAGATTAAGCAAGGTAAGGAGATTTAGAAAGGACAGTGGTGTCATGATGTCTTTGGTCCTGGCAACTAGAAACTAGGTCAATGCTGCCATTGTTGTTTCATTTTTTTTTCCCACGTTGCCTTCCACTTCTAATGATGAGCTCACTGATCTAGGAATCATATTAATACTTTTATTGGAAATCTGTAATTAGAATGTGGTGGAATGAATTTTCTTTGCTTTGCTTTTCTTCTCTCTCTCTCTCTTTTTTTTTTTTTTTTTTTTACCATTGAAGGTTCACACAGGGCAGCTGTTTTGTCAAGGGTGAGAATTGCAAAGGTTTTGCCGTAGGCTCTCTTGCATTAAGAATTGTTGCATCTGGCCACTTTTCAAGCAACCAGATGTGAAGTAAGTAATGCCTGTTTAGATTACAAATCTCATTTTAATATCTTTCAACATAAACAACAATAGTCAATTTGTGTATTTCAAGGCTTCCAAGAGGTGAGAGACATTCACCACACAGGAACCATACTATAAAAATGCTAGAGAAAATAAGTATCCTATCAAAAATATTTTTAAATGGTCAAAACTACTTATTGCAATGAAGGCAGTAAAATAAAGCTTGATTTGATGACTACAAGTAACACAGCAGCAAAACCTCAAATAATTCAACTCAGTAAATTCTGAGCACTTAACCATAAGCCTTAGCTATTAAAATGATTATATTCTGGAATTACTACCAACTCTGACAAGGTCTGTAAACACCACCTAAGGCAACACACGCTTTGATGGTACCGGTGCTCACATATTATTTGCAGAGTATTCAGGGCTCTAATGTAGACTAAAAATCATGTCAATAGTGAATTCCTAACAAGGTACAATTTCTACCAATCTGAAACTGCAAGTAAATGCATTTAAACTACCTTAAAAGAAAATTAACAGTAATTTCTATTACTTCCAATTTTGCAGTCTGGATTCATTATGATGGGTCTTGTGACTCATCACAGAAGGCCAGTCTGAAGACAGTACATGCCATTTAAATCCATTGTCATAAGTAAAAGTAAGTATGGGAATAAACAAAATAAAGAATAAAAAATTAGAAATAAACTTAGAGCAAACAAAGATGTTAAAATGTATTGACCTAGATGGTAGGAAAACAGAGATGAAAGTATATAATGTGAACAGCTGAAGTACATGTTGGTACATAAAGTGTCTACTGGAGCAATGCAGGACAGGGTGGTTTTGACCATAAAGTATAAAATAATCAGTAATATTTGTATAGTCTTTTAGAGTTCACAGAGCACTTTTACATATATTATGTATTTCATCTTGAGAAGTAGGAATTATTCCCATTTTGTTGAAAACTGAGGAGGGTCACAGAAGCTATGTAACTTGGCCCAGATCATTCAACCAGGGAGTAAATGCTGAACTTAAAAAATTTTACCCAAGTCAGCCGGGCACTGTAGCTTCCACACCTGTAATCCCAACACTTCGGGAGGCCAAGGAGGCTGGATCACTTGAGGTCAGGAGTTTGAGACCAGCCTGGACAACAAGGCAAAAACCCATCTCTACCAAAAATATAAAAATTAGCCAGGTATGGTGGTGGGCACCTGTAATCCTGGCTACTTGGGAGACTGAGGCATGAGAACTGCTTGAACCCCAGAGGCAGAGGTTGAAGTGAGCCGAAATCGCACCACTGCACTCCACCCTGGGTGACAGAGCAAGACTCTGTCTCAAATAAAAAAAAAAAAAAAAGAAAGAAAGAAAGAAAGAAAAGAAAACTTAAAGCAAGTTAACAAACCTTTTTTTAGTAAATCGGGTAAAAAAAAACCCTGCTAATTAACAGACACTGTGGGAAATATTATACAAAGAAATATAAGCCTGCTCTTAAGGAACTTGTAATCTTCGGGGAGAAAGAAGTTGCAAAGAGGTGAAAAGTTAAGTAATGATATATGATTTGAATTAAGAATTGCAGCCAAGAATAGAAGAACTGTCACAAAGCAGTACCTGGTTAACTGCCAGATAAATGTAAAAAGGCCGAAGTTTCACAGGGACTCAAAAAAAAAAAAAAAAAAAAAAAACCCATCAAAATAAGATGGTTGGGGACAATGGCTTCATGGAAGACGGGGGCCTGTATGTGGATCCTAAGAGTATGGCCTTTTGAAAGACGGCGACCATGCAGCTAGGTTATTTCCTATCTGTGTCACTCAACAGAACCTCAGTCATTAATGTCATATGAATAAAGACTGTTGTCGAACTGATGAAATGACTGACGACTGAATGAATGAGCACACAGAAAGGAAATGCGGAGCTTTCTAGGTGAGGTGGGGGGCATGAGCATGATGGGGGAGCGTGAATATGAACCATTACCATGTTTTACCATAGCTCAGAATGTGGCTTAGCCATGGTTCCATAGCAAGATGGCACAGCTGAGGATCACTCGAGCCTGGGAAGTTGAGGTTGCAGTGAGCCACGATGGCACCACTGCACTCCAGCCTGAGCAACAGAGTGAGACTCCGTCTCAAAACAACAACAACAAAAACACAGGAATACAGGTCTCCTGACTCCCAGAGAGATACAGAGATGGAAAGAGAAAGAATGATGGCTATAAAATTAGATATACCCAAGCTGGAAGCCCTGCATCACCACATGCCAGTGGTGTAACTTTGGGCAAAGCTATTTAACCTCTCTCTGTTTCCTCAGCTGTAGAAGAGGACTGTGGTGATAAATTTAAGAAATAATGTTCAAGAGAATAATGTAAAGCACTTAGAAGTGCTTGGCATACAGTAAGTTGAAATACTAGCTTCCTTCTCCCCAAACTATGTTTTAAAGAGTGTTTTTGTTTGTTTGTTTGTTTTAACAAGGTCCACTTTGGTATTGCTACCACTGGAAAGATCCCCTATGCGGTTGGCTCACGACTTCATTTACTCAAATCTAATTTAGACATAACTTTTCAGATTTTTTATTTTTACAGACAGGATCTCACTCTGTCAACCAGGCTGGAGTGCAGTGGTGTGAACATGGCTCACTAGAGTCTCGACCTCCTGGGCTCAGGCGATCCTCCCTCAGCCTCCCAAGTAGCTGGGACTATAAGTATGCATCCCACCATGCCCAGTCAATTTTTAAAATTTGTTGTAGAGATGGGGTCTCACTATGTTTCCCAGGCTAGTCTTGAACTCCTGGGCTCAAATGATCCTCCCTCCTTGGTCTCCCAAAGTCCTGGGACTATAGGCGTGAGCCACCATGCCTGGCCTTCGGATGGTTCTTTACTGTATACATGTCTACTTGCAATGGTAGTAGAATAATTTTGAAATCACTGCACTATATATGGAGTCAGTGATCAGTAATCAAAGACTATTTATTCGGATGACATTAATAATGCTGAGGAATGTACTGACATACCTAGGCCTCTGGGTAGAATTACATAAAAATCCACATATTAAACAAAAATAAATGCCATATAACTGTGATTAACTATTAAAAACTCTTAACACACTGAAAGTTGTCCCTCTACCTTTAGAACAAATGGGCAAATGCTAAGAGAGAAAAGGCAGTTTAAAAGTTATTTATTTTTAAAAGCAGCTTCCAGAGTACTTCCTGGGATAATCTTCAACATTTTCTATATCTACAGTATAATGTTATTTGCTATTCAAAAATTAAACTAAGATTCTAAAAGTTCTTGAATCATCAATTCAGGTCTATCTAAATTCAATTTAAATTTTATTTCACCCTATAATATTTACCAAGACAGAAAAATGGCTTAATATGTTTAAGAAAGATTTTACACAGGCAGAAATAAAAAGGACTTTTTGGTTGACCAGGTTAAGCAGAAATTTAAATTTAGTTTTGCCAAGAACAATGTATACATTTTACATTCCAGTTCCTCATCATTTCACATGACTAGATTCTGGCAAAGGAATTGGAAAAAAATGCTTAATTTGACAATCATTAGTATATAACTATCTCAGCACATACAGTTTCAAACACTATGGATATATTAAGACCAAATTAATTATCTCTGCCTCAGTCCTCTAGGCTGAACCTCGACATTACATAGAAGTATCTATTTGGTAACTCCATTGAAATATCTCATAGGCAACTGAAACTCAACAGGTTAAAAACTCCATTCATCCTCTATTCCCTAAAACTGGTCCTCCTTCAATGAGCCCTATCTTAGGGCTCCACCAGTGCTGCCACCAATATCCCAGCTGATCACTGCCAAAAACAGGGAGTCATAATTGACGGCCCAGATACCCGCATCAAACTAATCACCATGTCCTTTTGATTCTACTTATTAAACATTTACATTCAGCCACATGCTTCAATCTCTTCCACTTATCAACTGGAATCCAAGGACACTCTGTTCTCTCATATGCACCTTTCCGTAGCTTCCTACCTGGCGTCCTATCTGCCATCCTCTCCTCTCCAATCAATTCTGCATACTACAGCCAGTGTGATGCAAATCAGGTTATGTCACTGCCCTGTTTAAACTCTATCTTGACTTCTGATTGTCTTAAACCCTGAATAATCTAGTTCTTGCTTCTCTCTGAAGCCTCACTGGATTCCTTTTCTCCACTTAAATCATTGAGTAAACTAAGCTGTTTCCCCCATCAGAGCCTTCACATCTTATTTCTTCCATCTGTAACATGGTTGTTCTCACAACCCCTTAAGTTAACTCCAATTCACTCTTCAACTATCAGCATAAAAACCACCTCCCCAAACTCTTACAGAAGCTTAACTCATCCTATGCAAGTGCTGTCATTCTACACAACTCATACCGCCATTTCTCTCCCTCACAGCACTCATCATTTTAGTTAATAATTGTTCTTCTTCTGCCTTCCCCACTACCTGTAGACTTAATGAAGACAGAATCATTGCAGGATCTCCACACTATACAAAGAACACTGAGTAAAGCTTCCAAAGATGAGTTTTAGTGTTGGTTTTAACTTGCTGTGTTATCTTGGGCAAGTCACTTCCATCTTACTAATGTAAGAAAACAGTCTTATTCCAGGAAAATGTTCTTGCATTATGAAATCTGGGCTTTATAATGACATTTTAGATTACTGATATTAAAACAGATTATTTTAAAATTCTAAAACTCTCAGAGCCCAAGAATGTATTTGTGGATCTCAGTTTAGAGAAGAGATGGTCTCTTCAAGGTCTAAAATTTCTCATCATTCTGAGAGAATGGATTTTATTTTCTGGAATACTTCACAGTGAATCATACCCTAAATGTGAGCTTGTTAAAATGAGATTTGGGAGAGAATACAAAGAATTCCACAGCATCAACACATACAGAACAATTCTTTCAGTTGAAGAGAGACAGATTCTCAAGTGATTTTAGCAACAGCACAAAGAGCATTTGACCTTAATTCAATGTATGTGGCAATGGAAGGCTGACAGCATTTATCTGTGATCAAATGAAATCATCTTTTTGACTTTGTGGAGAAATATGGGAGAAAATCAATTTAAAAGTGAGAGAAGAATAGAAAGGCAAAAGGCAAACAACCCAATTTAAAAATGGACAAAAGTCTTGAATAGACATTTCTCCAACGAACACATATAAATGACCAATAAGCACATGAAAAGATGCTTAACATCAGTAGCCATTAGGAAAATGCAAATCAAAACCACAATGAGATAACACTTCACACCTAATAGGATAGCTATATATATATTTTTTTAAAAAGGTGTTGTAGCGATTTAGAGACATTAGAACCCATATATATTGCTGGTGGGGATGCAGAATGGTGTGGTAGCTGTGAAAAACAGTTTGGCAGTTGCTTAAAAAGCAAAACAGAATTACCATATGACCCAGCATTTCACTTCTGGGTATATACCTAAAAGAACTGAAAGTGGGTGACTAAAACAGATACTTGAACATCAATGTTTATTGCAGCATTATCTGCAATAGCAAAAGGCAAAAACAACCCAAGTATCCATCAATAGATGAACAGAGAAACACAATGTGGCATATCCATGCAATGGAATATTACTCAGCCATAAAAAAGAATGGCATTCTGATACATGCTACAGAATGGATGCACCTTGAAGACACTCTGCTAAATGAAATAAGCCATATAAAAAAGGACAAATATTGTATGAGTCCACTTATATGAAATAATTGGAATATCCAAATTCACAGAGATAGAAAGTAGAACAGAGGTAACCAGGGCTGGGGAGTGGGTGATGTGGAGTTGTTGTTTAATGGGTATGGAGCTTCTGTCTGGGGGATGACAAAGCTTTAGAAATAGACAGGGGTGACAGTTGTACAACACCATGAATGTAACCAATGTCCCTGAGCTGTACACTTAAGATGGTTAAAATGGTAAATTTTATGTTAAATATATTTTACCACAATAAAAAATGAGAGAATGGGCAACTTATTTTTTACTAGTTGGACATCTAAAACTGCTAACCTTTTAATGAACTAATAGAGATATAAAATACACAAAATGGTTTTCATAGGAAAATGTGTTCTACAATCAAGAATCTCAAGAATTAGCAGTAATAAGTGTACAACTAATCATCTAGTCTACCTGCTCTTTTTAGAATTATAGCAGTCCCAAAACTGGTTTATACTTACCAAGCCATACAAACTTTAATTCTACAGCTCATGTTAATTATTAATCCTCCTTAGTCATGAATGGTAAAAGTCTCAAAGATAACTGATCAACAGTTGAACTACAAATCAAAATATTCTGATTTCCTATTATCCTTTTTATCCCCCTCTAGTGGAGGTGACAATGAGTGATTAAGTGACATCAGAATCAAGGAGAGAAAAGTGAGAGCACTATTACGCTATACAGTAGGTTCTAAGAACAAAACTTAATACTATTTATTCCCATTTTACCTTTCCAGTACACATATTTTGTAAGGAAAACAGAGCTTTTCAAGTGCCATGTAGATACTAAAGAAGCTTTCTTATTTGTTCAGTTTGATTGTTTTGTCTGTGATAACAAAGGACACTCATAAATTTCAACTTGATGAGTGATGCTGATAGAAGCAAGTGCCATTCTTGGCTGAAAAATCCTGGAATTTTAACACCTTTTTTGTGATCGGAATATATTTTCTGAAGAACTTTCCTGAATCTAAGTCAACTGTCCTACAGAACAATTGTCACTCCTATTCCTTGCTCCTGGAGGAGGGGTTCTCCACTTCTTCAGACTCTGGGTCTGAGGCCTTTCTCAGCAGTGCCAAAACAGCATCTGCACCAGCTGCCTCGGTAGCTCTCTCCTGTGGTCTTCATTCTCTTTTGGTTTGGACTTCTCATTCTCTTCAAAAAACCTGCCAACTAGACTATGTCTCTAGTTTTTCTCAGGGTGCTTGGAATCAAACTGCTGAGTGGAAAAAGGCGACTACTCATAATAAAGATTCTGTTCTTTAGGCTTCTCTTTACTGGACTTCTTACCAAATGCCCAGAGGCCATGAGTTCAAATTATCTAAATATAAAGAAAATGCTTGTTTGAGACCTCATTTGCCAAGGTTCCACTTAGACTGCTAATTTATAGACCGTCTGAAAACTCTTAAGTCCAGAAGATTGGAATCTGAGTGGTGACGCTGCCTGCCGTGAGGCCAACGGAACAGCTAAAATAAAACCTGCAGCAGAACAAAGGGGAAGAAGCAAACTGGGTACAAACATCCAGTCTCCTTCTCTTTTACCACCTGACTCTTCACTCTACCTCTGGTATTTTAAATTACAAGATAATCTCTTTCAAGGTAACTCCAAATATATCATAGTAAATTAGTTATTCTTTTAAAATATACACTGATTTTGAAAAAAAAAAATAGTTAAAATTGTTAAAATTGAACAAACCTTTAAAGGAGGAAAAAAAAAAAGCAATCAAAATCTTCTTTCAAGTTCACATTCTCACAGGATGGCTATGTCACTATCTTAATCAAAACCCAGGATATCTGTACAGCCTCCACTGAACACTCAATGTTTGAATACTTGGTTGTCATCTATGGCCGTACCACCCTGAACACGCCCGATCTTGTCTGAATACTTGGTTGGTCTTGATCAGTATTAGTTTCTACCCAAGAATCAAATAGTCATTTGTTAAAATCTCCTCTTTTTTTAAATATCTCACATAAACAAATACTCTAAATCTCTACCTAGGGAAAGGAAAGATCAAGGATAATTTACAAACTTGAAGCTTGGTACTGAAAAAGAGACAAAGACATCTTTAAAAGTCTACTACCCGCACAATGTACAACTTTGGCCCTATTTCTTCATTAAAAAAAAGATGAAAACAGTGAGTGACTTCCAAAACAGCGCTTATGTAAAACTGTTAATATTCTGGAAAGTAGCATAAAGTATATAAAAACATGTATTTGGACAAATGTTCTTGCAGTCAATTTTCTCATTTGAGAACATTAACCAGAGATGTATCTGTTGATTTTATTACAGCTGTAACTTTTCCACTGTATGAAGTATTAAAGTTAAAAGTTGGCTGCTGTTTCAGTGGTCTGGAAAAAGTATATTGTGTATCACTGGACTGCTGTAAATTTAAATCCATTTCCTCCATTTCTCAGCTCATCTTGGCAGAATAATTCTAACTAAAATGCAATAAACTATATTGTCATACTTCAGGGTTTTTACAACTCGATCTACCATATTTGGGGGTAGCGAGTGGCGTAGAAAGAACTCATAAGGAAGTAAAGGGTATTATGGTGACATTTTGTAACCTTTAGCTAGCCAGAAGACAAGCGAAATCATGTGTTTAAGATAGGAAGCATTACTAAATTTGGGATGACTTCTTGTGGTTTTCTTTCTCTTACATCAGCATCACTAAATTTGTTCAGAAATAGATTTCTGTTTTTCTAAATCATTTTTCATCTACATTATAAAACATAATTTTTTATAAATAAAATATTATTGGTAACATTTAAACTAATGAACGATGGAAAACTAGAATACTAATTTTTAAGTAACTACAAAACTTATTTTTGAAAATGCTATGATTTCCACTGTCACTCAATTCACAAGTTTAGTTCCCTTTTCACAAAACATCAACATAGCAACCAAATGAAAAACCAATTTAAGTGATACAAAAATAGACAATACAGACAAGTGACTGCCTTTTGCACAATTAACGTGTCCCTGAATTGTCATGGAAGAGATGGAGGAAAAAAAAAATCAAAGAGGAGAAAAAAGAATAGGAAGAGCCTTTTTTTTTTTTTTTTTGGAGACAGAGTCTTGCTCTGTCACCCAGGCTGGAGTGCAGTGGTGCAATCTCAGCTCATTTCAACCTCCACCTTCCGGGTACAAGCCATTCTCCTGCCTCAGCCTCCTGAGTATCTGGGATTACAGGTGCCCACCACCACGCTGGCTCATTTTTTATATTTTTATTTATATATTTATTTATTTAGAGACAAAGTCTTGCTCTTGTCGCCTAGGCTACAGTGCAATGGTGCGATCTTGGCTCACTGCAACCTCCGCCTCCTGCGTTCAAGTAATTCTCTCCTGCCTCAGCCGCCCAAGTAGCTGGGATTATAGGCGCCTGCCACCACACCTGGATAATTTTTGTACTTTTAGTAGAGACGGGGTTTCACCATGTTGGCCAGGCTGGTCTTGAACTCTGAACTCCTGACCTCAGGTGATCTGCCCGCCTCAGCCTCCCAGTGTTGGGATCACAGATGTGAGCCACTACGCCCAGCCGATTTTTTGTATTTTTCATAGAAATGGGGTCTCACCATATTGGCCAGGCTGGTCTTGAACTCCTGAGCTCAAGTGATCCACCCACTCAGCCTCCCAAAGTGCTGGGATCACAGGCTTGAGCCATCACACTCGGCCACAAAGCCACTTTATTGGTGGCATTTAATTTTGCAATTCAAACTTTCATTCATTTCATAAATATTCATTGGTAGTTGTTCTGTGTCAGGCATTGTCCTTGATGTTGAGGACACAGGAGAGAGCAGGATATCATCCTTGCTTTCAAGGGAATTTATAACTAGTCTAATCAGACATCTTAACAATTTTTAATATGAGGAAAAAGGAACAGAAATTCTGACTTGTAGACTTAAGTTCTAAAAGTTTCTTTGTACCTATGAAGATATTAGTTCTAATTTTAGTTATCTCAACATGTTCCTTTTATAAATAAAGCTATATGGTTGATGTATCTGTGAAAAGATCAAGGCTGCTCCATTCCAGAATGCTTAGAAAGTTAAGCACAGTATTATAGAACGGTCCTAAAAGATCAGTTCATCTCACCTAATTTAACCTGTCTAACATATGGGAAAACTGAGGCCTAAAGAGTGAAAGTATGGGAAAACTGAGGCCTGAAGAGGGAAAGTGACTTGATTAGGGTCGCTTAACTGCCATGTAGTCTTTGTTTTTTGAGATTTCTTCCAGGTAAAATATAACTTCCAAAGTATAGTTGTAACTAGTGCTGTTATACATCTATGCTTGCCTGACACCTTTCTCTTATCCCGCCCGTACAGCAGGCACATCACCCTCATTATCCTTCCTTCTAAACTTGGTGGGAGCAGTCTTTTTTCTCACATTGTCTGGGTCTTTTTAATGTCTATTCTTTTTTTTTTTTTTTTTTCTTTTGAGACAGAGTTTCGCTCTGCTGCCCAGGCTGGAGTTCAGTGGCACGATTTCAGCTCACTACAACTTCCACCTCCTGGGTTCAAGAGTTTCTCCTGCCTCAGCCTCCTAAGTAGCTGGGATTGCAGGCGAGCACCACCACACATGGCTAATTTTTGCATTTTTAGTGGAAATGGGATTTCACCATGTTGGCCAAGCTGCTCTTGAACTCCTGACTTCAGGTGATCCGCCCGCCTTAGCCTCCCAAAGTGCTGGGATTACTTAATGTCTATTCTGAGACCTCTCCAACACCATTCCCACCTTCTCCACTGATAAGCACTCTTCCTTACTGTACTTGACTCAGCTGCCTCAGAAGAACTGTCCTATGCACTGCCCAAATTAGCAATGGTCTAGGGTCACTTCCTCCATTAATTACTATCTATTACCTTCTAAATGCTGAAATATTCCTATCACTGTGCTTTTATAATCTTAAACAAAGATCTTCTCCTTGAACATTCTAATAACCTTACTCTTTTTTTTTTTTTTCATTCTTCTTGACCTTTCGTTGCCATTTTGCAGCATTTCAATTAAAAGAATACGTGGGCTTGGGGGTTAGACAGATCTCAGTTTAAATCCAGATTCACCTTGCACCAGCAGCATGACATTCAGGCAAGTTATTTAACCACAATAAACTTAGTTAATTCACCTGTCAAATAGGGACAATGATAACTTTACATGGTACTGTGAGAATGAAATAAGATTATACAGGTAAAGTTATTGCCACAAGGCTGGATATACAGAAGTACTAAGCATTGTCTTCCTTTTCTTAAAAGTCCCCTCCTTTGGCATGGCCCTCTCTCCACATGCTCATCTTCCTCTTTTAAACTCCACCTTTGTGTTGTTTCTTAAGACCTTGGCTTTCAAAACATTCTTCCATCAATGTTAATGACACCAAATCAAAGAGTCTGATTCTAAAATCTGAACCAAGGAGTCTCGTCACCTAACTTCACATCTTCATCAAATCCAAAAATCAAGCTAATTTTTCTTCCTCCCAAAACGGAGTCTCTCTTCCCAATTTCTTTTAATACCTCCATCTCTCTATTTATCAGCCAAAAATTCATTTTTCACTTTTTTCATCCTCTTTGTTTTTTATTCAGTCATCGAATCATATAAGCTATCAAAATCTCTCTTTTAGCTGGGCACAGTGACTCACACCCATAATCTCAACACTTTGGGAGGCTGAAGTGGGAGGATAGCTTGAGCTCAGGAGTTCAAGACCAGGCTGGCCAACATAGCAAGATTCCATCTCTACAAAAAAACAAAAAAAAACAAAAACAAAAGAACAAAAACAAAAATTAGCTAGGCATGGTGTTGTACGCCTGTAGACCCAGCCACTTGGGAGGCTGAGGCAGGAGGATCAGTCCAGCCTGGGAGGTTGAGACTGCAGTGAGCCAAGATGGTACCACTGCACTCCAGCCTGAGCAACAGAGTGAGACCCTGTCTAAAAACAAAACAAAACAAGAAACCAACTCTCTTTCACTTGTGCCTTCCAAACACAGCTTTTGTCACATCACTTCCCTACCCTCAAATCTTCAAGATCCCCAATACCTCCCAGACCAAGTCTAAATTCCTCAATCTTTGATATCTTTTGATAGCATGAAATTCTTTCCTCGTGAAGCTCCTCATGTTTACAATTTCCAGCTTCTTCCTTCTCATGTATCCACATCCTTACTTAAGGGTTCAGCTCAGTGCAACCATCTCATGAAGCAACCACTGACCATTCCAGTTCTGCATGTGTATCTTCTTCTCTGAACTTTTGTTGCATGCTTTTCCTCAATCAGATATTGCCTGGCTCTATTATTTAATTTTTTCAGTTGTAGGTACTGTCTTTGAAACAAGACCATGAGCAAAGAATATGTCACAATTCTATTTTGTCTAAAACAGTGCTGCATACATAAAGGTAGTGCAATAACTACTTGTTTAATAAATAATACATACAAGTAGGAACCAAAAAATTTAAATGCCAATAACTAGTCTAGTCTTTCATGTGACTTAGAAGCCATGCTTCAAATTCTAAAGAAAGCTTAAAAGCCCTAACCAGTCTGTGAACTGAATATCCCTCATCCCTAAATTAAAAGTAGCTAGCAAAGGGATCTATGTATTTTTATGGATTCATTTTCAATATCTGCAACAAAAAAGTCTATGCAAAGATTAAATCTATAAAATTGTAAATGCATATCTCTCATGGAAATTCTTTTCTAAATTCAATTCTATAGCACGCTTTGCATCACATGTTGATAAATTTAAAAATAATATTTAGTAAAGGCTGCTAATACTACTAAGATTAATTAGTAGAAATAAATGCATATCTGAAAGTGTTCCATGACACTGCAATTTTATTACTTGCACAATATTTGCTAGGAATTGTGTTAAGCACTAGGGATCCCTGAACATGGTCTCTGTTCTCAAGAAATACACTATAAAAAATATTGAATCAACGATAGTATGAAAATCAATCCATCCCAGTCATAAACTCAGTGCTGTGAGAGGACACTGAGCAGCCTGGTGTGTCTGACCCATAAGATTTGTGGGAGCAGGTGGAGGCGATGACATCGAAGAGGTAGGCTGGGCCAACCACGAAGTCTCTAATGCTGTCTGAAAGGGGATAAAATATAACTATGGACTGGAGGATGATGGAAACAATGGATTGCTGGGTCACAGAGATAATCTGCAATAACCCAAATGAGGAATAAGGAAAATGTGAACTAAAACAATAATCAATGGAAATAAAATGGTTAGAAAAATTTATAGTAGCAGCGATCAGTAGGTTCCTATACAGAAAGATTTTGTGTCTCCCTCCACCTCCACCCTGCAGCATTTGGCACCTGGGGGCAGAAGTGTACCAAAAAAAATGAATTATTCTTAGACTCTCATTTGCTGTTTCTATTACTTTTATTCCAAAGCCTGATGCATAAATTAGTTACCCCATATATATTAAGAACATTCATTAGTGAGACTTTTTGTAACTTCCATGTAACACTTAGAGGGACAAGACACTCAGCCACATGCCAGCCACCACTCATCCCAGTCCAGCTGATCTTCAGAAGATGATGAACTTAAAGGAAGTGAGTCCATGCTGTCGGACACAGAGGCCATATAAATGAGTGACTGCTGCCATTAAGCACAAAGTCAGCTTTTCCTGGTAAATATGTGGTAGGGTACTGACGTGGGCCTCTAACATCTCATACTTTTCATGTTGGTGTATAACATAAAAGAGAAAACTGAACTAATTAACACAATGAAGGAGCTTAATGTTTTTCCCAAACAAAAATATTAAAAAGATATTGAATCATTGCAGAGATTCTTTGAACTCACATCACATAGATAAGCATTTAAAAAACAATTTAGTCTTCTCTTCTCTTTTCTTTTTTTCTTTGACAAGGTCTCACTGTGACCCTCAGGCTGGAGTGCAGTGGTGCAATCATGGCTCACTGCAGCATTGACCTCCCGGCTCAAGTGATCCTCCTGCTTCAGCCACCTGAGTAGCTAGGATTACTGGCAGGTGCCACCATGTTTGGCTAATTTTTTTTATTTTAATCTTTGCAGAGACAGGGTCTCACTATGTTGTTTATGCTGGTCTCCAACTCTTGGCCTCAAGCCATCCTCCCCCCTGGGTATCCCAAACTGCTGGGATTACAGGTGTGACCCACCCACTGTGCCTGGCCTATATTTCTTATAGTAATATAGTTATTGTGGGGTCTGAAACAGAAATAAATAAATGCAGAAATATCTAAGTAATTTCAACAAATGACTCATGCTACAGATCAGTTTCTAGCAGGTAGAGCACCCAAGTATGTTCCTATAAATCTTAAATTAATTAAAACACATTATTACCAGCAAGGAAATAAATACCAGTATCTACCGGTATTTATTTAGACAATACCAAAAGACAAACACCACATTCTGCTCAGCTTTAATTTGTAGCAAGAAAGCAGGGACTAAGGAATAATGACGCACATTCCTCTAGCAATATATACATGCATACATACATACATATATATACACACATACACATATGCATATATACATAAATGTCCAAGATGCATTTCTAACAACGCATCCTCAAAAAAGGTTAGTACATGCTAGGAAACAGTCAATCCTTACTGCAAAATGTAATACCTCTGTATGCAGCATAAGGGAGCAGTCTCCATTTACACTCCATCCCTTAAAGAATTACTTAGATTTGACTAGTGCATGGGGCACTGATTAGCATGTACTGGTGACTGTTAGCTTGAGTAAGTTACTTGACCTCTTTCTATTTTGATTTATTCATTTGGAAAAGATAAAAAAAGTGAAGGCAATTATTACAGTAATACCATAAATATATGCTCTATATATTTGATCTTACTTGATCCTTAACATAAACATCTCTTACTTAACAGGTAAGGAAACTTAAAAGACGGCCAAAGAACAGAAGAGGAAAGACAGTAACTAAGTGGCCTGGCTCCCAAAGCAGTGAATTTCCCTGGAACGACATTGTTAACTTTCTTTCAAAGTATAACTAAAAGGTCAGCATCAGTAAAAATAAACAAATAAATAAATAAAAGTAAAAATTGAGTATTAAACTGAGTATTAAACATCTCTATAGTAATAGGAAATTACTATTGTATGTAATTATCACAATACTTCATGAGTAATATACTTTGTATTTCCAGTGAAAGTGACAAGGAAGATTTTGTGGTTTATTAGTCATGCCAGATTTCTCTAGGTATGCATAAAAGATTGCTTAAAAAATTAGGTCTTGTCAATTGTATTTATACTTTAGTGGTTACTTCTGTATATAAAAGTACTTCAATTTTACGACATTATCTGGAAGAAGTTCAATAACAGATTTTTAATACTCCACTCCTACAAAATGATTGTAAAGCTCCATGGGAATTTAGATTTGCACAAGTTATTAGGATGTGACCTTTCCCTTAGATTTCTTATTTTAGGATCAACTTAACATGGTATTTCCCCAGTGGGAGCTGCTGTACTTCCTTCACAGATAAGAAAAATAGCAATCACAAATTATACTGAGCAAACTTAGGGAAACATACATTTCTGTGATGCAGACAAAACTGAAATCTTAAAAGGAGAACACACTATGTATTCCTTGGGCTTGGGAGGAAAGCCATGTGGCTTGTTAACAAAAGAAAACAAAAGTCATGCCATTATGGTATTTCCCTGAAATTTATACCTGATTGTTTCTTGTCCCAGCCACCAAGTCTTATGACTTTTAAAGATTATTAAAGATGTTTACGTCACTAAATTTCCTACGTCCTGTCTAGTGGGAGTATAAAAGGTTAAAAATATCTAACTTTTAATAATTTAAATTATTTCAGATCACAGGATCTGGACTAAAGAACAAGAAGTCACAAGTTTAAAGGAAAAAAAACTAGAACAGTATGAAAGAGAACACAGTTGCTTTCCTTTTGCCCCATGGAACTAGCTTCCAATTACTGAGTACTTACTATGTAACACTGTATATGTATGATTTGTGATATATAAGTTATTGGAGGCACCCAAAGAACCAAGCATGCCATAAGTCAGACTGTAGCGCTCATAGTTGGCTTTATTTATCTGAAGCAAAGAAAACTGGGGAAGGAGACACTGAACCCCCAAACACAAAGTTGAGAATAAACAGGAGAGAATTTCACCCATAATCTTTTTCCTATTCATCATAATGCATTGTAAACATATAGTTTTGTATCTTAAAATTCTTGTATCTTTATTCTAAAATTTGTTTCCCAAATATTCAAACCACAAATTTAAAAACACTTGGTTTTAAATAAGTATTTTTTAAAAACTGAACTGAACTTATCTCTGTGAAAATCCTACTTTGTTAAATCTGCATTTTCAAAAGCAATCATTTCTTCCTAATAACTAGCAACTGAGACTTACAGGCCGTAAGGGACCCACAGCAGAGTCTTTACATTTTATTTAAATCTGACATAGCCTCAGGAAATAATCTGTAACTTCTTTGCTATTAAGCTGGGTTTTTAAAAAAAACACCATTTGGGAGGCCAAGGCAGGAGGATTGCTTGAGGCCAGACGTTTGAGACCAGTCTGAGCAACATAGCAAGGCCTCATCTCTGAAAATAATTTAGCAATTAGCCAGGTGTGGTAGTGTGTGCCTGTAGTCCCAGCTACTCGGGTGGGTGAGGCAAGAGGGTCACTTGAGTGCAGGAATTTGAAGTTGCAGTGAGCTATGATCGCACCACTGCACTCCAGCCTGAGCAACAGAGGAAGGCTCTGCCTCTAAAGAATAAAAATAAAAATAAACTGCTCACATTGTTCTAATCTCTAAACAACTATTGAAGCTCTTCACTCTCCAGCCTCCTACCACTATCATACATAAGCCTTAAGTAAATGATAATTCATTTAAATTAACAAAAATCATTTAAATGGACTTCCAAAATATATTTATGCTTTGTATGTTTTGTTCATTTGCTTAATATATCCTCCAGGCAATTTGAAACGTCATAAAATTAATAATGCAAGAGTAAGGTAATTAATTGCTCAAACACTTTAACACAGAAATCCCTCTCTTGGCAATTTATCTGAAGAAAATAATTTTTTTAATTGAGTGAAATATGTACATAAAGATATTCATGGTATGTAATGGTATAAGAATAAAACATAATTATACAATAATTAAAAAACCAGAAGCCACCTAAAAACCGGCTTAGTAAATTATGTGCTATCACTAAGATTACTGCCATTATGAAAAATCTGAAAGCCAGATAGAAATGAAAAATTTATAGGACATAACAGTGAAAGAGGCTGAGGGCCAAGTGATAAATATACAGCAACTGTCAGTAAATAAAAAGCATACACATGTGAACAAAACTGGAAAAAACTACAGAAGAATAGTTTTTTCGTGTGGTTGTGATCATTTTATTTTAAAAAATATTTCACAGCTTTCTAGTAATAAAAATGAAAAGAAATGAACAAAAATGAAACAAGCCCAAAGGCCAAAATTCAAAAGCAAAAGTAATTTGTCTTCATTCCTAATCACATTTCCACCCGCCTTTAAGGTTGGGGCTGTAAGCATTGCTTATGTTTCAACAATCAAGCCCTGAATTCATAGCAAGGGTATAGCTAGGCAGAGAGTTTATTTACAGAGGGCAGGACTGAACTTTGCATGTGAGCACATACAGAAAATGATAAAGATCGTTGTGTCCTATTAGTAATTTACAGAATTGTGATTTGCTCCACCCAGTACATCTATAATTGAATTCCTCAGTCATAAAATCATTGAGACCAAACAAGTTCAGATATCTTTTATCTAAACCCTTTTTCTCCCTCACCATCAGTTAACATATTTCTTATGGGGCTTTTCTTCTTTTTATAGATTCATTTGTCTTAGTTATAAATTAACCCCACAAGCAACTCTCCCAGCCACCCAGCTCTACTGTTTCCTGTGTACCAGATTTTTTTTAACCTCACAATTTATGGTATACAGGCCATTTAAACTGCCAGTTGGTAAATGATGTCCAGGAACCATCTTTAGATTTTTTTTAAAAAAAAAAGTTCCTAAGGATTAATGGTCCTCTAAGCAGAGATTCTCCTTAGAGCCAGACACCCTGGCAAAGAAGTGTATACAACTGCTGAAGACTTGTTACTTCTTTTTTAGTTTTTAAAACTGTAATAAAATATACACAATATAAAATTTACCATTTTAACCATTTTAAGTGTGCATTCAATGGCATTAAGTACATTCATAATGTTGTGTAACCATTCTCCAGGATGTTTTCATCTTGCAAAACTGAAACTGTCCCCATTAAACACTAACTCCCCATTCCCTTCCCATGCCCCAGCCCCCGGTAAGCACCATTCTACTTTCTATCTCTATGAAATTTGACTATTTTAGGTGCAACTTCTGTTATTTCCTGTTTCACCTAAAAAATGTGAACTAGTGTAGTTTGCTAAATTAGTTGAACATACACAAGCGTTACCAGCAAAAAAATTCAGGTTCGAATTCCAAATACTTCACATTTCATTTTTCATGCCAAAATGCTTGAATTTAGACCGTTCATTTTCAGATGCCAAAGTACATACCTGCTCCTAAGTTTGTCTTTTAAGAGTCTGCTCTTTTGATTTTTTTTTCTTTTCTGAGATGGAGTTTCACTCTTATTGCCCACGCTGGAGTGCAATGGCACGATCTCGGCTCACTGCAACCCCCGCCTCCCAGGTTCAAGCGATTCTCCTGCCTCAGCCTCCCTATTTAGCTGGGATTACAGGCATGTGCCACCATGCCCGGCTAATTTTGTATTTTTAGTAGGGACGGGGTTTCTCCATGTTGGTCAGGCTGGTCTCAAACTCCCAACCTCAGGTAATCCGCCCGCCTTGGCCTCCCAAAGTGCTGGGATTATAGGCATGAGCCACTGCGCCCGGCCCTGCTCTTTTGATTTTAAAAGGCTTTATGCTTTTCTAAAATTAAACTTATTTTCTAGACAATTGAACGCTGTCATTGATTTCCTTTAAGAATGAAAGTTCCCTTAGGACCACTTGTATTCACTGAATTCCCAGACATTTTGCCTAGAAACAATATGGTCTTCTTCTCTCCTCTCCGCATTCAAATAAATATAAGACAACACGTTCTAAATTCTTGTTCAAATACTGTCTTGGGTAATGATGACTGGGTGGATCAAGAGATTTTTTTCCAAGTATTTCACGAAATACTTTGACAGTTCTGGTGTGAACTTTCAAATCAGACCCTCACTGTCACCAACTAAAAACACTGCTAAGATGTGGTTCCAGAGGAGGCAGAGCTTTGTGGAGTTATTGCCACTCACAGGTTTCTAGAGAGCTGCAACTGGAAGCAACTGGCTAAAGTATTAAGTACACTAAACAGAGACCAGACTTGTAGAGGTAGAGATGGGAGTGTGTATGAGAAGGATTAGAAAACAGCTCAATAAATAGTCATGATGAAAAGAATGCCTCTGCCTTACACTGTTCTAAGATTTGCAAATGCAGAATACTAACTCTACAAATTAGCCAAAATCTAATGAGAATGATTATTTAGTGACTCCATTGTGACCTGTAAAAAACTTCTTAACTTGAAATAATCTGAGGCTTACAGAAAGGTTGCAAAGATAGTAGAGGGAGTTCCTATGTACCCTTTAGCCAGCTTCCCCCTCCAGCTACCACAGTGCTGTCCCAGTACAATTATCAATGTTGATACACTGAAGCCAAGATACAGCATCCACCTGAGTTCCAGCAACAGATGAATGGATAAAGAAAAATGTGGTTCACATACACAATGGAATACCATTCAGCCATAAAACAGAATGAAATCCTGTCATTTATGACAACATGGATGAGCCTGGTGGTTATTAGGTTAAATGAAGTAAGCCAGACAGATACCACATGCTCTCACTCATATGTGGAAGTTTACAAATTCATCTCATAGAAATAGACAGTAGAATAGTTGCTACTAGAGGCTGGGAAGGGCTGGGGATAGCCAGAGATTGGTTACCAGATACAAAATTACAGTTAGATACAAGGAACAGTTCTAATGTTCTATAGAACCGTGGGGTGAATATAATTAATAACAACCTATTATAAATTTTCCAGTAGCTAGAAGAGATTTTGAATGCTCCCAACACAAAAAAATTGTAAGTGTTTGAGGTGATGGATATGCTACTTACCCTGATTTGATCATTACACATTGTACGCATGTATTGAAATATCACACTGTACCACATAAATATGTACAATTATGTGTTAATCAAAAATAATAATAAAAGCAAAAAAAAAGACCTAATAAATTGAGAATGGCACAATCCTATAACTATTTGGATTTCACTAGTTTTCCTACTAATGTCCTGTTTCAGCTCTAGGACCCAATCCAGGATCCCACATTGCATTTAGTTGTTATGCAATATTCTCCTCCAAATCTGTGGTGGTTCCTTAGTAAAGCTGTGTCTTTTATGCCTCTGATATTGTTGAACGGAGAGGGTCAGATATTTTGAAGAATGTGTCTGTATTTAGGTTAAAGCTTTCTCACAGTCAAATGAGATTAAGGATGTTTGGGAAGAATACGAAAGGCATGATGTGTCCCTTTCAGGACGCTCTATCAGGGGCACATGTGCTCACTATGTCTTATTATCCTTGCTACTGACCTTGATCATGTGGTTAAGGTGGTGTCTATCAGGATTGTCCACTGTAAAGTTACTATTTTTCCTTTTGTAATTAATAAGTGGGGGCAGATACTTTGAGGTTATGCAAATATCTGTTTCACCTTAAACTTTCACTCAATTATTTTATTTTATTTTATTTATTTATTTTTTGAGAGGGAGTCTTGCTCTGTCGCCCAGGCTGGAATTCAGTGGTACGATCTTGGCTCACTGCAACCTCCACCTCTTGAGTTCAAGTGATTCTGATGCCTCAGCTTCCCAAGTAGCTGGGATTATGGGCACCTGCCATCACACCCAGCTAATTTTTGTATTTTTAGTAGAGCTGGGGTTTCACCATGTTGACCAGTCTGGTCTCAAAGTCCTGACCTCAAGTGATCCGCACACCTCAGCATCCCAAAGTGCTGGGATTACAGGCGTGAGCTACCATGGCTGGCCCACTTACCAATTTTAGTATTTATCAGTGGAAGTTGCATGCAGCAATTATTGCTGTGACTTTGTGACAACAATTTTCTATTTCCCCCATTTCTTTTACATTAATTAAAGTTTTCTACAAGGAAGAGTTCTTCTCCCCCCATTTATTTACTTATTCGGTTATTTATTTATATCAATCTGGACTCATGTATATATTTTATCTATAAATAAGATTATAATTCGATATTATACATAGTTATTTTATTGATGAAATTGTTCCAGCTTTGGCCACTGGGAGCTCTTTCAGGTTGACTTTTCTGAGCACATCCTTACTTTCTGGCCCCACAACATCCTCCAGGCTCAGCTTGTATTTTCCCTGCCCCAGCCTTAGAATTAACCACTTCTCCAAAGAGCTCTGGTTTCCTTTAAGGAAAATGGTATAGATTGAGTATCTCTTAACCAAAATGTTTGGGACCAGAAATATCTTGGATTTTGAAATTTTTTGGATTTTGGAATATTTGCTTAACACTTACTTGTTGAGCATCCCAAATCCAAAAATCCAAAATCCAAAATACTCCAAGGATTGTTTTCTTTGAGCATCACCTATATGCCCAAAAAGTTGGGAATCTGGAAGCATTTTGAATTTCAGATTTTCAGATTTGGGATGCTCAGCCTGTATTTGGAAACCACGATCTAGTTTGCTACTGGGGAGTCCCTGCTCTAGGTCCTCTTAGCAGAGAGAGTTAGCAAACATATGTATGTATAGTAACCCACGTATACACACATCTCTATATTAATTTCTGTATCTATCTGATGACTCTTTATTCAATACTGCTCGTTGTGGATTTCATTTATTTGCAGATTTCAGGAAAATGAGCTATTCTGTGATAGCTCATGATTTACCAAAATCAATAGTCCTAAAACTATATAAAACCTTAAAGTGGTACGTCTCCTTTTCCTTCCCAAAAAAGTTGGGGACTAAGAATGGCCTTAGAACCCTATAGTTAGGCCTCGGAAAGATAAATTATCCATGGTGGATATCCCAAAACTTTGGGAGCCCCTGGAGCCTCTGAAATCCTATCCCAATCTAGTGAGTTCCAGGAAGGAAGTAGTTTTAACGTCGGGTACCAGCTATAACTTAGCAATTCTTCCTCCTAGAATGGAGCACATCTGGCTAATACGAAGCTACTTTCTCCTTTGTGACCACAGATTATGACTGCAAGGCCAATAGGGAACCAGGCAAGAAATCTTAATTTTTATCTCAATTTAATTAAAAGTATCATAAGAATCTAAAATCCCGTGATTATTACTTAAGTAGAAAAATAAGATGAACGTAAAAGACTTTAATTAGAGATTCATTTTTAAGGATTTGAGTTATTTCTCAACTTCTAGGTCATTTTCCTATCCTACCTTTGTTTCGTGTTAGACAAATATGTTACACTGCATAGTCCAACTGACTGGAAAATTATATAGCAGAAAGTATTATAACAGTCAAAAATAACTCTCTAGGAAATTTTACAATAAAATACTATGTATACTTTGCATACTCTTTAAAAGGGATACTTTTCAATACAAATGCAGTATAAATTCTGATTTTACTTACTGTTAAAGGCTGACTCTTGTTTGAGAAAATGGCCTTCTTGCTGTATATTTGTGGTTTAGTGTTGGCTTCTTTCAAATCTGAACAATGAAAAAGAAACAAGATTTTCAATACACACATATTCAAAATGTGTACACATGTACACAGCCTAGGCTGCCAAAACGCACATGCCCAAATAAATTTACCTTCTCTACTAGATTTCAATCTGAATGTTTGCTTTCCCTGGGCCTACAATGCTTCATATTCTCTAGAAGTAACAGACTACAAAATGTTTCATCATAAATCATGCAGGGCGGGAGAATCTTTTTAAAATTATTTCATAAAAGAAACACGTATTAGATTCACTTCACCTACTTTCCTATTTCCATCGCTAACATGAATGAAGCCTCTTTCCATCTTTTATGTCACATGAATGATGATACCTCTATTACCGCGCAGACTTAAGAAAAACTAGACCTTAAAAGGATTAATAACCTTGAAAGTTAATGTTTGATAAGTTATACATTGCAAAAACAATCCTTTATAACTTCATTCTAGATGACACATGGTTAGTAAGCCTAAGGTGACAATACAGTCTTGTACCACAACCACTTAGGCAAGGCAAATGCAGCACACCCCTTGCGAAGCAGACTTTTCAGAGGATGAACCAGAGAGCAGATCATCTAAGCAAATGGTCCTAGGGTCTTATCTCTTATGAAAGGCTCAAGGATCCTAGAATAGCTGTATTTTCCATCAAGACAAAACAGCATCTAATGCCAAAAGCCTTATCATCAGGGCTTGAATAGCGCCAACATCGAGACCTGACATTCTACACAGTCTAACCTACATGAAACTCTACAGTGTTTTCTCTTTTAAATCTGTACTTTTTAATTTATATTTTAATAATCTTAAACTTTAAATTTATATAATTTTAATTTATAATTGACAAAAGCTATTTTATTACTTAACACTTGGCATAAATGTAGTAGACTATGAAGATAAAATTTTTCCCATTTTGTTAACTGTAGCAGGAAATAATATAAATTATAGCCAATGTATTTTGTCTGTTTGTTTATTTCTCTGGCATTGTTTAGTACTTCTATTTGAAAAATGAAAGAAAATCTTTTCACTTTAGAAGGCTGAGGCAGGCAGATTGCCTGAGCCCAGGAGTTCGAGACCAGACTGAGCACTACAGCGAAATCCCGTCTCTACAAAAAATAGAAAAATTAGGTGGGCATGGTGGCGTGTGCCTCTAGTCCCAGCTACTCAAGAGGCTGAGGGAGGAGGAACTCTTGAGTCCTGGAGTTCAAGGCTGCAGTGAGCTATGATCACACCACTGGACTCCAGACTGGGCAGCAGAGTGAGACGCTGTCTCAAAAATAAAAAAGAAAACTTTTTAATACAGATTCAATATCAAAAATAGAGTAACAATTTTCTTTCCAGAATGGGACATGTTCTTCTTTAGAAAGAGCTTATGTGTCAGTGTGTTATGCCCGCATGTTTTATGTTTTCTGGCTGTGACTGCTGACCGGTATCATGGCAATTTACATAAACACACTCTAATTTGTTAGCCAGAAATGAAAGGTGCACCCACAGCGAAACCGCTCATTACACACAACACACAGAACACATGAGAGATGAGAAACAACTTTATCTATGACAGATTACCACTTGGGGTTTTTTGTTTTTTTGCATTCTTTCTTTACATTTAAGGTAACTATTAAAAAGGGCTCAAATATGTGAAAACAAAAGGAAAGAATTTTAATCTAAAAAACTGAACAAAATCTGTATGTAAAAATTAAAGAATGTTGATTCCAGGTCAAGATTAAGTTGTACTAGCTTTCCTTGATACTTGTGCCAATTTTCCTTTGAAATACATATGTATTGCTTCGGAAGTAGATGGGCAAAAAGTAAAGATTTCTAGAAACTGGTATCTATTCCTAGTGTGTAGCTCCAAGTGTTGACTCAAACAGAAAACTTGGCTGGTTCTCACTACTGTCAGAGTTAGATAGATTTAGGTAACCTTTCCCCAGACCCCCTCCTGCTAATAGTCCTCCTCCTTCTGAACCCATTCAGAATTGCGCTATATCTTAGAAGGAATCGTCTCCAGACATGAAACACAGTAAGGCAGAGACAAGAGCGATTCTGCGGGGGAGCAGACACCAAGGACTGCAGTTCTTTCACCTCTGCCATCTGGTCAATTAACTCAAGACTGGTTTATATTCATTTGATTATAAACGCCCTACCCATCATCTCTAGAAGCCAGAGAACCGGGCTGTGAAGACAGCAGACAACTGCCTCACACTTCAACACAGCCCACGTTAGGGGGGCTGCTCATCTCTACTCACACAATGGTTTTACATCTGGGATGCGATTTTTACCAGAACCTAAGTAAATAATAAGGCAGGTCAAGGGTAGTTTACTCAGACTAACTTGTCAGAAATGAAATTAATGGGGAAGTTGACTTAAGTTATAGAAAAATATTTAACAATGGAAATAATTGAAAACTTACCAAAGAATTACTTCCCCCAAAAGCTATTAGTTTTATAGGTGATTTTTTAAAGCTTTCAATGAAGAGATAATTTTCCTATATAAGCTGTTTCTAAGTAGGAAAAAATACAGTGACATAATTAACTTTTCTGGAGTATCATAACACTGATATTAAAACCTGACAACAGAGAAAAACATCAGTCCCACTTATCAATATTGATTTTAAATAATAAATAAAATGCTAATTAATAAATTAAATCCTCTATTAAAATAATGAACCACCTTAATCAAGTTATATTTATCTCAGAAAGGCAAAGAAGATTTAATATTTGAAAATCTATTAAAATGTGTCACAGCACTCGGTCAAAAAACTGTATGATTACTACAAAAATGACAGAAACAGTACTCAGTAAAATTCAACATCCATTCTTGACAAAATTTCTTTTAAAAAGTATGAAACTTTAAGAACAAGAATATTAATCTCAAACTTTATAATCAGTATCATCTTAATTGTGAAATACTGGAGCAGCATTTCCCAAAATGTATTCTATAGATAACTTGTTCCCTAAGACTTTCCAACAGAAAGGTTCTACCATAAAATAAATTTGCATATGGTCTTCATTTTTTGAGATTAATAAAGTACATTAGCATAGTATGTACTCTGTAAACCTTGTAATTTAAAAAACAAAACCACCATCAACAGTAACAATCTGCTTCTCAGTTTAATTCAATGGTTCTCAAACTTATTTGAACACGTGTTTTTAATTTTTTATTATTTCACTCCTCAACTCACTTTACTGTGGTTTTTGTCACCTACCTTTCTACTGAAACTTAAGTACATGTCATCTCCTTCCTGCTAAATCCATTAGACTTTTCTTGACTTCAATTCTATTTTTCCAGTGGCATGCTGGTAAATATTTAACTGGCTCTCCTTGCAGAGAAAAATGCCCTGATTGGTAGTGTTTGCCATTTTTTGTGGTGTAAATAATCTCACCATGACTGATTTAAAAGCAACACAAATATTACAGTGTATTTCCACTACTCAGATACCATGAACATGAATCATCTCAGCAATGTAAAGTAATTAGGAAGTGGTGTGCTTTGTATATTTATTACTTTTATTTTTAATATAATTTGTTTAACTGTATTCAGTTTAAGTGTTAATAATAGCATGCATAACAATTGGCTCAATAAAATTCTGAAAATTTAACAACGCGGCTGCAGCACATCATAGTCTCTGCCTCTGCAGCATTTGATATTTTGCCCATCCTCTACTATTGAATCTGTCTCTTCTCTTGACTCCTTGAGATCAGTTTCTCCTTTTTCTTTTTTGAGACAGGGTCTTGCTCTGTCACCCAGGCTGGAGTACAGTGGTGTGATCATGGTTTACTGTAGCCTCAACCACCCAGGCTCAAGTGATGCTCTCACCTCAGTCTTCCAAGTAGCTGGGACTACATGTGTGCACCACCACACCCAGCTAATTTTTCATTTTTTGTAGAGGCAAGATCTCCTTATGTTGTCCATGCTGATCTCTAACCCACCTTGGCCTCCCGAGTGCTGGGATTACAGGTGTGAGTCACCGTGCGTGGCCTCCTATTATCCTACCATATGATGACTATCTTAGTCTCTTTTCCTGGTACTCCTTCTTTCTGAGCTTTTCTATTTTGTGCTCTCCAAGTTTCTTCTTGGCCTTCGTCTCTTCTTTATATTCTTGCCCTCAGCACTCTGACTCATAAACACATCTACTTGCTTACAGCTCCCAAATCTCTCTCTAAACACAACTCCTCTCTTGAGAGTTCCAAGGAAGAACAATTCAACACCTAATTGGACAACTCCTCATTCTCTGAAAAATTAAAAGAAATTCTCTTCTTTACCGGGGTCTTTCAAAATACATTAAAGAAAATTCAGTTTATAACCACAAAGCAACTCTTCTCATATACTCCTTCCCTTTAATTTCCCCTTAATTCCCTTTAATTTTCCTTTAAATGTTCTCACACACCATGCTCTCCAAAGTGTCTCCTTCACCAAAGGCCGTCCTACCTACACAGTCTTTATTCCCAGCCCAGGAATTTCACGATCTCTTCCTCTTCCTCTGATTCCCAGCACTTTGTTATGTATATCAACCCAAATCTTCTGCTTTTCATGACCAGTTCCTTTCTACTCATTCGCTAATTCTTCTTCACAAAAATATAGGACTGACCTTGTAAGATCAACTTTTTTAAGAGTAGGGGAAGGGATTACCGTACTGTCAAATTACAATTCTCTGTGGTGGGTTGGGGCAGGTGGAAGTATGTGAACACTCACAAATGACTAATTTTTGTCCCATGCAAGTAAACACATGGATCTGTCCCCTATCCCCACCAAAGCTGACTGATTCAATTAGAGGCCAGACACAAGATGAGCCGTTTACATTCCTCTCCAGATTTTTACAACACTGATAAAATCTGCTATATTCAATTGACCTCTATATCCTGAGACAAAATAAAATGCCTTTAGATTAAGAGGAATTTAAGAAAGAGAGACAAAAAGAAAATTTTCCTAACAGTGGTTGATTTTAAGTGATGATGAAGTCAGCAAATATAAAGATTTGGTGATCTAATTTACCTTGTCATAAGCAACAACAGGTACTTTCAAGTTGCTTACTACTTACAAGACACATAAGCTCATTTGCAGTGAATTAACACAACTAAGAGTTTAAATTTAATCCACTGTCACATGTGAATATGGTTACACTTGTATAGGTCTAATTGTTAAATGTGGAATAGTGGTGGTAGTGGTGATGGGATGTGGACATCTCATTCCCTGGAAAGCAAAATACTTGCAAAGTAGGCTCCTGTGCAGGACAGGGTGGCTGGATTCAGACTGTCTGGGTTCAAATCCTAGTTTTTTTTAATCACCTGGGAGGTTATTTTACCTCTCTGTTCCTGTTTCTTCATTTGACTTTAATACTGTATATCGGGGGTCCCCCACCCCGGGGCTGTGAACCAGTAGCAGTCCATGGCCTGTTAGGAACCGGGCCACATGGCAGGAGATGAGCGGTGGGTGAGCCAACATTACTGCCTGAGCTCTGCCTCCTGTCAGATCAGCAGCAGCATTAGATTCTCAAAGGTGCAAACCCTATTGTGAACTGTGCATGTGAGGGATCTACGTTGCATGCTTCTGAGGAGAATCTAACTAATGCCTGATGATCTAAGGTGGAACAGTTTCATCCCGAAACCATTTCCCCCTGCCACCAATCTGCTGAAAAACTGTCTTCCATGAAACCAGTCCCTGGTGCCAAAAAGGCTGGGGACTGCTGATGTGCATGGCTGTTGAAAGAATAAAATGAGATAATGTATACAATGTGCTTAAAACAGAGTCTGATATAGAATACGCATTTAACAAATATTAACTATTACCATCAAGAGCTAGATGACTTCTTTGGTGCTTAATTATGGAGTAATCATTTAGAAGGATGGTTAAATGACATTTTGGTTCAGCATTAACTGCAAAATGGTCTAAAGGCAGAGAGAATGGAGAGAAAACGTTCTCTAAGCACAAAATTGTATGGTTACATTTATAAATTGATTGTATTAGTCCAAAAAGTTATGATGGGAATTTGGGATTAGGAGGTAGAATGACATTATAGATTTGAAATATTAAGCAACAATTATTTGTTGAGCATCTGCTATTTGTTAGCAGTATTCTAGACAATAGAGATACAGAATTAACAAAACAAATATTCCAGCTCTTTTATGACTGCACATATGAAAGTGTAATAAAAAATTAGATGCTGAAGACACCTGCTATGTCTGCATTTGGAAAAAAGAGGGCAGAAACCAAGGTTGTTAAAGATAATTAGGAGTTATTCAACAACCATTATGCTTACAAAAATTTATGACTCAAAGTCTACCGACCTCCTTCTACCAATTTGAAGATTAGTGATTCAATACTTAAAAAAAAATCAAAATCCATTTATAAGTGACATCCAACTTTATTTCATCTCATAAAGAGCAACATAACATTTTGTTAACGTTAAATTCAGAAAAAAAATCCCTATTTGATCATGTGTTTAGCAGATAAAAATATACTTCACTTCCATATTACAGTCAGAGACAAACAAAGGCAGAGACAGTAGGAATTGGGAAAGAGAGGAAAGGAAGTAGAAATTCAGAGGGAGAGAAACAGAGACAGAAAAAGAAGGAAAAAAGAAAACATAGGGAACACCAGGAAAGAAAAAGGGGAGAAGGGTAGAGGGAACAAGAACAAGAGCTAGCGCCACAACTGAGGGGAAAAGAGGAGGAAAGAGAGGAAGGAAAGAAGACAGAAGAGAGGAAAGGCTCAGACATTCCAATTAGTCAGAGGCAGTAACTTTTCCATGTTCAAGCTCAGCTATTTACTTTGGATATCAATATTAGAGAGAGTCGTCATTGGTTGTTAAATTTTAAGAAATTAAGGAGCCACCAAAATCACTCAGCCAAAAAGTTTTCCCATTGTTATTACATATAAATAATTCTTTAAAGAAACCATCTTTGCTTCTCTCTGCATTCACGTTTTCCTTTGCTCATACTATTTTTCCATTTGAAATATTTTGTCCACCCTCACCTCACATTCATTCAACAATATTCAATAAACATTTATTGGGTAACTACTGTCTAATGCCAGGCACATGTGAAATTTTTACATATATCTTAATGAAAAGTACAAGCCATTTTAATAATACACAATGAAAATTGGCTACTTTAACAAAATATTCTACTAGACTTGAAGTGAAACAAATTTTTTTCTTCTGCAGCTAACAGTTTTCTTCACCTGATACCATAAAAGCATTAAAATCATCCTCATGAAAATAACGTCCTCTATTTGAGTGAAAAACATTCTAGAATTCCCCTTAAAATATAGTAAGACTATCACTCCCACAGGAGTCTACGTCCTCCACATCCTCTAAAGTACGATTAACCTGTGATCATTCTAGCTGTTAAACATAACAGTTTGATGTTTGCAGTAACTAGTCACATAAGTTGAACAATAAAAGTTATTTCACCCAATTAAAGTGACATCCCAAAGACATCTTCAAGTGGTAGTCATGCCTGGTCTTGTTCAACCACAACATGACAGCACGGGGGCAAGAACGAATGATTTACAGGTCAGCAGCTTGACTGCAATTTATGTAACTCACTTCTGCAGAAATTTGCATGACTTGTGACACACATCACGTGAAAGAGGAACTTACTATAAATATTAAAGTTGGAAATAAGTGAATGTCTGAGAAGGCATTAGAGAATAGTACTTGCTTTAAAAAGAACTGTGGAACTAACTGTACAGATAAATTCAAAATTGAATCTGCATGCAAATTTAGGTAAACATAATTACAAGTGCTAATAGAAACAGACAGAAACTTAGTATATGTACTAATGTTTCAATACAGCCAATCATGAAGAAAATATGTCCTACTAAGTTCATATTAGAGAATAGGGAATCATGGCACCTTAGGGTTACACAAGACCTTATAAGTTACCTAGTCCATTTCTCCCACCAAAGCAAGACGTCTTGAGAGATGATTCAGACTCTACACAAATATGTCCAACGACAAAGCACTCACTTCCTCACAAATCATCCTTTCCCACTGTGGGACAGCTGTAGTTATTAGAATGCTTTCCTTATGCTGAGCTGAACTAGACCTCCCTTTAATTCCTAGCAATCCTTTGACAAAGAAGAAGGATTATTTATGTAACAGTGAGCTCCACAAGAGAAGGTGCCAGCCCATCTTGCCTACTGCTCTGGTCCCAGTGTCTAGCACAAGGGGTGGGACATTATAAAGGAGCCATAAAATATGACTGCCTGGCTGGGCACAGTGGCTCACACCTGTAATCCCAGCACTTTGGGATGCTGAGGCGGGCAAATCACTTGAGGTCAGGAGTTCAAAACCAGCCTGGCCAACATGGCGAAACCTCATCTCTACTAAAAATACTTTTAAAACCTAGCTGGGTGTGGTGGTGCATGCCTGTAATCCCAGCTACTCAGGAGGGTAAGGCAGGAGAAGCGCTTGAACCCAGAGGCAGAGGTTTCAGTGAGCCAAGATTGTGCCACTGCACTCTAGCCTGGGTGATAGAGTGAGGCTCCATCTCCAAAAAAAAAAGACTGCCCTACAGGAGTCAGTCATCAACCCCACTCATTCATCCTTTAGGGCGGTGGTCCTCTAACTCTGGGATGAAGGAAGTTATCTTGTCTCTCACACCCACTGTGGATACTGCTATGAAATGCAAAATTATGTGCTTGAATATCATAATAATATTAAAGTTTTAAAGGCTTACCCTCAAATCTGTCCTTACCATGTGCCAGGTCCGTAACTAACACTTGTGGGGCAGCATCAAGCCACAGACCACACTTTGAGCACCACTCTCTGCTTCAGAGCATCGTCTACATCTGTCCTTCCACTTCACTCTTACAGGCCCTCCTCATGGTATGTCCAGATTTTGCAGCAGCCTCCTGCTTTCCCTGCATGCTACTGCCAAATCAATCCTCTGATTCAATCATCTCACCCCTCTTCTTAAGATCTGGAATCTCCCCGTTCCTTATGAGATAAAACCCACACTCCTTCTCCTGCATTCCAGACCCTTTATCATCTGGCCTAAAATCTACACTTCCAACCATGTTTCTCACTAGTCACATCCATGCACTCTCCACTTCAAACTGGTTAATCTGTGCAAACCTTCCCCTAACTCTATGCTTATTCGCTATTCCAGGCTTTGTTTTCTTATACCGGAAATTATTTTCTCTTTTGGCTACCTCAAACCAGGACCTTTTTTTTTCTTAATTTGAGGTAAAATTCACAATTTAAAATGTATTTATGAAGTGTACAATCCAGTGGTATTTAGTAATTCTTAAAGCTGTGCAATCATCACCTCTGTGTAGTTCCAAAACATGTTCATCACCTCCAAAGGAAATCCTGTACCCATTAAGCAGTCACTCCCCCTTTCCTTTCTCTTCAGCCCCTGGCAACTCATCTGCTTCCTATCTCTATGGATGTACTTACTCGGGATATTTTGTACAAATGGAATCATCCTTTAATTCCCTTCTTGTTTCTTTTTCTGTGCTGTTTTTAGTATTTTTTGTGAGGCTATCCTGTCAATCCCTGAGTTTCTGAAGTTTAGGTCAATTCCCACTTGCTCTGTGAGGCTTTATTTGGCTGTGCCCTCCACTCCACACCGATCTTAGCCTTCTCTGAATTTCCATAGCATTTGTTTTCTCCCTTTACTTATTTTGGCCCTTAATCACATACTGCTGTGAATTGTTAGTTACCTGTTTCAACATTACCCCTTCTTAGCTCATGTAGATGATAAGCTCCTAGCTACAGAAGCTCTGGTATCTCCCTTTGTGCCCAGAACCAACTTGAACACATGTGCAACTCTTTGTGTCTGGCAATACATGAAGGAATAATAAATCAAGAAAACTGAAGTCTAGATGATGAATAAGAGAAAGCCTCAAACCTGTTTCAGTTCTTTATCCTTCCTTATATTATCTTCTCTCAGTAAGAGAAGCATCTGCTTGTGTCTAGCAGGGCACTTCTTTGCCCTAGTAGCTGAACAGGTGTGGTGGCAGAAGGAGAATGGCAGGTTGCCCAAGGGTGGAGAGCATGGAAGTTCCTTGCATTGATCTTTAGTGAGCAGACTCTTACCTTCGTTTTACATCCACAGATGAAGGCCTATCAACAAGAGTGGGTGTCCAGAGATGTCACAAGGTCCATCTATTTGCTTTGCTTGTATATGTAAAGCATTTTCTTTGGTATTTTGAGGTTGCTCATTAACACATATCTACCTCGTAAAAGGAGATTAACTGTTAAATAATTGTGATGATAATACTTGTGATTCATACATGAACTAGCTGAGCAACTGAATTAAATGACATATTATACACAAATGAGGCCAAAACTTGATAGTGTTTTATCTAACATTGAACGAAGTTTAAGAAGAAAACCAGTTTCATTTTACGCATGAGTAGTAAGTCTGAATAACATTTTGTACTGGGCATTACTGTAAACTTTTCTCCAACTGTGGTATTAAGCAGAGTTTGTTACAGTTGCCACTGAAAGTCTCCAAACAAGAATGCAAAACAATACTCTGGCCCTCAGGCCATTAAAAAACCTGTTCTTCTGACCAGAACAACTACAAGGTCCAACATAGAATGTTGAAGTCTATAATTAACATTTTTCCCTTTCATATCCCATTTTGCCTGCTTTTGAATAACAAAATGGAAATTTCTCCTGGCATTAGTTCCATATCATTATGTATCATAAAAACAACACATAAAATAGGAATTAATATTTTAAAGAGTAGTTTAGGAAATTCCCTAAGATTGTGGAGAATCCCATACAAGTGATATTGAAAAAGCACACACTTGTCCTCAAAATAAAATAGAGTTGGAAAGTATTAATAAAGTGTATATAGTGCACCCAGTTCCCTGTGCTGCTGGCTGGGAATTAGGGAAGGTATACAGTGCACAGCAAGGTAAACAGAATAAGAACTACGATACACATTCCTATCCTCCAGAAACTAACAATTTTGCTTGGTACATGGACTTTTCCCATGAAAATTATAAGACATGACAGCAAATAATCAGCAAATATGTGTAACACAGAACATGGAATATATCAGATTCCATTTCAGAGTAGATCTGATTTCTAATTACGTTTTACTTAGGCTTATATTAATATTTGCATTTTCTGAATTCAAAAGCTGGTTTCACCTCCTTTGAGAATGAAAAAAAAAGCTGGGACCAGGATAAATATTTCATACACAAGATATATGACAAAGAAAGTCAACCTGACATTTAAAAATTTAATGTTCACAATAAAAAGAAATTAATTGTGGCTGTATTGTGCTTGGTTAAGATCAAAGATCACACAGAAGGCTAAGTCGAGTACATAGTATGAATTACATGAATGGCTTAAAGACACAACCACGGCAATGTGCTGTGTTCAATCACTTAGTCATTTTCTCAGCTTTTATTGAGCTGTGGTAATTTGTGTACCCAGTGCCAGATACTGCTATGTCTCACCATTTTATAAGGTCATGATTATAGGTGGGCAGGTTTAATGAGTGGTCATTTGGTAAATGTTTGTAGAACCAAATAAATTAACTCTGTTGAAATTTGCAAAATTTGAAGGTTTTGGTTACCTCTGTATTGAGTTACACTGTAACGTTTCATGGCCCTGTATATATGAAAGAATTAATTCTACTTAATTTTACATAAAGTCCATCAAAATTGATTTTCTTATCATTTTTTCACAAAAAATTCATGTGGTTCAGAATTTATTTCTAAGTGATCAATACGATATTTTCTGTCAACCTGAAAACAGAACTGAAATAGTAAACAATTTGTGAATACTGAAATTGAAAACAGTTATAATAAGTAATTTGATCAAAATAATTTGGTTGTTTAAAATAGAATCTGAGTCTCCTTTTACTCAAATAATATATTCTAAGCTTGTAAAAGTTTATAATGGCCTTTTAAAGAGGAAGTAGCCAACTTTATCTCCCAAGAAAAAAAGTTTTTTTGATGTTAATGGGACATTCTCCATGAACTTTGTTTTACATTTTGTTAGGGGTAAATAATTTTTTAAAATTAATTAATTTATTTATAAATTAAATTCACTTGGATATTAACCACTTAAATCTACTGTGAAAACATAAATAATCCTTCTGCAAAGTGAATAATCCTCTTGTCATTTGGATTTTCAAGGAAAGTAATAGCTTATTAGCAAAGGATTCATTCTCACCTCCTTTGGAATAATTCCATTACTGAGACAGAAATAAACTATAAATATATTATGCATAATATACAATATATAATATATGCAATATAATCGAAGATAATAGGATAGTAAGAGAGCTAGGAAAAAATATTCAAGGACACAAATTTTCTTCCCCATACCCTATACCAAACTCAGAGGGAGCCACCTGAATCCATGGTGCCTAGCAATGCCATCTAGTTACAAGGCACAGGCCCATTCACCCCCTCTTAGTCACTGTCATTCCCACTGAAAATGTTCTTGTTAAATCTAGATAACAATGATCGTAAACTCAAGGAGGAATAGAATTTGTCTGTCTGTTCATGCTTTATCCTCCTTATCTGAAACAGCTCTTGGCACAAAGTAGGGACTCAATAGACATTTGTTGAATAAATCTACATTTAAAAAAAGCTTTGGGCTGGGCGCATGGCTCATGCCTATAATCCCAGCACTTTGGGAGGCAGAGGCCAGAGGACTGCTTGGGCCTATGAGTTCAAGACCAGCCCGGCAATATGGCAAACCCCTGTTTCTACAAAAAATATAAAAATTAGCTGGGTGTAGTGGCTCACACCTGTAGTCCCAGCTACTTGGGAGACTGAGGTGGGAGGATCACTTGAGCCCAGGAAGTTGACCCTGCAGTGATCCATGATGGCACCACTGCACTCCAGCCTGGGTGACAGAGTGAGACCCTGTCTCAATCAATCAATCAATCAATCAAATACAAAAATAAAAAGCATCAGTCTCAGTAGATCTGTTCTCTAAGGTATCATCACATCGAGTTTATTTTACCCATAAACACATTCTAAGATCTATAAACTAAATGTTGTTAGCTGAAGTTTGTCTTGGCTTATCATTAAGGATGAAATCATCCCAAACTAGGGAGGCATACAGAATAAATATTTATAACACTGATATGAAATTTCTAAAAAGCTTTTAAAACTTTAAGATAAAGATTATTCTAGGACATGCCACAAGTTTCACAAAAGAAGTCCCAACGAAAGTGACAAGAAAAATGTAATCTGTAACCTCTGTAAAAGGCAAAACCACTTAACTTTCTCCTTTGGGATTTCTAGGACAATGCAACAGAAAAGATGAAAAAAAAATTCATTCAAAGGCTATTGCTGTGTGTGTGTGTGTGTGTGTGGGTGTGTGTGTGTGTGTCGATACATATACATAACTTTCACAATGTTCACACCGATTTTGGGAAACCTCTACTTGCTTGCAATTTTACATTTCTTTTTATTTTTAAAATTATTATCACAAATTATATCAAGGGTTCATAATGACCATTTGTAACAGTTTACCTTTGCGTGCATCTGCATCAGCTGCTATTTATAATAACTGCAACATTCTGTCAGGAGCTGGAAAACCGGGTAACTCTATCATGAGGTCATTCAATTTTAGAAAAAAAAGGAACATAATAGAAAAAAATTAGAAAAAAAAATCAAGAGAGAAGGGCTTTAAAAGAAAGTAACTCTGGAAACTATTTTCTAAAAGCTCTATTTGCCAGCATATGTTAAAGATCAAGTAGATCATGGACCCAAACAAATCAACAAAATTAAACCTTACGTATGGCTGAGAACATTAAGAAGCCATAAAAGAGATGGGTTTATTTCCCCATGCCAAATGGAGACTAGGCAAGTAAAATTACAGGGAAGTCCAATATGTGAAATAAAATTTAATATAAAATAAATTTTGGATATAATAGGAAAAAATCATGTATTGCCTTGATCTTTATTGATCAGAAGCACAGACACACCAAAAAGAAAAAAAATCTATAAATGTATGCTTTTAATTATACAAGTAATTTATATTACTGAATAAACTTTGGGAAAGATAGAAAAATATAAAAACAAACAGAAAGCCCTCCATATCTCACTACTTTAATATAACTATTATCACTTTTGTATATTCTCTTCTAGACTTTTTCATATACATACATTTTTGTAAAGTTCCAATTAATTGTTCACATACTTTTTTTTTTCTACTTTTTAAATATTTTTCAGAGTTGCGAGTAGTTTCTAAATTGTCATTATAATTGTATAATATTTTACCTATTGATTATACCATAATTTACTTAACTATTTCCCTACTGTTGGATATTTAAGTTACTTCCAAATATGGGTTCTTACAACAATGCTTTTATTAAACTCTTTGTGTATATGGCTTTTCCTATATCCTCCAGCCCTTTGGGAAAAGTTCCAAAAGTTACAAAACATTGCCCAATGCTTTCTAAGTGGCCTGAACTAAATCTTAGTGACATCAGATATATGTGAGTATAAATCTCTTTAATCCTTGAAATTATAGAATTTTAAAATAAAAAAACTATTATCAACAATCACTAGGAAGGGAATATTTTCTACTATTATTAAACTGTAATTGAGGTTTACAAATCCATATCTTGTAAATCTGTTTAACATGAACCAGTCCTCTAGGGCCGATCACCCTCTGTGATTTTATAAAATCCAGTCTTTGAAGCTGTAGTCTTTGACGCGGAGACTCGGGATTCCTAAGCAGCCATGCTAAGCTAAAAAGAACCAGTGTTGCAAGGTCTAATTAGTGAGCCGGCTCGCCTCTTGACAAAAGCTTACTGACAACACCACTGAGCTTTTCTAAGTAATAAATGATAAGCCAGTGGGGGTAGTTTTATAGGATGGTTCCAAGAGATCCTATGAATGGAGAGAGATAGGGCAAAGGACTTAACCATAAGCAAGGGTAAGGCCTACTAGAAATCATCCAAAGCACACTAACAAATGGGCCCCACACTATCAGGTGGGGTGCAAGAATCATCTTGGACCAAGAGTTCCCAAACAGCATATAAAGCAGAGTCCCTAAAACACAGATTGCTAGGCCCACCCCAGGTCTGGGATGGGGTCCAAGAAACTGCATTTCTAACAAGCTGCCAGAGGATGCTCACGATACCAGGACCACATTTGAAGAACCACTGTCTTCTTTATTCTTTTATTTTTATTTATTTATTTTTTTGAGACAAAGTCTTGCTCTGTCATCCAGGCTAGAGTGCAGTGGCACAATCTTCTCAACTCACTGCAACCTCCACCTACCGGATTCAAGCGATTCTCCTGTCTCAGTCACCCGAGTAGCTGGGATTACAGGTGTGTGCCACCATGCCCAGCTAATTTTTGTATTTATAGTAGAGACGGGGTTCTGCCATGTTGGCCAGGTTGGTCTCAAACTCCTGGCCTCAAGTGATCTGCCTGCCTCAGCCTCCCAAAATGCTGGGATTACAGGTATGCGCCACCACGACCAGCTCTTTCTTCTTTTTAAAACATTTAAGTGCCTACTAAGCATTGTGCTATACACTGGAATAGAATCCAGTCAGTACCTGCCTTCAAGAAACTGGTATCCAGATTTTTGCAGACATCGAACTGCTCTAGTCCTAAAAGTCACCCAATTTTAGCCTTCTTCGCCTGGCACAGTGGTTCACGCCTGTAATCCCAGCACTTTGGCAGGCCAAGGCAGGTGGTTCCCCTAAGGTCAGGAGTTCGAGACCACCCTGGCCAACATGGTGAAACCCCGTCTCTAATAAAAATACAAAAAATTAGCCAGGCGTGGTGGTGGGCACCTGTAATCCCAGCTACTCGGGAGACTGAGGCAGGAGAATCACTTGAACCTGGGAGGCGGAGGTTGCAGTGAGTCAAGATGGCGCCACTGCACTCCAGCCTGGGCAAGAAGAGCGAAACTCCATCTCAAAAAAAAAAAAAAAAATGTTTTTTGAACCTTCTTGAAAACAAAGTGTAAAAGTACATTATATTGGTTTTAAATAAAATCAGGATGCTTCTCATCAGTTCCAAATTCTTTAGGAAAACATGTAGTAATCCTACATTGCCAAATGCCTGGGTATTTTCTTCACTCTTCTGGATTATATTTGACATATGCAAATGATTTTTGAAGTTTCTACTTCATTTATATTGACATCATTCTTATGTTTGTTCTCCTTTATAAACTTTATCCACCATATAAAACAGAAGAAAGAATTTATATAGGTGCTTTTCTAGATGCAGTCAAAAGCTTGTTTACATAGGTAATTAACAACTGATGGAAAAGAATAACATTTAGTGAGGAACACTTTGGGATTCTCTGTTTTAGATTCACAGACTTTAGCAAGAGTTTGTAAAAAATGCATGATGAGTAAGCAATGTGATTAGTCATGAGGCACTAGGGTAGCCCATACCTAACTGCTAAATACCACCTATTAGCTGATTCACAGAATTATGACCTTGCTTTTGAGGTGGCTACTAAGTTTCTGTTTCTAACAGAGATGCACTGGCTTGCCATGCTATTTTCAGCAAAAATAAAATTAACTATATATAATTATTATTTTTTTGAGACAGAGTTTCACTCTTGTTGCCCAGGCTGGAGTGCAATGGCGTGATCTCCGTGCACTGCAACCTCCGCCTCCTGGGTTCAAGCGATTCTCCTGCCTCAGCCTCCTAAGTAGCTGGGATTAAAGACATGTGCACAGCTAATTTGTATTTTTAGTAGAGGCGGGGTTTCTCCATGTTGGTTAGGTTGGTCTCAAACTCCTGACCTCAGGTGATCCACCTGCCTCCGCCTCCCATAGTGCTGGGATTACAGGCGTGAGCCACTGCGACTGGCCGCATGTATGATATTTTATGATATGTGGATCTGCCAAAGGATTAAGCATTATTTATACCACTTTGGCACATTATTTTCTGAAGTGATTGAAAAGTTTCTCTCATTTCAATCTATTAGGAAGCTACTTTTAAAGCCTGGAAGAGTTGACTCATGAAGATACCACATAATTTGTCTAACATCACAGAGGAAATACAAGATATAACGAAGTGATAATATTCAGATATTTAATTACATTAAGATAATACTAGCTCATAACTTGAACTGTGATAACATTTCTTAGGTTAATTGATGTTTCAGAATAACCGTTTTGAGGTCAAAAATGGTTCAAGGAAGATCTGTGACTTGTCTTGACTCAGAGGAAAAAAAATGATGGGTAAATATATCTTTTCCTATCACTGCTATTCCAAATGATTATTTTCCTATTTTGTTTCACCGCGTCTGGCTTATGAGGAAACTGGGACATGCATTAACTTTATTTTTCCTTCTCCTAACCCCCTCTTTCAAACTCCAAATCTGTTTTCTATTCCGTAAAGGCCTCGTTTTCAGGTAGCAAGGAAACAAGCAACTAGCCTTTCACATTTTTGCTGATAGTGGTTTAGTGAACTAACCCCACTAGGAACTTTGGCATTTTAAAAGTAGACCCAAAACTTTCAAATTCAAAGACATTTTAAACTTGAATTCAAAGACATTCAAATTCAAAGGCATTTTAAGGGGTGAATGACAGCCAGAGGGGTGCGGTCAAGGTTAGGAAGTTCCTTTCAGAACTTCATCATTGCACTCGAACAGTTTGACAGTTAAGTTTCTCCACTGCCCTCGATATAAAGGAAGACTTATCCCTTAAACATATAGGATGAAAAAGTAACCTCTTTCCATTCCCTTTCCCAAATTATCTCCTTTAGTATAGAGCCAGAGAGAATAATAGTGCTAAGTGGCAAACTGAGATGTCCTATGATGTCACCAAAAAGCAGGGTAAATTCTTAGAAATCAACCTTATACTTTAAGACTATACACAGTAATCATGCAACCTGCTGATCGTGGGAGTTGAGCATACACAGATCTGGTACATTCCCACTCAGGGTATTTCCCTATTTCTCTACCTCCCTCATATCTACCTTCTCCTTATCTGTGGCAAACTGTGAAGGACTTCTCACCCCACGTTTACGCTAATCTGAACTCTTCTCAGAAGGTCAGATAATCTGTCTCAATATGTCTTATCCACGCATTATAATCCTCTCAGATGAGTCCACAAATTGAAGCGGTGTTTTTTTTTTTAAATAGTGACATAGTTAAAACCAAGCAATGAATTTATTTTCTAAAATCAATGAAGTGGAATAAAAATGCTTCCTAAACAGATATTGAATCCAACTGAACTGAACTTACACGATCTAATTTAAATCCCGACTGGAAGGTTTAAAATCTCCTCTTAATGGATTCAATTCCTTTATATCTAAAAAATCGTAGTAGGAAAAAAAATTCATGGCACTGTCCCACAAAACATTTTCAAGTTGAGAATAGCCTGGCCACTGCAACAGCTGGAGGTATGGCAATGACTCTGAGAAAGCCTACACTGTAGGATTAAGGCAGTGGAAGATAACACGGCTCCCCACTTCCTGACAGGGACACTCGGCCCACCTACACGCACCAGTTTGAGCCTTTCTTTGCCTTCGCCTCTGCATCCTTTTAGTGAAGTCCCTACTTGGGCTTTGTAGCTTCACACTGCAGCAGGCAGAGCGGCTTGACAGTTCACTGTGCAGTTCGGGGTCCAGAGAGGGTAGGAGAAGTCCTCTCCAACAATCCTCAGTCCCTGGTCCCATGCACACAAGCCTCTTCACTGCATCACCCTGTGTGCTGTCCCCAGTATCTTCCCATCACCGAGACACTGCTTGCAGAGTCCTCCTGTTTGGCATATTCAGTCTAAGTCCCTTACTTACTTAAGTAGGAGGCACTTCACAACAATATATATCAAAAATTCACATGAATAATTTAAAATTTATTATTTGGATGGTGCACAACTAATTATAAGTTTGGCCACTTACTCCCTACTAGCAAATAGGTGGGTTATTAGGAGACATCTGAACCTTTCAAGCCACTAAAACACGATTTTCTGGTGAGTGCTTGTTGAAAGAGGCCCATTTTTAATGACAAGCACAAGTCACTATTTAGTCTTTTAAGTTTTGACACTAAACTGTCTTCTGATTTGATGAATCCTAGGCCTCATTACAAAATGAACTTGTCCCTGGGGAATATACGTTAAGAATTCACATAGTGTGCCATAAAAATATGCAAAGACTAGAACTTTATCAAATAAAAGCACACAATCTGTGCCTTCTAGATGCATCGGATGTACAATGTTAACATAAGAGGGTCTACACAGGACTCGCAAAGCTTGAATAAAAATAATTACTATGCTGATTTTTGTCCAAAGTCATCAGGGAATGGAAAGTACAATTTTAAATTGAATGATAATAAAATATTCCCAGAAATGGTTTATAAATTGATCACCACATGAGAAGCATGATCTTCCATCTTAATAATCTCAAAGTTATTGAGGTTTGAACTAGAGTAAACTATTAACATTGGTAAAAGAGTTAGCTATGACATAGATATTCATGAAGGTTCTCTTCAGAATATCAGCTCAATTCAATTCAGGGTCATGGTCATATCATTTAAGATACATGGATTTGCTCATAAAGCCTTAAAATCATAGCAAAAAAGCAAGCAATAATAACTGCAACACTTTCCCTGTTTCAAAGATGACGAAATTGAGTTAGAAAGGATAAAGGACTTGCCTAAGCTATAATAATTGAAACAGCTGAAAATGTAAACAGTCATACTCTGAATTAAATTCTCGGTATTAAAATATTGATGTGTACTTATTATTGAAGAGAAATATTTAAAATATGTAAGTCTGTTTTTACAAAATAATTTAAGCATATACTATTATTGGTGACAGATATTATCTAAACACTTACAAAAGTTTTCCCAAAAACATGGCCTATTGTATTTGAATAGATTTCCTCTGAAGAACCTACTTTAAGTGCATTAATAACAGCTTTAAAACATATACTATATAACTCCTCCTAATCTACCTGTGTATTGTGAGAAAATGCAAACGGTAAGAACTTCCAAGAAGATTTCAAATAATCTTAAATCTAAATTTTCGATCTACAACACTATGAAACTAACTGAAGTTGATACACTAGAGATATCTACACTTGCAAGATGGTTGTTCACAACTCTTACTATTCTTTTGTGGAGTCAATTTAGATCCATTTCAAAGGACCTTTGTAAGCAATTAAAATCACTGCGCTTTTTGTTGCTTTTGGATGTTAAGAGAGAGAGTAAGCAAAGTGGGGATCTACCAGGAAAAATAAGCAAGTTAGAAATTCAGTTGTGGGGGGCACATATGTTTACGTTTACAGACTAGTGACTTCACCAAGTTTTCTCTATTAGTGAGTTTTTAAAAATCCTCTACAGCTAATATTTATTTAGTGGAATCCTATGAGACCAAAAACTTCTTCCAGTACATTTGCCACACCTAATGACATATTATATTTCCAAGTCCAAGTGACAATGAATCCAGCAGAAAGACACCCACAATTAGAATGACCAACTCTGTCCTATGCATTGGGAATATATAGATGCTAAGAAAGAAGTGAAAGTGTGGGCCAGAATGTGTGAAACGTTCAGAAAATATCATTTTAACATATTTCCCTACTTCATGAAAGCCTCGTTATTAATAACGATTTTACAATCTGAAAACTAAATGAAATGTATTATTAACACTTGTATATGTTCCACGGTTGTGCCTTTTACACAGCTTTCATGCACATAATTATCTTGATAATTAAGGTTAGTGGCAAACATCCTTATTGTCAGACAATTTCAGAAGAAAGAAAATAAGTATTTGTTTATATTTATATAACATTGATTAAAAACAATTCGCTGTGACCATTAGTAATCCATTTCTAATTCATATTCCTCACGTCACACTTTTTCTCTTGTATACATTTTAAATGTCATAGGAATTTAGAAATATTGCAATTTTTTAAAGCATAATCTAGAATTTTTTAAAAACTAGTCCTGAAACATACGAAAAATGAACATTTAGGAAACTAGTGCTTCAAAGAAAATATTATATTTTATAATTAAAAATAGCAATCGCAAAAATATTTTCAAAGCACCTAAGTTCAATAAAAAATATGATGCCGGTGGACATTTTCGTTTTAATTTTAAAAAGAAATTATATTCTTTTTAATGTAAAAGAATGAGAAAACAACATCTAAAAAGCCTGGGATTCTACAAAACTTTATACCTCACTGATGCCATGGTTTTACAGCAGTTATTGTTTAAAAACTGGAAACAAACTTGTAAATATCAATAAAGTTTTTGATTTTTTTAAAAAACCATCATTAGTGTTTCTTTTTTCCTTTAAGTGAGTTTTAAAAGATTGAGATGGCCACCAGTTGATTCAAAGATCTTTTAATTTAAGACACAATTATTAGCAAGTTAACTATCAAATATCATATAATTTAAATCAGGGAGAAAAATTATGTGAAGTACACAGAAGACAAAAATGGATAGTTTTGTAACACACTTCACTTTTTGGCTGAGACATTACCTTTAAAGTTTCGTATATTAAAGTGAATATTATGGTACTGTATTTGATTCCAAAGTGAATCTGACTGAAAATATACTACAGAAAAATTACTTTAAAACTTGAACAGAATGTTTTGATATATTACTCCAAATACTAACTGGTAGCATCTATGAGTGTTTTCTGTCAAACTTCCCTAAGAGTGGAAGGTATTTCTTTAAGAGAAAAGCCACAGTGAATGTCTCTGCCAGTCCCTAAACCAGAAAGGTTTTCTAAATCACCTAGCACCATCAGTTGGTTCTGTTCTCAGTCAGCAATCAATCACTCAGCTACAGACAGAAAGACTGCCATAAAATATCCGAAACCTGTCGAAGATTTGCCCAGGTCCTTTTAAAGAGTGATTTATTGATTGTTCTCTTTAAATAACTCCAGTGAACCATTTGTGTCACGAATGACAGAAACACTTGGGACTAAAATAATGTACTTCAAAATCAGAGTTTTTTCCAGGAATAGGTATTATAAAACTCAGTTTATCATTTTGTCTGGTTTTATATCCAAATGATAATGTACACAAATAAACTTTACATTTTGTCCCTAATCTTGCAAGGAAAAGAAGAAAAACTCTAGTTTCTTGATGACAGACGACTATTTTTTACCTGATATCTTTTATAACAATGACACTATTTTTACAACCGTTAGCCTAAGAGCCAAGTGAATTGGATTCTTATAAAACAAGAACACTTTAAAATAATAATAATAATAATAATAATAATAATAATAATAATAATAATGATATAAGGATACTATAACTGCAAATTTCGGACCTATCACCAACACATTCCAACAAAATGCAATGAGAGTGAGCCAACTCACCTAAGGAAAGGGAATTAAGCAGAATGCAGAAATGCAGCCTTCTTGTCACCAGCAGAGGTAAAAGCCCCTTCCTTACCTACCACTGACCTTATATAAAAGCCGCAGCTCGGTTACTCCCCGTTTCTGACTCCTTACCTTAGGCTCCTCCCTAAACACTGAGGCGCAAAGTACCACGACTACACACCCACCTTCTACCAACAACGAGGGACCTGAGATTTCTGTTAACTTCTGCTGCCTCTACCCCTCTCAGTTAGGCTCCCAAGAGCAGTGGTCAGCGCCTGGCACGTGCAGGAGCCCACAACGCAGCGAATTCGCCTTTCCAGCCCCACGCTGTGCGGCTGGGGGTCCAGGCTGCGCGCTCCATCCGCCGAGGCACGGAGGAACCCAGTCCCCATCCTCAGCCCCTCCGCCGAGCGTAGGGTCAGAACAACGCGTCCGGGCATGGGGCCTGGCCAGCCCCAAGCGCTGCCCTCACTGAACGGTCCCGCGGTCCCCACGCGGCGGTCACCCCTGGGCTCTGGAGAGCGAACGGGACGTCCCCTCTTCCTCAGCAGGGGTGCAGCGCGGCCTCAAGACGGACGCACGCACGAGGATCTTCGCTTCCCCGGGTCCAAACACCCTGCTCCAAAGTTCGCCCGGAGCGGCCCCCGCCGCCTGCGCACCTCCGCCGGGAACGCGGAGGTCCCCGTGTCTCCGGCTCCGCGCCCACCCGGCGCTCTCCCGAGGCGGGCTGTCCTGGAAGCCGGGACTCACCGGCTCGCGTCCACTCGAATCGACACCGGCCGCGGCTCTCTATCCCCGCGCCTCTCGCGCTGCCCGCGCCCTCTGCCCCTAGTGCGCGCTCTGGTAGACGCGACCCACAGCCCGGGTGCCCTCAGCCCAGGACCCCTTCACCCGGTCACCCGTGACCCGCCCGCCCGCGACCCGTCAGTCCGGGTCCTCCTGGACCATGACCCTGCCTCAGTCCCGGATCCCTCAGCCAAGACCCCCTTCTCCCCAGCTCTCATCCTTCTGGGACCCGGTCAGTTCCCGTTCCCTCTGACCCGGGCCCCAGACCCTCGGCCCTGGCCCTCCGCGCGCCCCCTCCCTGACCGCTCCCCGCCCCGCCAGCAGCCGGGTCCCGAGCGCCGCGGGCACCCGGACTCTGACCTGCGGCCGCGGCAGCGTGGCGCCCCTGTCCGTGTCCCCGAGGCCGACCCGAGCGCCCCAGGCGGCGGCTGCGGCTCGGGCTCGGGCTCGGGCTCCGAGTGCGGTGGGCCCCGCCTGCCCGCGGCAGAGCCCGGCCGGCCGTGCCGGGCCCGGCGCGGGGGCGGGCGCGGGCGCCGGCTGGGCGTGGGGGTGGGAGCAGGGGCGGCGGCGGCTGCGCGCGGCAGGGAGGGAGCGGCCCCGGCTCGGCCGCCGCTCGCGCACAGTAGGGCCCACGGCGGGAGCCACCGGCTTTCCCGCGTCCACTCTGTGCGCGGCGCCAGCTACCTGGTGTCGTTTGCTCCCGCTACCACCGCTGGGAGGCGGCCCAGAGAGGGTCCCATTTCCGAGGAGGGACCTGAAGCTTAGGGGGATGCCCCGGCCAGGGCCGGTTTGGGGAGAGCCTAGGTGTGGGACTTCCTCTCGGCCAGAGTGGCTTGCCCTTCACACGGCGGTCAGCCAAGCTGTCTTCCCAAGATGTTCTTTCCAGTGACATTTTTAAAGAAAATTTAATTAAAGCATATTTCGGGTCTCTTGGTTTTCTTTTCTGACCCGGTGGTACTGCACACTTTCAGAGTTCCTTGCATTTGTAAGTTACATGGTTCTTCACAAGTCACTGAGTTTTAATCATTAAAAACATTTCTTAAACTCATTAACAGAATTTCTTAAATTTCTTAGCAGTGTTTCTGACACCGAGGGACTCAGAAAACATGGGTGGGACCGAGTGGGGACGTGAGACATGAGAAACAGTTTTTCATGTGTTGGGTAGATAGTGACCGTTTCTTTTCCTGCCACACTCTCCATCATGACCTGTCCAAAGTGGGTTGGCAGGTGCGTGTTCAGAAAGCCGCTGGTCTCCTGGACTTGAGGCTCTCCTCTTTCCCTTTTTCCAGTCTTATTTCTGGAGCATACTGTTCTGGGACTGACCCTCTTTGGGGAGGCAGCGATGCCTGAGGCCCCCCACTTCAGGAAGCTTATGGACTATGTGCTGGGGTACTCTCCATTTCTTCTTAGCTTCATTGTGGTTACACACCTTCTGTGGTACAGAAGGTCCTCGTTTGTGGTTGGAGCAAAGTTTTGTAAGGATGGGTATCACAAGGGAAAAGATTCAGAGCTTAAATCAACAGACTCATGTCCTTCTTCCACAGCCCCTAAGATAAGAAGGTGCGAGCCACAGATCTTACAGGGACTGACCACTGAAAGACCATTTCTTAGCCTGTGATTTAGGTAGTTAGATTGACGCGGATCCGCAGTCTACACTCAGGTGGAAGCGCTGCGTGCGTCCTACTTCTTGTTCATTGCAGAGTTCCAATCTGCTTTTTTTTTGTCTTTCTTCCTTTCTTTTTCTTTTCTTTCTTTCTTCCTTTTATGAGACAGGGTGTTGCTGTGTCGCCCAGTCTGGAGTGCCGTAGCGCAATCACGGCTCACTTAAGCCTCGACTTCCCGGGCTCGAGGGATCCTCCCACCCCAGGCTCCCAAGTAGCTGGGACTACAGGTGCACACTACCACGCCTGGCTAATTTTTTTTAATTTGTATTTTTAATAGAGACGGTGTCTTGATATGTTGCCTAGACTAGTCTGAAACTCCTGGGCTCAAGTGATCCTCCTGCCTCAGCTTCCCAAAGTGCTGGGATGACAGGCACCAGCCACTGCGCCCAGCCTGCTTTTTAAAATTACAGCTTTATTGAGGAATAATTAACATAATCTAAAATTTAAATACCATACAAGTAAAATGTACAATTCAGGCCGGGTATAGTGGCTCACGCATGTAATCCCAGCACTTTGGGAGGCCAAGGCAGGTGGATCACTTGAGGTCTGGAGTTCAAGACCAACCTGGCCAACATGGTGAAACTCTGTCTCTACTAAGAAATGTAAAAATTAGCCGGGCGTAGTGGCACACGCCTGTAATCTCAGTTACTCAGGAGGCTGAGGCAGTAGAATCGCTTGAACCTGGGAGGCAGAAGTTACAAGCCAAGATTGTGCCACTGCACTTCAGCCTGGGCATCAGAGCAAGACTCCATCTCAAAAATAAATAAATAAAACGTACAATTCAATGAGTTTTAGCTTATTGACAGAGTTGTGCCATCATCACCAAATCTACCTTTAGAACATTTTTATCACTCCAAAAAGGAACCTCCTCTCCATTAACAGTCATTCCACCAACTCTAGGTAGAGATATTCTTTCTCTATAGATTCACCTATTCTGGACAATTCATATAAATAGAATCATATCATATGAAGTCCATTGTGACTTTTTTCTTTCACTTAGCATAGTATTTGTGAGGCTCATCCATGTTATAGCTCATATTAATATTCCATTCATTTTTATGGTCAATATTCCATTATACAGATATACCACATTTTGTTTATTCATCCCATGAATTGATGAATATAGCTTGTTTCTATTTTTATGGGCTATTATGAATAATGCTGTTGTGAGCATTCATGTACAAGGTTACTTGTAGACATATATTTTTATTTCTCGTGCGTATATACCTAGGAACAGAACTGCAGGATCATAAGGTAACTCAATGTTTTTGAGGAACTGCCAGTCTGTTTTCCAAAGTGGCCACACCGTTTTACAGTCCCACCAGCAATGTGTCAGGGTTCTAGTTTTTCCACATCCTTGTCAACACTTGCTATAGTCTTTTTTATTTTAGCCAACCTAAAGGGTATGAAGTGATAGCTCATGGGGTTTTGTTTGTTTGTTTTGAGAGAAGGTATTGCTTTGTCACCCAGGCTGGAGTGCAGTGGTGCAATCACAGTTCACTGCAGCCTCGAATTCCTGGGCTAAAGCAATCCTCCCACCTCAGCCTCCCAAGTGGCTGGGACTACAGGTGCATGCCACCACACCTAATTTTTGTAGTCTTTTGTAGAGACGGAGTCTCACTCTGTTGCCCAAGCTGGTATCTCATAGTTTTGATTTGCATTGCCCTAGTGACTATCCTGTTGAGCGTCTTTTCATGTGTTCATTGGCCATTTATCTTCTTTGAAGAAAAGTCTACTTAAATCCTTTCCCTGTTTTTAAATTGGATTATTTTTCTTTCTATTGTTGAGTTGTAAGGGTTATTTATTTATATATTCTATATACAAGTCTCTAATCATATACATGATTTGCCAATATATTCTTGCAGGCTGTAAGTTGTCTTTTTACATTTTTTAAAAATTATTTATTTATTTATTTATTTATTGAAAGCTGAGGTCTCGCTATGTTACCTAGGTTGGTCTTAAACTTTAGGGCTCAAGTGATCTTCCTGCCTCAGCCTCCTGAATAGCTGGAATTACAGGCAGATGCCACCATGCTTGGTTCTTTTTACTTTCTTGATGTTGTCATTTGAGTTTTTAATTTTGATGAAGTCCAGTTTACCTGTTTTTTCTTTTGGTATCGTATCGGTGACTAACCCAAAGTCATGAAATTTGCTCCTAATATTTATTTTAAGAGTTTTAAAGGTTTAGTTCTTACCTTTAGGTTTTAAATTCATGTTGAGTTAAATTTTGTATATGATGTGAGATGGGGGCCAATCTGTTTTTGGGTGGGAAAATTCCCATAATTCAGTAGCGGTGACTAAGGGGAACCCCACAACAGTGAACTCATAAGTGGTGCAAAACTTTAGAGTTGAGCTGAATATTTTCTAAATTCCCTCTGGATCAAAAATTTCGTGATTTTTTTTTTTTTTTTTAAGGAGACCTATGGGTAGTGAAGTGTATAAATGTAAGAAGTTAAGTAATATACATTGAAATAATATGTCTGTTTTTCAAATTGCAAATCTTGATCCATTAGTAGGTTATAAAATCTATTTATTCAGTCATAACCAGTATTTTTTAGTCAAGCAAAAAGGACAGAAATAATCAGAACACACCTACTGTATTAAAGAAAGTGCTGTTTCATAACTTGTGTTATGCATGTGTGTGTATCTGAGTGTACCAGGAGTTGGTATAAAATGTGATTTTTACTGTGGGCCATATCTTTTAAAGTTGGAAAAACACTGTATAAACTATAGCTGTAGAATTCTTTCTTTCCACAAGCATTTTATTGAGTGCTTATTTTGTGCCAGGCCCTCTGCTAAGTGCCGGGAATAAAATGATAAACAGCACATGGTCCCCACCCTGCAACTTTGCACACAGGCAGTGCGATCCATATGGGGTTCCTAGAGACAAAAGACTGTGCCTGTTTCAATTTTCCTAAACCACAAAGACTCCTTCCAAATATTGGTGTTTGGTCCCCTGGGCCTTTTTTTTTTTTTTTTTGCAATTAATGCTTAGTTGTTTATCTCATTTGAGATTTGCAGACATATTTACTTTTCTTTCAATAAAGAGGACTTTGTTCCCAGGTTTATAATTGCATACTATGTTTATTATATTAAGAAGAGAGTGCAAGTCTAGAAATAGAATTTTATCATAACTGAATTGATTTCCATTTTACTCCAACTATATTTAAACTAGTTTCACTGGACAGACCTCAAATATCTTATAGTAGTGTTATGCCACTTCTTAAGGGGAAGATTTAAAATCATAGCAAAACTTTTTCTTTATTATCCACGTGTTCCGCAAAACTGGGCATTGGGAATAATGACACGTAACCATTTTGCAGATTGAGTTTAGGAAAATTAGTGTGCTGTATTTGCAGTCAAGCAATCAAGCCACTCATTTACAGCAGCTGTATATAATCATAGCGCTGACATTTGCTCCTTCTCTTTATCTGAGACACCATTTATCAATCTTTAAGCGTTATAAATTCCCAGGAGATTTAGAAGATCTTAATTTAAAATTTCAAAAATCATAACCAGTTCAACATGCCAGGCAGGTTAAACATACACATAGGCACACACACACACTTCCACAAATGTATCTACTTTTTGAATGACTCTGACATGTTCCCGCTTGTGATTTTTACGTCTAGTTATGAAATTTTACCCACAGCCTCCCAATTTTACTTTGAATTTTATTAAGGTCCTTTTCTCCTCCTCTGTTTGTTCTGCCTCCTCCAATGTTGCCCTTCACAAAATAACTTGCTCATCTCTTACAAGGTCTTAAGGACCAAAGCTAGGTTTACAGCCTTTTCTTCTAACTTAAAATTGCTTGATCTTCTCATATACTGTACCCCTCTGCTTCATTCAGCATTCTATTTCTATTTTGAATGGTTACCTATAAGTAAATAAAAATTTCTGGGACATTTTAGTGAAAGTATTGATCTTGATTATATTCAAATCAAAAATATAATATAGCTATGTATTGGTTCAAAAACCCCACAGAGAGGCCAGGCGCAGTGGCTCATGCCTGTAATCCCAGCACTTTGGTAGGCCAAGGTGGGCGGATCACTTGAGGTCAGGAGTTCATGAACAGCCTGGCCAACATGGTGAAACCCCATCTCTCTACTGAAAATACAAAAATTAGCTGGGCGTGGTGGCATGCACCTGTAATCCCAGCTATTTGTGAGGCTGAGGCAGGAGAATCGCTTGAACCTGGGAGGCAGAGAGTGCAGTGAGCCAAGATCATACCACTGCACTCCAGCCTGGGCAACAGAGGTGAGATAACAGAAAGAAAGGAAGGAAGGAAGGAAGGAAGGAAGGAAGGAAGGAAGGAAGGAAG
>NC_045435.1:48816335-48881432 GCF_002776525.5 Piliocolobus tephrosceles
AAGGAAGGAAGGAAGGAAGGAAGGAAGGAAGGAAGGAAGGAAGGAAGGAAGGAAGGAAGGAAGGAAGGAAGGGCCACGGAGAATATAGCCAAATTAGTCATTTTTCTCTTAATACACCAACTTAGAGCCTTCCTCTAGGTAATTTTTTAAAATGGAAAGAAATATAATAACACTGTCATGAAAGCACTGAATGAAATAACCCCTTATTTTTTTTTTTACTCATCTATTTTTGAAAATGTTTTATTTTATTTTTTATAATTTGGAAACGCCTATGAAATTAATAATGACATTTAATTTCAGAGAGATTTCACTTGGTAATTTCAACAGTTTTGAGTTAGACTATTTACATTTTAAGATTTTAATGGCTTAAGACACATTTGAAACGTTCAAAAGTGATTTTGGTTTTCAGGGAATAAAAAAAGAGCCATTTGTCCTGCTTTCTCAATTTTTCTCCACTTTTCCCCCTAAAAATGGACCTACTTTGGGTATCAGGTTATCCTCTAAGTATCAAGAGGCAGGAAGCCAATTGAGTAGAAGTTAGGACGACGGTAACTCATGATTTTCTTGGAGGGGCAAGTCCTACTCTCTAGTTGTCTTCTCCTTTCTGAAGAAAGAATTCTGTTTTAATCAAGTACTAGTGTAAAGGAAAGAGCCCCGACCTTTATTTCTGCTCATTGTGACTTTGAACAGGAGATTCAACCTCTCTGAGGCTTAGTTTCCTCATCTGTAAAATGGCAATATAATATATTCTCAGGCCAGGACTCTGAGGCTATAGTGAGCTGTGATGGTACCACTGTACTCCAGGCTGGGCGACAGATCAAGACCCTGTCTCTAAAATATACATACACACACACACACACACACACACTTTTATATATATATTTATATATATTCACAGATGTGTGTGTATGTATATATATATTTTAGAGACAGGGTCTCTAAAATAGGAATATATATATATACACAATTAGAATACAAAGAATATACACATATATATTCTCTTAATCTCATCAGTGAGATAACGGGAGGAATTACCAAATCAGGCTCCCAGTAGGAACTCAATAAATGTTATTTACCATCTGGATGAAAGCATTGAGAATACTTTTACTACTAGTCACTCACTAATCTGAAATAGTCACTCATTAATATTAAAACACAGTTTGGATGTTAAAATCTTTAAAAATCTATGTTTCCTCTTTAGTTATCAGTCTGCATGGACATTCTACTCTCTTTTTGGCATATGAAAAAAATCATGAGTCTAGTGGGTAGACTTTGAAACAGCTGTGAACCTGAGATTTCTGCATGAACATGGTTTTCTCAGGACACTTGTGTGAATTTATAGATTCTGCTTTGTCTTATAAAACTAAACACAAAACCAAAAACTTTTTATTATGGAAAACACTAGACTATATAAAAGTAGGCGGAATAGTCTAGTGAACCCCCGATGTACCCTAACCCGATGTCGTACCCTGGGCAATCTTATTTCATCTGTACCCTCACCCACATCCCTCCCTGCTCTACAGTTCTGGAGGAAATCCCAGACAATGCATTTCATCATAAAACCTTCAAACTCTGTTAAATGTTGTTTTTATAAGTCTTCTGTTTAAACGTTGGTCAGAATAATTTGCTCTGCGAGAGTCTGGATTTATCAGAAAAGTTTCTCTACTGAAATATTTTCAACCCTTAATGTCTACCATGGTTGAGTTGTAAAGTGTGTTAATTGCTAAGAGGACTCTTGTGTGCACGCTACAGCTTCCAGAGGACCTAAGGACATAAGCATGCTCAGGCTAAGAAATGCTCAAGGAATCTAGACCTGGGGAAAGATAGGGTAGTCTCAGTTACTGAAAAAAAAACAAACAACAAAAAGGGTGTCTGTGCCAAGAACAGATTACAGCAGATCTGGGTCCCGTAAGCTTTGGGATAACTGGGTGGGGCCTGGGTTGGCAGATCCCTGGGGGGCAGTCACTTTCTTGCACCTTTCTTGACCCCTTGTTTGTTTATACATTGGGAAGCAACACGTGGCCCTCATCTTCCACCTCTGCTGCATTTCTCTCTTCAGAATACCTTCCGGAAGACTTTACTGGGAAGTCACTTTGTTCCTCTGTGCTTCTGCACTGGTCTATATAGATTGCTGTGGAAATGTCTGTCTTCCCTTACTAAGATGTAAATGCCCTGACAGCAGAAGCCACTGTAGATTAATCTTTTTATGCCCAGGACTCACTGTACTACAGTGCCTGAAACCATATAAGCGGACAATCAATGTTTGTTGAATGGTTGATTGCTGAGTGACTAGCTTGTAAACCCAAGCCTACTCTTAAGGAAATAATTCAAATGTTGCCCCCTAAGAGTCTTCCATCACTGTCATTCTTCATACTCTTAATAGCTTTATATTTTGTCATATGAGTTATCATTGCCTGAAATTATATATTTGTTTAACTTTTACATGTACATTGTCTGCCTTCCCACACTAGAAGGTAATTCCAAGAACGCAGGGATTTTTAAATTCACTATTGTCACCTTAGCACCTAGTGCATGGCAAGTGACTAGCACCTAGCAAACAGCTCTCAATAAATTTGTATTATTGAAATAATGGTGATGTCATCAAGTCAATCACCATTAGAAGTTGTATTTTCGGCTGAACGTGGTGGCTCACATCTGTAAATTCCAGCACTTTGGGAGGCGGAGGCAGGCATATCACTTGAGGTCAGGAGTTCAAGACCAGCCTGGCCAACATGGTGAAACCTCATCTTTACTAAAAATACAAAAATTAGCTGTGCGTGGTGGTGCGCACTTTTAGTCCCAGCTACTCAGGAGGCTGGGGTACAGTAGTCTCAGCTACTCAGGAGGCTGAGGCTGAGGCTGAGGCTGCAGTCCCAGCTACTCTGGAGGGTGAGGCTGAGGCACAGGAATCGCTTGAACCTGAAAGGCGGGGGTTGCAGTGAGCTGAGATTGTGCCACTGCACTCCAGCCTGGGTGACAGAGACAGACTCCGTCTGAAAAAATAAAAATTAAAAAAAAAAAAAACGAAAAAAAAAACAGAGGCCAGGTGCGGTGGCTCACGCCTGTAATCCCAGCACTTTGGGAGGCCAAGGCGGGCAGATCACCTGAGGTCAGGAGTTCGAGACCAGCCTGACCAACATGGAGAAACCCCGTCTCTACTAAAAATACAAAAAATTTAGCCGGGTGAGGTGGCGCATGCCTGTAATTCCAGCTACTCAGGAGGCTGAGGCAGGAGAATCGCTTGAACCCAGGAGGCGGAGGTTATGGTGAGCCGAGATTGTGCCACTGTACTCCGGCCTGGGCAACAAGAGCAAGACTCCGTCTCAAAAAAAAAAAAAAAAAGTTGTATTTACAATTTTATATGCCTACAACATTGATTAATATTCCCTTAATTAAGTCCCTAGCTGCTAATTTTTGCATTACTTAGGTAGCCACATACTTTTCTGTTTTTATAAACAAAAAACTGTTTTGAACATTTGGACCCATGTGCCAGTTTTGAACATTCTGTTTTGAACATTTGAACCCATGTGCCAGTTTGGCTCTTGATACATTGAATACCTACTGTTGATACATAATTTATATTTTGAGCAGAGTCTGAGGACTGGGAATGCTCAAGACCAAGGCTTCCTAACAGAGTGATTTCAGATAGGCTGTTCCCACTGTGATTGTTCAGTAATATAACTTCCCTTTCCCTGTGCCTATTTCTTAAATGCCCAAGGGTAAGGATGTGAGCCAAGCTGCCTGCAGACTTCTTGTTGCCAGGGCCTTCAGGAGAGCTCTCTTTCCAGTCTTTGGTTGGAGCCCCTCTCTGGGGGTGACGCTTTGGCATTGGCAGAGCTCTGTTTTGCATTTCTACTGGATTTTTTAATGTTTGGGTATCTGGTAGATAGGTCATGAATTGCATTTACAAGTTTAGACACTTTTGTACAATAGTAAGAGGAGGCAGAAGAGGGAGTTAAGGAGGTGTGAGGGCTTCACTGAAGAGTGATATTTGGTTTACTGACATTGGGTTTTGGTAGCATCTCTTCCTACTACCACAACATGGACACATTTTTCCTTCTCAAAATATTTTTCTGATTTTAATCTATAACATTCATTTATTCTCTTAGTAAAAATGCAGTAGGTAAATTTCTTTCCGATCAATTTCTACACATCTTCTTAGTATGCAGAATTTTTATTAAAAAAATTATTTCCATAGTAGTAAGAAGTTAACTCTTCCTACTTTTAAAAAGATAAATTTGATCGACCTCTTTAACTGTTCTTCCACCAAATGGACCTGCAGTGGTCTAGATGATTTGTATAATTTATTAATGATTGAAAGTAAATTGTTAGCCTTTAAGGCATTGTTTACTATGGCTCTATAAAACACAGTTATCACTGTGATTCTTCAGTAATGTAATCCAAGTATCTCCAGACGTTTCCAAAAACTTATTAAAAATCTGTCACATAGCATGCTTAAAGGAGGCAATGTTGCATAAAACGTATTTATAAACCACAAGATTATTAACGGTTTAATATATGGGCAACTCAACTCAGTACAACTAAATAATGAAAGGATATTTGAATCTCAGGGGAAAAACAAAACTAAAAAAAAGAAAAAGAAATTACAATAGGGGAAAAACAAAACTAAAAAAAAGAAAAAGAAATTACACCCTTAGCCTTTTATGAAAATAACAACATTTTTCTTTTCTTTAAAACTATTTTTAAAATTACCGAACATAAGTTTCTTGTAAAAGGTCAAGCCACTTGTATGCAAATGTTTGTAGCAGCATTATTCATAATAGCCCCAAAGTGGAAACAACCCAAATGTCCATCAACATTGTGTGTATCCAATGTATATTCCACAGTGGATACACAAAATGTGGTCAACATAGCCAATGGAATATTACTCAGACAAAAAAAGGAGTGAAGTACTGATGCATCTACCACACGGATGAACCTCAAAAACATTACACTAAGTGGGCTGGGCACGGTGGCTCACGCCTGTAATCCCAACACTTTCGGAGGCCGAGGCGGGTGGATCATGACGTCAGGAGTTCAAGACCAGCCTGGCCCATGTTGTGAAACCCCGTCTCTACTAAAAGTACAAAAAATTAGCTAGGTGTGGTGGCGGGTGTCTGTAATCCCAGCTACTCGGGAGGCTGAGGCAGGAGAATTGCTTGAACCCAGGAGGCAGAGGTTTCAGTGAGCTGAGATCGTGCCACTGTATTCCAGCCTGGGCAACAAAGCAAGACTCTGTCTCAAAACAAAGAAAAAAAGTCAATTCTGTATGGTTCCTTTTATATGAAATGTCTGGTATAGGCAAATGCATAGAGGCAGAAAATAGATTAGTGGTTGCCAGGAGTGGGGGAGAGGAGAACATAGGGAATGGGTACAGTTTCTTTTTGGGGTGAAGTGTTTTGGAATTAGATTGTGGTGATGATTATACAATTTTTTTTTTTTTTTTTTTTTTGAGACAGATTTTTGCTCCTGTTGCCCAGGCTGGAGTGCAATGGCGCAATCTCAGCTCACCGCAACCTCTGCTTACTGGGTTCAAGCAATTCTCCTGCCTCAGCATCCCGAATAACTGGGATTACGGCTCCCACCACCATGCCCAGCTAATTCTGTATTTTTTAGTAGAGATGGGGTTTCTCCATGTTGGCCAGGCTGGTCTCAAACTCCCGACCTGAAGTGATCCACTTGCCTGGTCCTCCCAAAGTGCTGGGATTACATGAGTGAGCCACTGTGCCAGCCACAACTTTATTAAATATACCAAAGCCCATTGAATTATACATTTTAAAGGATAATTTTATGGGATGTTAATTATATCTCAATTTTTAAAATGTTTTTAATTATACTGAGAAAAATGATTATTTCTATCCTCCCTTTACTAAATGAGGACTAGCATGTTTTTAGTTTCCCCTTTCCACCCACCTACCGTGTTTTGTCATTCTGTTATTCCAGGGCTGCAGCATATTGATGTGCAGTTTAACTCTGCTCGAAGGTAGCAAGCCAAGTGGATAAAGCAGTGCCGAAATCCTAGCAGTGTGCTCATCCTACCTGAAAGAAGGGATATCTTTGCCTAATTCATTAAAAATCACCCATAACTTAGCAGTGGCCTTGATCTTTTTAAAAACACTTTCCTTCCTCCCTTCCTTCTTTCCTTCCTTCCTTCCTTTTTCCCTCCCTCCCTTCCTCCCTCCCTCTCCCTCTCTCTCTCTCTTTCTCTCTTTCTCTCTTTCTCAGCGTTTCTCTTTGTTGCCCAGACTGGAGTACACAGCTCACTGCAACCTCAAACTTCCAGGCTCAAGTGATCCTCCTGCCTCAGCCTCCTGAGTAACTGGGACTACAGATGCGTGTCACCATGCCCAGTTGATTAAAAAAAAAAAAAAAGTTGTAGATACTGTGTCTTGCTATGCTGCCCAGGCTGGTCTTAAACTCCTGGCCCCAAGTGATCCTCTCACCTGGGCCTCCCAAAGTGCTGGGATTACAGGTGTGGGCCACCTCACCAGGCCAAGTGATCATTTAAGATGATCATTTTAATGGGGTTTTTGGGACTATTTTTGGAGGGAGGGTAGGTAAATACATATACTTCTTCAGATCTACTCTCTTGAATTAGAAGTCAAGCACTTCATTTTATTGTCATACTATAATGAATACACTCTAACGGATTACTTTCCAGAATGGAATGCCCTTTGGCACTTTCTTGGCAAATTGGGTTGGAAATTATCCCGTTAACGTTAAAAAGCACATTTTTAGTTTAAGTGTGTATTCTATAGTCCCTTTAATTTTGCCTTTTGGGTTTTAAGAGGATTCAGTGTATTGTTCAACTTTACCTTATGATCCCTGAATATGTTTTTATGCTTGATATCACTAAAGTGCCACCACTACAAAGGGGATTTCCTGATACTTACTTGTTCTAACAATGCAACTTTTTCTGACAGCATTCTTGTATAGATTTCAAAAGAGCTCAAATAATAGTATTTTCTACACTAAATTTAATCAGTGACCCAACACACATTTATTGAATTACTGTTATGTTCAAAATAACACTCTATTCCAAACAGGAAGAACTCCTCAGATCCCAGCACTTTACATACAAAGTGCTTGTATACCTGATACATGGTAGGTACTCAGTAAATATTTATAAATGGATCAATGCTTAAAGAACAATCTTCTTAATTTGTGATGCCTAAAGATTAGACACTGTCTAATAACCACAGAATTTAATAGGCCCTTTATTCAATTGGCATTCTAGAAGGGAAATTATCTGATGTAAAAAATGTGATATAGGCCAGGAGCAGTGGCTCACGCCTGTAATCCCAGCACTTTGGGAGGCTGAGGCAGGCAAATCAGGAAGTCAAGAGATCAAGATCATCCTGGCCAACATGGTGAAACCACGTCTCTACTAAAAATACAGAAATTAGCTGGGCATGGTGACACGTGCCTATAGTCCCTGCTACTCAGGAGGCTGAGGCAGGAGAATTGCTTGAACCCGGGAGGTGGAGGATGCAGTGAGCCAAGATCGAGCCAATGCACTCCAGCCTGGTAACAGAGTAAAGAAACAAACAAACAAACAAACAAAAAACGGATACAATTTGGACTATTTCTAAGATAAATCTAAGAATTCTGGCAAACTAAAAACTTTCAGTGTTAACTATTTGTAGTGTTTTAAACTGATAATTTTTTTCAGCAATTTTTTTTTTTGCTACTTTGTCAGTTTGTTTAGAAGTATCTGTTCTTAAACTGAAAACTTTCAAGATCACTTAAAAGTGTTTCCACTTAAAAATCAATAATCAGCCAGAAAATGGCGTGAACCCGGAGGTGGAGCTTGCAGTGAGCAGAGATTGCACCACTGCACTCCAGCCTGGGCGACACAGAGAGACTCTGTCTCAAAAAAGAAAAGAAAAGAAAAAATCAATAATCAGCGGTTCTCATATCCATGTCAAACACTTAGTGTTTTGTAATTGTTATTGTTCTGTTTATTTGTTTGTTTCTAATCCCAGAAAGGTGGGATCTAGGATTCCTGGACTAATTAGAATTACCATGAATCTGAAATTTAAGATGCATGTAGGGTGATATTTTACGTTTTCGGTTTTTTTTTTTTTTGAGATGGAGTCTTGCCCTTTTGCTTAGGCTGGAGTGCAGCGGCATAATCTCGGCTCACTGCAGCCTCTGCCTTCCAGGTTCAAGCGATTCTCCTGCCTCAGCCTCCCTAGTAGCTGGGATTACAGGTGCCTGTCACCACACCTGGCTAATTTTTTTATTTTTAGTAGAGATGGGGTTTCCCCATATTGGCCAGGCTGATCTCGAACTCCTGACCTCAGGTGATCCTCCCACCTCGGCCTCCCAAAGTGCTGGGATTACAGGTGTGAGCCACCACACTTGGCCTAAGTTTTAATTTTAACTACATAAATTTTCATCAACAATTTTTTCCTTGTAAACAACTGAAAGATTTCCAAAAAAGCCACGATATTTTCTTCCCCAATTCCATCTCTCCTTCTTTGACTCAAACGTATGTTAAAATTTGAGAACCATTGCCGTAATGGGAAAGTCAGAATTAGTAAACTGAAAAATTTTGTTAGAGCTTAAAATACAAGGCTAGTTTTTTTTTTTTTTTTCTGTTGTTCTTTATCACACAAATTAGAGTCTAAATCTCAGACTCTAAGACAGAGAAAAATTGCATTTTCAAGTATTTGAGAGCCATCATTTAAGATGATATCTTACCAAAAGAATCTCTTCCTTCTCACGAAAAAAAAAAAAGTTTAATTCCAATTACTGTCAGTAAGAAATGCAAGCAATGGAAATAGTAAACATATTCAGCATGTGGGGAAACAGTTGGTATTCAGTAAACAGCAAGTAATTTATTGACTTGGCAAGGCTCCCTTGAACTCCAGTACACAGTTAACTCTTAATTATCTAGGAACAGATTTACTGTTTTGTAAATTCTTTAGAATGTTATTGAACTCTCTGTCCCTCATCTTGCTAAATTCTAGGCTGACATCAGTATGCCTGAGAGAGCAGTGGAGTTAATCAAGCTTGAAGGGTGAGCTAAGTACAGGTTCACTTTCAAATCCTTATTAAGCACATCCTCTTTGCCCTGCACTGTGTTAGGGTGAAAGACAAAAGATCCTGCTTTTAGGGAGCTCATAGTCCAGTAGAGGAGGCAGATAAGTTAAAAAAAAAAAAAAAAAAATTACAATGCAGAAAGTGCAATAAACATGGCAATAACATGGTGCCATGGAGGTACATAGGAAGGGGAGAAACCTAACCCAGGTCACCTAATGGGAAGGCTTCCCAGATAAGAAATACCTGAGTTTAATCTTGAAGGATGAGTGGGATGTAGCCATACAGAAATACTTGGGGTCCAAGGGCAGTGGATCGTGCCTGTAATCCCAACACTTTGGGAAGCAAGAGAATGGCTTGAGCCCAGGAGTTCAAGACCAGCCATAACAATATAGCAAGACCTTGTCCCTACAAAAAATTTAAAAAGTTAGCTGGGTGTCATGGTGTGCACCTGTAGTCCCAGCTACTTGGGAGACTGAGGCAGGAGGATCACTTGAGCCCCAGTGGTCGAGGCTGCAGCAAGCTGTGATCACGCTACTGCGCTCCAGCTTGGGCAACGGAGCGAGACTCTTTTTTTTTTTTTTTTAAACAACTTAGAAGGTAGAGTCCAAGGCCTTTTAAAAAACAAACAAACAAACAAAATCATTTGCACTAGACAGCCTAAGTTGACCTCAGGTTTCCAACGTGAGCAATTGGGCTCAATTTGAGACATGTTAAGTTTTTGGTGTTTGTGGGGAATAGCCAAGTGAAGATGTCCACAGACCATGGTTATCAATGCTTGCTGCTTCGGGAAGGGGTCTGGGATGGACACGCAATGTGAGGTCATCATTGTCTGCCTAGTGATGGAAGCCGTTGATGGGAAAGAGATCTCCAGGAAAGGCAAGCTGGGGTGGCCTCTGTGGGCAATTTGAGCTTTTAAGGGGTAGTGGAATCTGAGAAGGATCAGCTAGAAGGGCAGAAAAAAGAAAAATGAGAACAACCTGGGAGGATGAAGGTCAAAGGAAAAGAGCAGACAACACTGTCATACGGCACAGAGAAGTCAAAGAAGATAGGCCTGGGAACTTTGACGAGAACCAAGGCAGCAGCAGAAGCCACGCCAGTCAGAAACATTTATTAAGCATCTACTATGAACGTAGCAGGCACTGTAAACTGTTGTGCTATTTAATCTTCACTATGGTCCTTTGAGGGAAGGCATTATTAATATTATCATTCTTAGATTACAGATGAGTAAATTGAGGCCCAGAAGATCTTGACCAGAGTGGTACAACTAGTTTGCAACAGTGCAAAGACTGTGACTTAGCTTAGCCTCACTTATGAGTCCGGCTCTCTGTCATGTGCTGGTTACCGACAGTGGTGAGAAAGCAGAGTGACTGAGTGTTCCCTACCCTTTAGAAATCTTTGTCAGTGGAGCATAGTGGGTAGATTTCACAAAGAAGAGGCAGAGTCTAAGCAGGTGTTTTTTTGTTTTCATTTTTGTTTTTAAGATGACAGAGGCTTGCCCGCGATGATCAGGGGAAGAAAGAGAGCCACGGAAAAAAGAAAAAGTCTTCAGAATGAAGGGACTGATGCCTGTCTAGCCATACTTCCACTTCTGGGGTTGGATCACAAGAGATCTGAAAAAAAAACCTGCCGGTGTGAACAACTGAAGCCGTTTGGTACTGTGTGAGTGTGTTTTAGGAAAGAAATCACCTGCAAAAAATGTCCATCCCACCTTTTCTCATTTAGGAATTCATTAATACAATGAACATCATTCATAATGAAGTAGACTGAATTACTTGTGTAACCACAATCCGGAACTATACTTGCCACATCAAACCAGGCCCTACCTATCTAAGTTCAGGGCAAATAGCAGCAGCTGGGGGAGGGGCTCCACGTACACTTTTCCTTCCTGTGTTCACACTGTAAAATCCAGTACCCTCTTCCTTTTATCAGTTGCTGTTCTCAGTGGAGCACCCAGACCTCTTTTTTTTTTTTCAATTAAAAAAAAATGATGCCCATCGCAGAGCTCTTGGCTGGTCCTGCAGCAGAGCTAGAAGTTACTAGTTTCTGTTCTCCCAGATCTTATTTTTGAAAACTATGTGCCAAGTGTGGCTAAACTTTATTTAAACTGAACTTCTAACAACATACTAAAAAGAAAATTAATCCCAGTTTTTGTTTGTAACTTTATTATAATGAAATTCATACCCAGAGCTCTTTGTAGATTCCTCCACAAGATAATGGCTTTGCTGGTCTGTGGAGCAGTGGCTTCTAAATCACACTCTAGGTAATTATTTTATAGGTTCAAGAAAGACATGCGCTACTGGGGACCTACTGAACCAAGGCACTAATGCTAGGGCTGCGGGGAAAGTGCAAAGTGCAATACAGACATCTTTTGTGGGAGTGCTCAACTTTCTTAGAGATGGGGACCAGAATTCAGAGTAGTGAAGCACCAATGTAAGTAGTAAAAGAATGTTTACTTTTTCCATTTAAAAGCAACGATGCCAGTAATGCATGAATATATTCTTGCAGAAAGGAATACAGAAATCTCTAGAATAAATTGTTCAAGTTCCCCCTCACGACCTACCCACTTCCACTTCCCTTCCCAAATTGAGGTGTTTCTTGCTAGTCTCTTTTCTATGCATTTCCACACAAACAGAAGCAAATATGTATACTTCTACACGTATGTAATTTAACATATGTACTTTTATTACTGTTCAGCATAAATTGTTCAAAATACATTTTTTTCTGTGAACTTTTTCCTTAAGAAGGTCTATTCATGTCAGAACATATACATGTATTCTTTTAAAAGTCAGTGTAGTATTACTACAGAATAAATTAATAAATTTATTAAAACATTAGAATGTATCCCACACAAGAGAGTGAAACAAAAACTACTAAATTCTAAAACATTTGATTGGCAGACACTAGTGATTAATTCCATGTTTAATTCCATGTTTAATCACTTGTTTGAGTAGAGTTAAGCTTCATGGAAGTTTTCTCCACTTTAATCTTTTAAAAACATAGATTTAATGTTAATACATTATTTTGACATATAAAAGCCCTTATGTAAATGTTTTGCTTAAAACCAAGCATCTTAAAAGGAATGCTTAAGTGGAAAATACTGGAATGCTACCTAGTTAGCATATATGATTGAATGCTATGGATCCCACAAGGCAGGACTAGAATGAAATAAAAGAAAAAGATTCTTATATATCTCAGGAAAATGGGAATTCTTGTGGTACCTAAGGACAATGGTAGTTCTTTAAAAAATGTCAGTTCTGGCTGGGGGCAGTGGTTCATGTCTGTAATTCCAGCACTTTGGAAGGCCGAGGCAGGTGAATCACCTGAGGTCAGGAGTTCGAGACCAACCTGACCAACATGGCGAAACCCTGTCTCTACTAAAAATACAAAAATTAGCCAGACGTGGTGGCAGGCGCCTGTAATCCGAGCTACTCAGGGGGCTGAGGCAGGAGAATCACTTGAACCCAGGAGGCAGAGGTTGCAGTGAGCCGAGATGGTGCCACTGCACTCCAGCCTGGGCGACACAGCAAGACTCTGTTTCTTTTTTTTTTTGAGGCGGAGTCTTGCTCTGTCGCCCGGACTGGAGTGCAGTGGCCAGATCTCAGCTCACTGCAAGCTCCGCCTCCCGGGTTTACGCCATTCTCCTGCCTCAGCCTCCTGAGTAGCTGAGACTACAGGCGCCCGCCACCTCGCCCAGCTAGTTTTTTTTGTATTTTTAGTAGAGACGGGGTTTCACCGTGTTAGCCAGGATGGTCTCAATCTCCTGACCTCGTGATCCGCCCGTCTCGGCCTCCCAAAGTGCTGGGATTACAGGCTTGAGCCACCGTGCCCGGCCAAGACTCTGTTTCAAAAAAAGAAAAAAAAAAAGTCAGTTCTTTTCTGATCATTGTTAAACTGATAACGAAAATCTAAAAAAAAAAAAAAACTCAAAATAACAAAAAAACAGTACGTCTTGTTTAAAGATATATTTGGCCAAGTGCAGTGGCTCAAGTCTGTAATCTCAGCACTTTGGGAGGCTGAGGCGGGCAGATCACCTGAGGTCGGGAGTTTGAGACCAGCCTGACCAACATGGAGAAACCGTGTCTCTACTAAAAATACAAAAAAAATTAACAGGGCGTGGTGGCGCATGCCTGTAATCCCAGCTACTCGGGAGGCTGAGGCAGGAGAATCACTTGAACATGGGAGGCGAAGGTCACAGTGAGCCAAAGCCAAGGCAGGTGGGTCACGAGGTCAAGAGATCAAGACCACCCTGGCCAACATGGTGAAACCCCATCTCTACTAAAAATACAAAAATTAGCTGGGCGTGGTGGCGCACACCAGCTACTCAAGAAGCTGAGGTAGGAGAATCACTGGAACCCAGGAAACAGAGGTTGCAGTGAGCTGAGATCATGCCACTGCACTCCAGCCTGGGCAACAGAGTGAGACTCCATCCAAATAAAAAAAGATACATTTGTACATGCACATGTATAGAGGAAAACCATAAGTTTATGTTTTCTTTACGTTTTAACAGTGGTTATCTCCGGGTGATGGTGCATATTCAAGTGATTCTTATTCTTTATCTTTTTCTGAACTTTCCAATTTAAAAAATAATACATAGTAGTTTTCTTAATTAGAGAAAAATGAAATAAAATAAATTAATAATAAATGAATGGAATGAGTATGTATCTTGGCTTGAGAACAGAAACTCTGCCTTCTTTATCTTTACATTTCCCCACATTACTTTTACTTAAGTGTAACATATACAATTATAACCTTGGGTCAAACAAACTTAAAAATAGGCTTGTAATGTATAAATAAACACAACATCTAAAGTAGTTTTTATTCTAGTACTACTAGGCCTGCACACAAAATACACCTTTTTTTTACTAATGTGACATCTCCCCTGTTAAATAATTAATTTTTTAAATTTATAATTTCACAAAATCTAGTTTTTAAAAAAGCTTATTCTTGTCATTTCCAAAAAAAGAGAGGGGAAAGGAGAGAGGAAGCTGTGCTTAGTGGGAAAGTTGCAACATTCGGTTCGTGAATAGTTTTTGCTTTAGATATTTTTTTTCAACGACTTCTCTTACATAAGAGTCCTGTGATATCTCCATAGGGAGAAATAACCCTCAGCTACATTATGTCTTTTTAATTTTTCCTCCAGATAGTGTTTACAAATCAACATGTAGGAATGACTCCATATTTAAAGTTATTAGCCAACTCTAGTGTCTATTTGCCATTAAGGACAATTAGTAATTTTAACAATCAATGAGAGTTTATTTTAGGAGAAAACTTACTGAAATTTTCAGGAAATAACCTTTTTGTTCCAAAACAGCTGTCATTGAACACCATTATATCTACAACAATTAAAATTATCTTTGGTGACTTTTAGCATCTGGCATTGCTCCATTATTGTTCAGTTAAATATTTTTCAAGTTTGCTAGGACTTTTGCCCACCATGTGCTTACGACTCTTTATTGTCAATATGTATCTTAGAATTCACCTTTGTGACATTACTTTTTTTGTATTGTGGGAGAGTGCATAATTTCTATAGTGAATTGCCTGAGAAATGAAGTAATATTTATTAGGAAATTGCAGTACATATCTACAAGTTACCTACAAACATACAATTACAATTTATTCTGTTATATTTAACAACAAATATTCCCTTCTCTCTTTTACTAGATCCATGCAAAAAATAATTCCTAGTTTAAATAATTAGCTAATGTGCAGTAGCCAAAAAACAAACAAAAAGCAAAGAGCAACATGTCATTTTGATCAATTTAACTGAAAAATATGAAGGACATTTCCATGTTGAATTCACCCAGATCATTAGTGCAGGGAATTGATTGTTAAAAACAAAACCAAAGAAAAACGAAAACATACTATTTTGCATCCCAATGGAAGTCATAAATATGTTAGTTCAAAACCCATCCAAAATGAGTCATGTGTCTTAGAAAAAAATAACAAACCTGAGATCCTGTAATACCTTACCCAATTTAAATCCTAATTAAGACTTCATGTTTGTTTCATTTTGAGACAAAGTGAATGCTTATCTTTAGAAATGACTAATTAAGCACTGAAATATAATAGCTTCAGGAGCCTAAATGCATCATATGATAAAAGAACAACACTTTTATAATATCTGAGGCCTTGATGACTATTATTGAGTTAGTATATTTTGAGGGAAAAGAATTTACATGCCATGATTTTATTCAAACCAAAAAGATATTTGGAAAATATTTAAGAATTATTATTGATTATTGACATCTAAAACACTAATACCAGTGAGTATTTCTTATACCCTAATACTTCTCTGAACACTTACAAAGCCAATAATTAACCATTCAGACTGAAGGAAAAAAAAAAACTGGAAAGGATTTATAAGGGTGAATAGGGTGAAATTATTTAAGTAACTTCAAAAATCTGCAGAAACCCAAAGCAATTTGAGCTCTGTGTTATGGATTTGGGGGACTGTCAATGTGCATCAATTGTCCTTAGACTGCCTCTCTTGGATCCTCTTCTCTCCTCTATACCACAACTGATATTTCTATTCCTGGAATGTCCCCCATCCCCACAAGTTCACATAATCAAATCCTGGACTATTTTTGATGAGAAACAGTAGCTAACAAGATTGTTTTCCCACTCTAGGCAGTTGAAAATGGAGGACGTGCAAAATATTATTTAAAAAGCAGGTTGCAAAACTAACTTTCAAAAAAGTTAAAATGGACTAAAAACTTGAAGACAGATACTCCGAATCATTAAAAAGTTCTTACCTCTGGGGGACAGAGTACTGGTGATTTTTCTTTTCTCACTTTTTTCTGCATTTTTCAGAGATTTATGTATTACATTAATAGTTAACAATATAGTAAAAGTCAAATATGGGGAAAATTATCTCATTGGTCATGAAAATGTAAATAAAATATGCAAAACACTGAATTGTTTCAAATAATTGTTTCAAAACTACTGTTGAAAAATGATCCAGGCCTCCAAGCTCTTCCTCTCATTTGTGGAACATAAAGTGTATTTTGGATCAACACATGGAACATTCCAGACAATGTGAAACTAGAAAGGAACTGCACCTGTATCCCGACACGGCGCCAAAAAAACGTAGCTACTGAATAAATATTCATCTTAAATTGGGAAAAGGAATTAAAGTTCATTTTTCACTTACTCCTATGCAGAAAAGTGAAAGTTTTATTCTTGGCATGAATATGATAGAACTTGTGGGACAGTAACTATTATTAAGAAGGTACTTTTCAGAGTTTGATTCCACTGAGCAGTTTGAAGTGGAAGAGAAGGCATTGCAGAATATGAATGAATGCTATAACTGAAAACTTGATGGTTTTGAACTAAACTCTGGCTATTTACTTTGTGAGTTTTGAGAATCACTTGATTAATTTTTTTTCATATGATTACTTGTACCAAACAGAGAAAGAACATCATGTATTTAAGGATTTGTTTACCTAAATGGATACGCTTGGTGGGGAGGAATTCAGCTTCAGCAGAATTTTCTGTAAGAAGAGTAACATTTCCATAATGGCAATTCTAAAAAAGTCATCTTTTTCAGAGAAAAATGTGAAGCAATGTGTGTGGAAAGCTGCAAAATCTAGAGTTGCAGGCAGATTAGGCAAGAAGCACTTGGTGAAAAATAAAAAAAAAGAATTAAATCATGGCTAAAGATTTTTTCCAGCAAAAGTAGTTAATATGTGGAACAAACTGTTAACATGGCTTTTAAAAAATAATCAGAAGCTGTGAAAGAATTCTGACAGGGGAGATGAGAGACATGAGATAAATCGGGAAGTAGAGAATAGAAGCATTATATGTGATGGCACATGTGACTTTGCCATTAATTTTATTATCTTTGCAAAAGACCTTAGATCAATGAGGAAAGTGGATGGAAGACAGGGCAAGCTAAAATTTAGCTCTCTAGATGGAATCTTTTGCTTATGTTTTTTTCTTTTTATTTTTTTCCCCCACTGTGTTTGTTTCTGGGGATTATATTCTATAGCAGAAAGACTCCCCCCAAATACTCTACAGTTTACCAAAAAAAAAAAATGGAAAAGCATACTATGTGAAACTATTGTCAGACATAGATAGAAAAGAGACCAAAGAGAAATCTTCACCTTTGCATCTTCAATTTCAACAGGTGCGTTGTATGTTCCTTTAAAATCTGATGCATTGGCTACACTCAGGCCTTTTTGCAGTAACCTTAGCAGATGCTTAAGGAACCTAAATTGCTGAAGCCAGTTCCAGTCTAATAAAATGGTCTATATTTCTTTCTTCAATGAACCTTTTTTTTTTTTTTTCCAGACAGAGTCTCACTTGTTGCTCAGGCTAGAGTGCAGTGGCGCAATCTCAGCTCAGTGCAACCTCTGCCTCCCGGGTTCAAGCAATTCTCCTGCCTCAGCCTCCCGAATAGCTGGGATTATGGGATTACAGGCACACACCACCAGGCCCGGCTAATTTTTGCATTTTTTTTTTTTTTTTTTTTTAAGTAGAGATGGGGTTTCTCCATGTTGGCTAGGCTGGTCTCGAACCCCTGACCTCAGGTGATCCATCCGTCTCTGCCTCCCAAAGTGCTAGGATCACAGGCATGAGCCACTGCACCTAGCCTGAACCTTCTTTTTAATCTTACAGTTTCTCCATGTATTAGAATGTGCAACTGCTCTTAAATTCGCTCCCTTCTACTTAAATGTTGGATCCCACAATTCATATGCAAAAAATGAATTTCAGTAGAAATCCAACATTTCAGTAGAAAATCTATGTCTCAGGCATTGTGCTAGATACCAGAGACACAACACAGGATAATTCGGAACGTTTCCCATTCTGTGTACACCAAGTTCTTCCCCTGCACCCCGCCCCACAAAATTGTGTAAAGGTTCTAACAGTCTCTACAGTGGTATCAAAAATAATTTCTCCTTTCTAATTTGGAGAACATGAACATTAGCCATTATTTGTTTCTCAGTAATTTTCCACATGCCAGTCATCCTATCTTGGAACTCCTCCTTCATCTCAGACCAAACCTCTCTCCTGCTGCATGACTTTTCCCATGTGACCCTTTAAATAAATTCTAAGATTTTTCCCATAATTAATTAATCTCAGAAATCAAAATGAAACATGTCACCAGGGTCTTATTTAAAGCCAAGAAATCTGTTGGCTATTATCCATCCTTCTTTCTAAATTAAACAACCCCAAATACTATTCTCACCATCCTTGTTTGTTAATATTAGGCATTTTCTCCTCAGAGAACGAGGGCCTATACAACAAAGACTTTTGATATGTGCACACCGTAACACGAAGCACACTTATATTTCATTTCAATGATATATAAGGACGTTTTCCTCTGAAATTTCCACATCCATGTGCTTTAAAAAGACTCACATAGTAGAAATGAATTTTCCTGAGTAAAATACTGCCATTTTTCATTTTCTGAATGATCCAAAGTATAACAGCTCAAAATCTTTTCTCAAAGTCTGACTCTTTGGGCCTGGTAACAATTTAACATACAACTAAATCTTTATGATTTACAGATGGATTGCTTGAATTATATTTTATCTTTGGTGACTCAGCTCTTCCCCACCTTTGCCACTTTGCCAGGTTCAAGTATGCTGGAAAGGAAGCAGAACTGAGTCAGGGTCAAACATGCAGAGTCTAATCATGGGGTGTGTGTGTGTGTGTTTGAGAGAGAGAGAGAGAGATTTGTTTAATTCCTAAGCCGAACTCAAGATGGTCCATTGTATTGTTGGAGGAGATGGTTACCCCATTCTCCATGATGTTTTTATTTCACAGGGCCCATCCCTGTATCAAAATATCTCATGTGTGCCATAAATATGTGCACCTACTGTGTACCCACAAAAATTAAAAATAAAGGAAAGAAAGCTGGAAAGCACATTAGAAAAAAAGATTGCTATTTTTTAAAGTCCCTCCCGTTGAGTTAGATAAATTATTACATATAACTAAAGAGAAAGCTGGACACCTTTTCTTCCTGCCTTCCTTTTCCCCTTTTCCCTCCCTCACCCCTTCCTTTCTTCATCTCTAATATTCTCATTTCAGCTTAAAGCAAAAGGTTCTTTAGCAGCAGGGTAGGTAGGATACCTTACATCCCTCAGCTTGATTTCTTCTAGTCCTTAGGGTGACATTGACTGGCTCTGAGGACCAGTGCACTCCAGCTCCCCCGATGTGCTCTCCCGGCTGGTTGAGACCACAACCTCTGCACAGCAGTTCACCCCAGAGCCTCCTGTGCCTGGCTGCCTTTGTCCTTCTCTCTCCTCTGTTTGCTCCCCGCTCATTCTTGTCTGCCTTTGTCTGTCTCTGTCTCATGCCTCCCTCCATCTCCACATCCGCTGCTCCTCTTCTCTGCTTCTCTTTCATTCACTAACATTTTCTCCTTTTTTTCTCTCTGAAATCTTGAAATTATAATATAAAATATTTTTATTCTTGAATTTAAATGGAAAAGGTCATTTGATAAATTAATTTCTTTAAACATATAATTGTTGCAACTTCTAATTTTTTTTCCAACAAGTTGGTGACCTTTGATGGAAATACAGCAGCATCACTGCCGCTTACAGAATTACTGTTTAGCAAATGCATGAGACATTCAAAGGGACTTCTGATCAGTTTTCTAAGTTTCTCATGATTATCTTTTTTTTTTTTTTTTTTTTTTTTTTGAGGCAAGGTTTCACTCTGTCACCTGAGCTGGAGTGCAGTGGCTCACTGCAGCCTCTGCCTCCTGGGCTCAGGTGATCCTCCCACCTCAGCCTCCCGAGTAGCTGGGACTTCGGGTATGTGCCACCACACACGGCTAATTTTTGTATTTTTATTTATTTATTTATTTTTATTTTTTGTAGAGATGAGGTTTCACCATGTTGCCCAGGCTGGTCATGAACTCCTGGGCTTAAGCCATCCGCCCTCCTTAGCGTCTCAAAGTGCTGGGATTATAGGTGTGAGCCACCACACCCTGCCTCATGATTATCTAAGAAAGAAAACATAATAAACATTGAAATGCATAATGATCATTTGTATTTTTGTTTGTTTGAGACGGAGTCTCGCTTTATCCCAGGCTAGAGTGCAGTGGCACAATCTCGGCTCACTGCAGCCTCTGCCTCCCAGGTTCAAGTGATTCTCGTACCTCAGGTTCCTCGGTAGCTAGGATTACAGCCACCCACCACCACGTCCAGCTAATTTTTATATTTTTAGTAGAGATGGGGTTTTGCCATGTTGGCCGGGCTGGTCTCGAACTCCTGACCTCAAATGATCCGTCTGCCTCGGCCTCCCAAAGTGTTGGGATTATAGGCCTGAGCCACTGCAACACACCTGAAATGCATAATGCTCTTTCAGCAGGGTAGCCAACTTTAGCAAATGAAAACACAGGATGCCTAGTTAAATCTGAATTTCAGATAAACAAATCATTGTTTAGTGTGTGACCCATGTGATATTCGAGACAAATTTATACTAAAAAAAGTACTTGCTGTTTATCTGAAATTCAAATTTAACCAGGCAGTCTGTATTTTGTAATTGACTATATTCATAATATTTGTGTGTGTATATATATATGTGTGTGATATTTGTGAGCTGGGTGTTTTTAATTTGGGGACTATTTACAGTTTCCTTGCTATTTCTGCTCCCTTATGCAGTATATAAAGTATTTCCTTTACATTTTACCCCTTGGGTATATATACTTTATTCCATTTCCTTCCAACTTTATCTTTTTTTTTTTTTTTTTTTTTTTTTGAGACGGAGTCTCGCTCTGTCACCCGGGCTGGAGAGCAGTGGCCGGATCTCAGCTCACGGCAAGCTCCATCTCCCTGGTTTACGCCATTCTCCTGCCTCAGCCTCCCGAGTAGCTGGGACTATAGGCGCCCGCCACCTCGCCCAGCTAGTTTTTTGTATTTTTTTTTTAGTAGAGACGGGGTTTCACCGGATTAGCCAGGATGGTCTCGATCTCCTGAACTCGTCATCCGCCCGTCTCGGCCTCCCAAACCAACTTTATCTTAAAAGTAGATGGGTTAAGAGAAAAAGGTACCAATGTATTCAATTCTCTAGCACCTCCCTCTGAAAAAGGTGTTTATTTAATAAACATCAGGCAAGGGCAGCACTTGTGAACCCCTTTTAAAACAGTAGCTTTATGATTGCACTAAGTAGATTTGTTTTTAACCTCTCTCATTTTGAAACAAAATGTCTGAAATTATGAATAACTATAGGAATAGTAGCTAACATGTATTGAGCACTTACTGTCAGGCACTGCTCAACATTATATAATGGCTTAAATCACTTACACCCCACAAACCATTGACGTAGGTACCATTAGTACCCCTACTTTGGAGATGAGGAAAGAGACACAAAGAAGTTAGGCAAATCCCGGTTTCCCATTATTAATATTTTACATTAGTACGATACATTAGTCACAATTAATGGACCCATGTTGGTATAGGTTATTATTAGAGCCCATGTTTCATTCAGATGTCCCCAGTGTTTCCCTCGCGTCCTGTTTCTGTCCCAGGATCCCATCCAGGGTGCCGCATTTCACTGAGCCATCCTGTTGCCTTGGACTCCTCTCGGTTGTGAGTTTCTTAGGCTTTCTTGGTTCTTGATGACCTTGACAGTTTTGCACAGGACTGGTTGGGTATGTTGTAGAATGTCCTTCAGTTGGGGTTTGTCTGGCGTATCTCATGGTCAGACTGGGGTTGTGGGTTTGGGGGAGGGGGACCCACAGGAGTAAGTGCTGTCTTCGTCACATCACGTCAACCTTGACCACCTGGCTAAGGGGGTGTTTGTCAGCTTTCTTCATGATAAAGTTATTCTTTATTTTCCTCTTTCCATACTGTACTCTTTGAAAGGAAGTCATATTCCTAACCCACACTTGAGTAAGGCATTATGATTGAGCTATTTTTTAAAGGTCAGCTTTATGGAGACACAATGCACATGTTATATAATGCACCTATTTAAAGTGTGCAATTCTGTGGCTTTCAGTATATTCAGGACAGTGCAAGCATCACCTCAATCTATTTTAAAACATTTTCATCACCCCAAAAAGAAACCCCATACCCATTAACAGTCATTCCCCTTTTCCCTCCCCTCCTTGCCTCCCCCAGTCCATGGCTACCATGAATCTACTTTCTGTCTCTACAGATTTGCCTATTCTGGACATTTCACACAAAAGGAATCATGCAGTATGTGGTGTTTTGTGACTGGCTTCTCTCACTTAGCATAACGTTTTTGAGGCTCATCCATGTTCTAATATGTTTTAGTATTTCATTCTTTTTTATTGCTGGATAATATTTTATTGTACGGATAGACTGCATTTTGTTTACTGATACATCCATTGCTGGACATTTGGGTTGTGTCCACTTTTTGGCTTCTACGAATAAGATTGGTATGCACATGCAGGTACAAGTTTTTACATGGACGTGTTTTCATTTATCTTGGCTAAACACCTAGAAGTGGAATTGTTGGATATACTTGAGTTATTATTAAAAATAATAAAAAATGGCTGGGCGTGGTGGCTCACGCCTGTAATCCCAGCACTTTGGGAGGCTGAGGTGGGTGGATCACTTGAGGCCAGGAGTTCGAGAACAGCCTGGCCAACATGGTGAAACCCTGTCTCTACTAAAAGTACAAAAATAATTAGCCAGTTGTGGTGGCAGGCACCTGCAATCCCAGCCACTCAGGAGACTGAGGCAGGAAAATAGCTTGAACCCAGCAGGCGGAGGCTGCAGTAAGCTGAGATCGCACCATTGCACCTCCAGCCTGGGCAAAGAGAGTGAAACTCTATGTCAAAAAACTGAAAACATAGCTGACTAGGCTGTGGGCTGTCCCTGCTTCAGTTCTCCATACTGGCTAGGAAAATTTAGCTGATTGTCCTATAAAATCAGAAAAGGCCCCTCTAATCTGTGGGCAAGTACCCAAATTGCAAGAATGTTGACTAAGATGAAAGAAAACAGCTTCTAAAAGCCTGTCTACACATCCCATCCTATAAACCTAAGGCGAATAACATAGCTTATCTGTACTGAAAAAAATACAGATCCCATATATTACTAGTTTCTGTTAAAAAGTTATGATAGGAAAGTTGTCTGTCCTAAGTCTAGATGTTCTTCAAGGCGCACAAAGAGTAAGTTGTTTGTGCCACATTTTCTTTATCCATTCCTCCATAGACAGATACTCAGGTCAGTCTTGGCTCCATATCTCAGCTATTATGAATAATGCTGCAATGAACATGAGAGTACAGACAGGACTTCAACCTACTAATTTCATTCCTGTTACATATGTACCCAGCAGTGGGAATGCTGGATCATAAGGCAGTTCCATTTTTAATTTTTAAAGGAATCTTAATACTATTTTCCATAATGGGTATAACAATGTACATTCCACCAACAGTGTACAGCGGTTCCCTTTTCTCCACCCCTTTGCCAATACTTGTTATCTCTCGTCTTTGTGATGATAGCCAGCCTCACAGATGTGGTACATACATACAATGGAAAGTTATTCAGCCATAAAAAGCAAGGAAATCCTGCCATTTGGAACAACATGGATGAACCTGGAGGACATTATAATGAGTGAAATCAGCCAGGCACAGAAGGACACATATTGTATGATCTCATTTATACATTGATATGGTTTGGATTTGTGTCCCTGCCCAAATCTTATGTTGAATTGTAATCCCCAGTGTTGGGGGAAGGGCTGGCAGGAGATGATTGGTCATGGGGACGGATTTCCCCCTTGCTGTTCTCGTGATAGTGAGTGCGTTCTCATGAGATCTGGTTGCTTAAAAGTCTGTAGTACTGGTCTGCAGAATCTGCACCAACCAGCACCATGCCCATGACACTGGGGTACGGGAACATCCGCAGGTTGGCACATGTCATCTGCCTGCTCTTGGAATATACAGACTCAAGTTATGAGGAAAAGAAGTACACGATGGGGGACTCTCCTAACTATGACAGAAGCCAGTAGCTGAATGAAAAATTCCAGCTGGGCCTGGACTTTCCCAATCTGCCCTACTTGTTTGATGGGGCTCACAAGATCACCCAGAGCAATGCCATCCTGTGCCACACTGCCCGCAAGCACAACCTGTGAGGGGAGACAGAAGAGGAGAAGATTCGTGTGGACATTTCGGAGAACCAGACCATGGACAACCTGGTGCAGCTGGCCATGATTTGCTACGTCCCAGAATTTGAGAAATTGAAGCCAAAGTACTTGGAGGAACTCCCTGAAAAGCTAACGCACTACTTGCAGTTTCTGGGGAAGCGGCCATAGTTTGCAGGAGAGAAGATCACCTTTGTGGACTTCCTCGCCTATGACATCCTTGACCTGAACTGTATATTTGAGCCCAGCTGTCTGGATGTCTTCCCAAACCTGAAGGACTTCATCTCCGGATTTGAGGGTTTGAAGAAGATCTCTGCCTACATGAAGTCCAGCCAATGCCTCCAAGGTCCTTTGTTTGGGAAGTCAGCTATGTGGAAGAGCAAACGGCCCCCGACCCCGCCACCGTGGTGCCAGAAGATGGGAGGGAGGAGCCGACCCTGCTGCCTGGGAGCCTGGAGAACACTGGAGAACAGCCCGACTCTCTGGACCGGGCTTCTTCCTTTTTCCATCTTTCCACTCTCTTCTTTTCCCCCAGGCCTCACTGGCTTCCTTTCTTCTAACATGACCCCTCCTGCATCGAGGCTCTTTAAAGCTTCAGCTCCCACTATCTTCCATCAAAGTCCCCCTCCTAACATCTCCCTTTTTCTGCACTAACACCAACCTGACTGCTTTTCCTATCAGTGTTTGTTTCTTCTTTGAAAAGCTGGACTGATCCCTGAGCTCCCCAGCACTGTCCTCAAAGACCATCTGCATGCCCTGCTCCCTTTGCTAGGTCCCTACCACAGCCCTGTGTGATGCCCAGTAAAGCCTGAACCATGAAAAAAAAAAGTATGTAGTACCTCTCCCTTCACTCTCTTCCTCCTGCTCTGGCCATGTGAAGATGTGCTGTTTCCTCTTCACCTTCTGCCATGATTTTAAGGTTTCTAATGCCTCCCCAGCCATGCTTCCTGTAGAGCAAGCTTGTCCAACCCACGGCCCACAGGCTGCATGTGACCTAGAATGGCTTTGAATGTGGCCCAACACAAATTCGTAAACTTTCTTAAAATACTATGAGATTTTGAACTCAAGATGGATCAAGGACTTAAATCTAAGACGTAAAACTATAAAAACTCTAAGAGATAACATCAGAAAAACTCTGTTAGACATTGGCTTAGGCAAAGACTTCATAACCAAGAACCCAAAAGCAAATGCAACAAAAACAAAGAAAAATAGATGGAACTTAATTATACTAAAAAGCTTCTGCACAGCAAAATAAACAATCAGCAGAGTAAACAGACAACCCACAGAGTGGGAGAAAAATCTTTGCAATCTATACATCTCATAAAGAACTAATATCCTGAATCTACAAGGAGCTCAAATATATCAGCAAGAAAAAAAACAAAAAACAAAAAAACTCATCAAAAAGTGGGCTAGGCTGGGCACGGTGGCTCGTGCCTGTAATCCCAGCATTTGGAGGCGGGTGGATCTCAAGGTCAGGAGATAGAGACCATCCCGGCTAACACGGTGAAACCCCATGTCTACTAAAAATACAAAAAATTAGCCAGGCATGGTGGCACATGCCTGTAGTCCCAGCTACTCAGGAGGCTGAGACAGGAGAATCGCTTGAACCCAGGAGGTGGAGGTTGCAGTGAGCTGAGATCATGCCACTGCACTCCAGCCTGGGCAACAGAGCGAGACTCTGTCTCAAGAAAAAAAAAAAAAAAAAAAAAGTGGGCAAGGACATGAATAGACAATTCTCAAAAGAAGATATACAAATGGCCAACAAACATGAAAAATTGCTCAGCATCACTAATGGTCAGGGAAATGCAAATAAAACCCACAATGTGATACCACCTTACTCCAGCAAGAACGAGTGGATAAAGAAATGGTATACACACACACACACACACACACACACACACACACACACACACACACACACACCATGGACTACTACTCAGCCTTAAAAAGGAATGAAATAATGGCATTTGCAGCAACCTGGATGGAATTGGAAACCATTATTCTAAGTAAAGTAACTCAGGAATGGAAAAACAAACATCCTTTGTTCTCACTCACAAGTGAGAGCTAAGCTATGAGGACACAAAAGCATAAGAATGATACAGTGGACTTTGGGGACTTGGGAGAAAGGGCGTGCGGGATAAAAGACGACACATTGGGTACAGTGTATACTGCTCAGGTGATGGGTGCACCAAAATCTCAGAAATCACCACTGAAGAACGTATTCATGTAACCAAACACCATGCTATAAAGCCTTATATACTGAATTGAGGAGTTTGAACTTTATTCTCAGAGCTAGGAAACTACGCACATAATCTGAGTGTGCGATGGTGCTGAGAGGTGTTTCAGAATGTGACCTCTAGCATTTGGCACCTGGCTTCATGATGTAGTTACTGTGTGTGAATTTCGATCTCTGCATCTGCAAAATACAGTAATACTTGTGTTTGCCTTTTAAGAATATTTTGAGAATTAAGATAATACACACACACACACACACAAGTATTAGGAGTTTTTTTGCAATTTTTTTTTTTTTTAGCTCACCAGCTATTGTTAGTTAGTGTTAGTAGTGTATTTTATGTGTGGCCCAAGATAATTCTTCTTCCGATGTGGCCCAGGGAGGCCAAAAGATTGGACACCCCCACTGTAGAGTCTGCGGAATCATGAGCCAATGAAACCTCTTTTCTTTACAAATGACCCAGCTTTAGGTATTTCTTTATAGCACTGCAAGAACGGACTAATACGTACATGAAATCTGAAAAAGGCTGAACCCATAGAAGCAGAGAGGAGAACGGTGGTTTCCAGGGGCAGGGGTACGGAAACTGGAGAGATGTTGATCAAAGTACAAACTTTCCGTGCTAAAATGAACACGTTCTGGGGATCCACCGTGCAGGATGGGCAGTGACGGACGTATTCATTAATTTGATTGTGGTAACCATTATACAGTGTGTATGTGTATCAAATCATCATGTTGGACTTGTTGAATATATTCAATCTTTATCTGACAAGTAAAGCTTTTTAAAATGAAGAGTAGTTTCTGCCTAAGTCTTGTTGTTGAAACTCTTCTAAGGTTGCTGCTATCGCTATTAGAACTAAGTACTATTATTTATCAGGAAAATGGGAGCTAGAAAAAAGCACAGCAGCTACTACTTTCCAAAGCAAGGGATGCATGTGCCATTTTAAGGAAGCATTAGGTAGAAGGAAAATGTAAATGATTTCACAGTTTTATGCACCAACACTTCTACACTGGAGAAGTGGGAGGGACAGGAACAAAGAATGAATCTATATAGTCCGGAATACCACCTCTTCCCATTAGCTGCTCATGGTAGGAACTAGTTCAGCTAATCGGCAAGATTAACAAATCAAAATATATTTGATCATTTTCCTATCTTTGGTGAAATGAAATTAAGCCTGAGCAATTTGCAATAGGTAGCATTTTAACTGTTACCTTAAAAAGGAACAGTTGATGGTACTTTTATAAAATTGCCTTTTTCCATATCTATTATTCCTTTGAAATACGATCACCAAAATTAAGCAGCACATTTTTAGGGATGGTATTTTAGCAGAGAATAAGAAAGGTGGAAATAAGTCTGTTTGTGGTGCATCATAAGACACCAGAAGACAGTGGTCAACAGAAACTCCTCACATCTTCTCTTTCTTTTGTTCCTTTTTCCTTCCTGAAGGATCTATTATAGGGCCCCTCACACAACCGGAATAAAATAGCTGTTGGCTGATTGCTAACTGATTTACTTCTGTCTCCACTTACAGAATTTTGCTGACTCTTGATAGAAAAGATGCATATTAAGCAATCTATTGAAATGCAAGTCATGGTCTGGTCATCATATGTAAGGTACAGCATAACGTTAGGGTATTGTACAAAAGAAAGTAACAGGAAATTGCTTCTTTAAAGAATGCAATCATGGGTGTACGCTAAAATAAAGTCCTTAAAAATGGTAGTGGTGCCTAGACAAGTGTGTGGTTTGAAAGGAGGATTCTCTGGTTGCTATTCAGATGGCAACATCTGAGGAAACTGCCAAAGGAGAAAAACTACCTAAGGAAGAGGGAGGAAATCTCTTTTCCTGGGGACATTTGCAAGCTGACTAGACTCAACTCAGCCTGGAATGATGTAGATCAGAGTTGGTGTGCAGGGAATGCGTCTCAGGTAGGTTGAGATAATGATCATTTTAGCCCTAAGGGGAGCTGGCCAGGACTGGGGCCCACAGAGAACCAAGGCTGATTATTTGTGTCCATGGGGGCCTCTTGTATTTACCCCTATGTGCCATAAAGATATCACTTCTATCAGCTCTATGATGTGAAACAGGTTGAGAAGCTCGTATATAGAGGAAGCTTGACAGAGGCTGACCTAGATGATTATTCAGCAAGGGTTAAGGATAAAACAAATTCTCCCTCACTCCTTCTCATGAAGATGAACCATGGTACAATAATTACAATTCATTGTTTATTTAGCTTTAGAATTTGATTTTGTTTTTAGATTAAAATATGGGCGTCGGTAATATCTTCAGGGAGTGGGAACCAAAGGGTTTTAGTCTAGCATTAGAGAACTTAGCATCAGGTTTTCTAGCACCTAATTTAATGTGTTTCTTGGTTACTCAATTCTCATAACTGGGGTTCCACCTTATTCCCCTCTGCCTGACATCCTGTCTTGATGTTTTGCCTTGTACCCCAGAACCCCTGGAACTGAGGCCCTTCTCTTGTTCTTACAAGTCTTTTCTCTAAAGGAATGAACTTCTCTGCTCCTGAAATCAAGCCCAGAGCATTCCAGGAAGAAAAAAACAACAACATCTGTAGAGATGCTGAGACAAGAACAAACATGGCGTGTGCGGGGAGCTTGCAAGTCGTTTAGCATGACTTAAGTGAAATGGAAGGTTCTGAGAAGAGTAAGCAGTCGAACTACAAAGGTAGACAGCAAACATATCATGAAAGGCCTGACCTGTCATCTTAAGGATGACATAAGGTCCTCATGCCCTCATCCTGCTGAGAGCATACTGTGGATACACAGATATTCTGTATAGCATATGTAAACATAATACACATTTTAACATATTTTATTATAAAATAATGCACTTTATTATAAAATAACACACTTTATTATAAAATACTGCATGCTTATTATAAAAACACTTGGAAAATGTGGAGGGATTTTAAGAAAAATAAAAATATCACCTGTCATCCCATTAGCAAGATAGTATCATTGGTATTTTTGTGTATTTCTTTCCAGATTTATTTTGTGCACATGACACATCATTATTTAACTTATGTAGAGCGGTCTGCTTCTATCACTTAACAGTACATCTTCTACTTTTCCCATGTTGCTAAAATTCTTCCAAAACACAATTTTAATGATTATATGACATTCCATCTTAAGTAGTACAATTTATTTAGATATTCCCTTAGTATTTGAAAATGGGTTGTTTTAAATTTTTTTCTTCTTATGAATAACAGTGCAATAAGTGCCCCTGTACATAATACTTATATTCTTCACTGATTATTACCTTGGATGGTTTCCTTGCAGTAGAATGTCTGGGTCAAAAAGCAAAAACCGGCCGGGCGCGGTGGCTCAAGCCTGTAATCCCAGCACTTTGGGAGGCCGAGATGGGCGGATCACGAGGTCAGGAGATCGAGACCATCCCGGCTAACACGGTGAAACCCCGTCTCTACTAAAAATACAAAAAACTAGCCGGGCGAGGTGGCGGGCGCCTGTAGTCCCAGCCACTTGTGAGGCTGAGGCAGGAGAATGGCCTGAACCCGGGAGGCGGAGCTTGCAGTGAGCTGAGATCCGGCCACTGCACTCCAGCCTGGGCGAAAGAGCCAGACTCCCATCTCCAAACAAACAAACAAACAAACAAAAAACAAAAAGCAAAAACCTCAAAGCTTTCTAAGAATTTTCAAATTATATTTCATCAAGGTTATGTCAATGTTTATTTGTATCAGAGTATCTCGTTACACTCTTCTCAACATTTAAAATTAAATTTTAAAAAAACTGCCAATTTGACAAGCAAATAATAATATCTAATTTTTTATTATTGACAAATAATAATTGTAGATATTTACGGGGTACAATGTGATCATATACATACATTGTAGAAAGATTAAATCAAGCTAATTAACATATCTATCACTTATCTTTTGTGTGTTCGTGGTGAGAACATTTAAAATCTAATCTTTTAGCAATTTTGAAATATACAGTATGTTATTATTAACTATGGCTACCATGATGTAGAATAGATATCTAAAACTTATTCCCCCTGTTTGACTGAAACTTTGTACCATTTGACCAATGTCTAAACTTTCGCCATTCACCCCTCACCCCCAGTCCTGGTAATCCATCTTTTTAAATGATAGTTTAATTAATTTACTTAATCTAATAACAAAATTGGACATAGGGTTAAGGCTTTGTGCAATATGTGAGAACAATGCGAAGAAGAATGGCTTTTATTCTATGACGAGACTCCTTAAAAAGGTCCAATTTCTAAATCCGTGACTCTATCATGGCAAAACAACTTACTAAAAATTAAATATTCACTCTAAAGAGCATCAAATAGTCAGTTAGATGAGATCTTTTTAAATGAGATTTCCTTTGTTATGTAAACACAATCTTAGTTAATTTTACACATAGGTAAAATAAAATTTCTATTTATTTATTTTAAAGTATTTTCAACGTTTATTTTAGATTCATTGGGTACATGTGCAGGTTTGTTACCTTGGTATATTACGTGATGCTGAGGTTTGGGGTACAAATAATCCCCTCACCCAGGTACTAGGCATGGTACCCAATGGTTCACATTTCCACTCCTAGTTTCCTCCCTTCCCCCAGCAGTCTCCAGTGTCTATTGTTGCCATCTTTATGTCCACAAGTACCCAATAGTTAGGTCCCACTTATAAGTGAGAACACGTGGTATTTCGTCTTCTGTTCCTGTGTTAATTTGCTTAGGATAATGGCCTCTTGCTGCATCCATGCTGCTGTAAAGGACACGGTTTTTTTTTTTTTTTTTCTGTGGCTGTGTAGTATTCCATGGTGTATGTGACTGCATTTTCTTTATCTAATCCATGGTTGAGGTAACCCACCATTCTACATTCTACTACTATGAGTTAGACTTTTTTAGATTCTACATATAAGTGTAATCATGCAATATTTATCTTTCTGTGTCTGGTTTATTTCACTTAGCAAAATGTCCTCCAGGTTCATCCGAGTTTGTATACAGCATTTCCTTCTTTATACAGCCTTTTAAATAGCATTCCATTGGGTATACATACCACATTTTACTTATTCATTCATTTGCTGATGGACACTGAGGTTGATTTCATATCTTGGCTATTGTGAATAATGCTGCAAAGAACATAGGAGTATAGATACTTCTTTGAAATAATTACTTCAATCCCCTATACCCAGAGTAGATTGATGTATCATATGGTAATTCTGTTTTTAATTTTCTGAGCAATCTCTATACTGTTTTTCACATGGCTATACTAATTTAGACTCCCACCAACAGTGTACCAGGGTTCCTATTAATTTATGTCCTCACCAACACTCACTTTTCGTTTTTTTGATAACAGCCATTTTAGCAGGTTTGAAGTGATAGCTCGTTGTGGTTTTAATCTGCATTTCCCTGACAATTAGTGATGTTGAGCATTTTTTAATGACCTGTTGGCCATCTGTATGTCTTCTTTTGAGAAATGTCTGTTCAGGTGTTTCTCCCATTTTCAAATTGGGTTATTTGTTTTCCAGCTATTGAGTTGTTTGATTTACTTATATATTTTGGAGATTAGCCCCTTAAAGATGTATAGTTTGCAAATATTTTCTCCCATTCTGTGGACTGTATTTTTACTCTGTTATTTCTTTTGCTATGCACGAACTTGTTAGTTTGGTGCAATCTCATTTGTCTATTTTTGCTTTTGTTGCCTGTACTTTGGAGTCCTACCCAAGAAATTGTTGCTTAAACCAATATCATGGAGGCTTACCTCTATGTTTTCTCCCAGTAGATTTACAGTTTCAGGTTTTACATTTAAGTTTTTAATCTATTTTGAATTGGTTTTTGTATATGGTGTGAGATAAGGGTCCATTTTCATCCTTTTGTATGTGGATATCCCGTTTTCCAAACCCCATTTACTGAAGAGACTGTCTTTTCCTTATTTTGTGTTTTTGGCACCCTTGTCAAAAACTGGTTGACCATATATGCATGCATTTATTTTTGGACTTTCTTTCTATCCTGTTCCATTGGTTTATGTATCTGTTTCTATGCCATTACCATGCTGCTTTGATTACTATAGTTTTGTAATATATTTTCAAATAAGGTAAAGTGATGCCTTCAGATTTGTTCTTTTTGCTCAAGGTGACTTTGGATATTAGGGGTCCTTTGAAGTTCTATACAAATTTTTGGATTGTTTTCCTATTTCTGTGAAAAATGACATTGGAATTTCACAGAAATTGCATTGAATCTGTAGATTGCTTTGGGTAGTGTGGATATTTTAAGAATATTAATTCTTCCAATTCATGAATACAGGGTATCATCCCATTTATTTATCTCATCTTCAACTTCTTTCATCAATGTGTTATAATTTTTAGTGTACAGGTCTTTTGCCTCATTGTTAAATTTACTCTTAAGTATTTTATCCTATTTTTTAAAATGTTATGGTAAATAGAATTGTTTTCCTATTTTTTGAATAATGTGTTGTTTGTGTATAAAAATATTACTAATTTTTGTATGTTGGGTTTACATCTTGCAATTTGCAGAATTCATCAGTTGTAACAGTATTTTTTTGTAGAGTCTTTAGATTTTCTATATATCAGATTATGTCATCGACAAATAGATAATTTCCCTTTTTTTCTTCCTAATTTGGAGGTCCTTTATTTCTTTCTCTCACCACATTGCTCTGGCTAGGACTTCCAGTACTATGTTGCATAGAGTGAGCATCCTTGTCTTGTTCCTAATCTTAGAACAGTTTTTGACTTTTCAGCATTGAGTATGATGTTAGCTATGGGCTTTTCATATATGGCCTTTACTATGTTGAGGTACATTCCTTCTATACATAACATCATGAAAGGATATTGAATTTTGTCAAATGCTTTTTTTTTTTTTTTAAATTGAGACAGAGTCTCGTCCTGTCACCCAGGCTGGAGTGCAGTGGCATGATCTTGGCTCACTGCAACCTCTGTCTCCTGGGTTCAAACAATTCTCCCACCTCAGCCTCCCAGGTAGCTGGGATTACAGATGCAAGACACCACACCCGGCTAATTTTTTTATTTTCAGAAGAGACGGGGTTTCACCATGTTGGTCTAAAACTCCTGACTTTGAGTGATCCACCCACCTCAGCCTCCCAAATTGCTGGGATTACAGGAGTGAGCCACCACAGCCAGCCTGTCAAATGCTTTTCTGTATTTATTGAAATGATCTAATGAAAAGACCGTATTTATTCTGTTGATATCATATATCACATTTATTGATTTTCATATGTCAAACCACACTTGCATCCCAGGGATAAATCCCATTTTATCATGGTGAATAATCCTTTTAATGTGCTGTTGAATTGGGTTTTCTATTATTTTGTTGAAGATTTTTGCATCTATGTTCATCAGGGATATTGGTCTGTAATATTCTTGTCTTGTAGCATGCTTGTCTGGTTTTGCTATTAGGATAATGATGGTCTCATAACATGCATTTGGAAGTATTTCCTCCTCTTCAATTTTTTTGGAAGAGTTTGAGAACAATTAGAATCAGTTCTTCTTTAAATGTTTGGTAGAATTCAGTTGTGAAGCCATCCAGTTCTGGACTTAATAGTTTTTTTCTTTTTAGATATAGGGTCTTGCTATATTGCTCAGGCTGGTGTTAAACTCCTGGGTTTATGCAATCCTCCTGCATCAGCCTCCGAGCACCTGGGATTACAAGTGTGCACCTCTACACCTGGCTTGGGCTTTTTTTTTTTTTTTTTTTTTTTTTTTTTAAGGGAATGGTATTTTTTATTTAAATGTATTTGATAGCTAGTGAGGTAAACATTATTTTAAATGGCCATTTGTATTTTTTTCTTTAAATCATGTGTTAATGACCTTTTCTGATTTCCTTATTACAATTTTAGTGTTTGACTATTAATAAAAGTGCCCAAGTGGCCATTTTTATGTATGGGCTTAAGGTGGGTATACCTAAGTAGATGATTAAAAAAGCACTCTGTTAAAACTTAAGAAGATCGGCTGGGCACGGTGGCTCATGCCTGTAATCCCAGCACTTTGGGAGGCCAAGGTGGGCGGATCACGAGGTCAGGAGATTGAGACCATCCTGGCTAACATGGTGAAACCCCATCTCTACTAAAAATACAAAAAAATTAGCTGGGTGTGGTGGCAGGCGCCTGTAGTCTCAGCTACTTGGGAGGCTGAGGCAGGGGAATGGCGTGAACCCGGGAGGCAGAGGTTGCAGTGAGCCGAGATTACGCCACTGCACTCCAGCCTGGGGGACAGAGCATGACTCCATCTCAAAAAAAAAAAAAAAAAACTTAATAAGATCATGGAAGTTATTAAATTTCTTCACCTTTGTTCATACTCTACTTACCAAATCTCACTTACACTAAAAATGGACAGATAGCCTGTGAGATAATGCTACTCATTAACCTGGGTAGAATTGTCTAAGTATGTTATTATTATATTTACTCTTTCCATAAGAGTTAAAACAATCAAGTGTATTTTGTTTAAAAGATCATATCTTCCATCTTCTTTGGGGCTGTGGGCTGCTGGTAGGGGTGAGTATATAGAAATAATGATGACCATGAAAGGTCTTTTTTAAGACCAGGTGAAAACACTCCAATAAAGATCTGAAGGCATGATTTGCCATAAAGAACTTCAATGCAAATAATCTCAACTAACCATATTCGCAACAGAGAAGATAAATACAATATGAATTTGGAAAGACCTTTAGACGGCAGCTAGAATGTAGGATCAGAAAAGAATTTTCTTCCCCAAGTGGAGCCAAATGTACCAAATGAAGTGAAAAGAACAAAGAATATACAGTCAGTGTTGAAACCATGTGAAGGTCTCCATTTCATTCCACAAACTTCAGAAACTATTGTCAGATATGACACAAATTTTACCCAACTAAAAGAACTACAAGGAATAGGCTCTTGACTTCCTCTCAAGAGGGAAATGCAGTGGAGCAATCAGTATTGAGGGAAAATATCACTGAGGTTTTGGTATGAAGATTGGATATTTAGGTGACAAACAAAATGCAGAAAACTATCTTCAAGCCCCTCCCTCCTTAGATAAATAGATCATAAGCCTCATTTTGAACAGCTCACAGAATTTACCTCTTTTTCCCTTGGGCCAGGTGGAAAGTGAAAGAGATTTGTTTGTTTAAAGCAGCAAATGAAATCTCTGCATGGAGGGAGGGACACTAGACCACATCACACTAAAAGTTGAAACACCCAACGCTTTCACACTAAGTGCACCACACCAGCTCCATGGTTAACTCTGAAACAGGGGAACATTTTGAAACTCAAGAGGGCCTCATTGCCTCAACTGTTTGTCTACAGGGAGAGACCCTTTCCCCCTAACTCAGTAGAATGCCCTTTTGATTCAGAGCTCATTACAAAGATAGGTGACAGGCCGGGCGCGGTGGCTCACACCTGTAATCCCGGTACTTTGGGAGGCCGGGGCAGGCGGATCACCAGGTCAGAAAATCGAGACCATCCTGGCTAACACGATGCAACTCCCTCTCTACTAAAAATACAAAAAAAAAAAAAAAAAAAAAAAAATTAGCTGGGCGTGGTGGTGGGCGCCTGTAGTCCCAGCTACTCAGGAGGCTGAGGCAGGAGAATGGTGGGGACCCGGGAGGCGGAGCTTGCAGTGAGCCGAGATTGTGCCACTACACTCCAGCCTGGGCGACAGAGCGAGACTCCATCTCCAAAAAAAAAAAAAAAAAAAAAAAGATTGGTGACAAAGCTTCATTAACTCTTCTGCAACAAGCCCCAATCCTCTCTTCTCATTCCTTACTGCTCTCCACAGGCAGGTGAGGGATGGAGCAAAACCACGCCCCATTTACGTCCGCCCTTCAACACACTTTCTAAGGGGAGGATCCACTATTACCCAGGTAAACTCCCTGGAGTCAAGGAGAATTTGCCTACACTATCTTGGGTCAAATAGTCCAGGATAGGATTGCTTTGTCAAAGATGGGTAGGGAAAACAAGTTGAATGCAGGACCCGTGCTGAAATTTGTTACTCTCCCCTCCACAGGCCCCCAAAAAGGAAAAAACAAAAACCAACTGTGCAGAACTGGTAAAGAATACAAACTTACCCCTGAAAGAGAAGAACTGCTTAGATTCCATATCCTTCACACTCTTGACAGATTAAAGGGAAGACAAAACTAAAGAATAAGGCCCCCAAAGAGCTGGAAACGCTGGGGAAAGAAACTGAGGAGAAAACAATACAGAACAAAAAAATGTGTGAGGAGTAAAAAAGCACAGAACATACATGGAAAACCAAGTCAAAGACATTCAGTGACAGGAGGAAGCATTACTGCAATGATTACTTCAATTTGCACATCAGAGAGTCTTGGGAAATACACAGAAAATAATCAGCATCAAGAAGAATACTAGTGAAGCCGCTGAAGATAAAGAAGATTCCTACAAGTATCCCGAAAGAGAGGATCAAGCCACCTGCGCAGGGAAAAGGAATTCATTAGGTGGGCTGGAGATTTCTGCACGGGAACATTCGCCTAAAACAGCAAAGCGACGTCTAAACATTTTGAGTGAAAAGCACATGCCTGAAAAGTTCTATGCTCAATGTCATTCACTGGTACAGGCAACAACAGGCAGCCTCAGAGAGGCAAGGATTCTGGACGCAGACCATTTCTGAGAAGTCTAACTGCTGCCCAAATGCTCCTCAGAGTGGTCATCTGGATTTCCACTGTATCATTTCCACTTTCCCACCTGCTTGTCAACACTTAGTATTCAAAGAGTTTAAAATTGTTTCCAACCTGATGAACACACAATGGTATCTCCTCACTGTTTTAATTTGCATTATTCTGAGGTGAAGCTCCAAATGGCCCTCCAAAATGGTTGTACCAACTTTCACTGTCATGAGCAGTATTTCAGTTTTTGCTCCGTATCATCGCTCTCTCTGATATTTGGTGGAATGAAGGTGGTCACCAAGTGGTCTAAGGTATCCTGCAAGTTTGCCATCACCTCTCTTAACCATTTGTGTAAGTACTACTGGACTCCCTCTACAAACACGTGAACGTTTCCCCCATTGCAAACACGGACTGGATCTTACCATACACACCACAATGTCCTTCATTTCTTCAATAATATATTGCGGAGGGCTGCGCAATCCGCTTTCCCTCTTACCTCCCACCATCAATGAACTCTGTGAAGGAGTTGTATTGGAAATATTCCTCTCTTCCTGTACCACAATATTGAACTGAAACTCCATCAAGATCTACTGGAGTACGGGGTGATATATGAATTCTCTTCCCTTTAGTCTGGTGGATCCTCTAGTGGGTCTTCCTTTGGTACTACGTCACTGCTTGAGAAGAGAAATAAACTTTACTGGAACTCTGGCCGTGGGTGCACACACACAAAGTGAACAGTGATAAATAAACTGTTAATTTGGACAAATTGATTAATTTCCAGGTAGTTAAAGAATCATAAAATATAATTCTCTTACATATCTAAGTAATATTTTATCATGCAAACGTGGTAAAACTAGTAAATCCCCATGAGATAAGTCAATTACACCCTAGTAGATTATACTTCACAGTCACCCTCCAGTTCTATTACTGTGGAAAGTCAACCACAGGTTCCCTACTTCATCATTGTAGCTTGGGTTTGTCTGCATTTCTGTCAAAAACACATTCTCCTGTTGAGGATATCAATGATAACTTAGCAAGAAAAACCTAAGAAATAAGTGTTTAGAATGGTGTCTGGCACCTAATAGGTGTTGAACATGACTTGCTGAACATATGAAAACTAACTTCTGTTTTCTGACTGAATTTTCTGTTAAATCCATCCTTGTATCTTATGTTGTACTTGAATTATGATTTTCAGCAGTGAAATGGAGGTCATTTGTAGCCAACCCATATGGCAGTCTCTGCTACTGGGTCTCCTTGAAGTTGTTCCATTTTTTTAAATCCATCTTGCAAAGGCATGTGGGGTGGTGCAGATGAGATATAATATTACATATTATATAAAGAAATAGGATGTGAATCGCTTCTCTTCACACCCTCCCCCGAGTGGCTACCTCACATTTTCCCATACACTGTTCCTTTAGGATCATGTCTTTCTCCCGATTACAAAACAAACTTAGGTGCACAGCACTCAGACCCAGGAGCTATTTACGTGTGGTTTGGAAAGGAATAAGGGCAGGCAGCTGGAATGCTAATTACAATCTTGACAATCTTGGACTTTGCTTCTCTCATCCAGATTCAAATTTTTGTTCACATTCCAGTTAAACAAAGTGGATCAATGCATATCTTTACTTCTGTTCCCCTTTGAAACATTATCAAAATAACAAAATAGGAATTTATCATGGCATGAACTCACCAGTACAAAGGGAACCAAAGAAGAGACAACAATGGATAGAAGATTCTCCACATTTTTAGAAGGTGGGAAGTAGAAGGACCAGTGGTAACTGACTTAGGTAGAGTGAAGAAAGCAAAAATCCAGGTCTACCGATGAAGACAGCAATGAGAAGAGGGTTGATTCATTCCACAGAACCCTAGAAAGTTTATTGGATGTATCAGGTGAACCTTGGATGAGGAAAATTGAAGACTGCCTGAAAAGCTGTATCAAGAACATTTCCATGTCTATTCCATTCCTTCATCCAGTGAAGTGAGTATGCCTCCATTACCCTACAAAAGAATGGAGGTTTATTCCTTGGAGAAATTGAAAGAGGGAGAGAGGTTCTGGCACAAGAACTGTAGGCATAATGGAGGGTACAGGTGAGCACTGTGACAAGAGTCCCTCCTCTTTTCTCTGGCATCCAACCTCATAACCCTCACTTTCCCCAACCATCCCTCCAGCCCTCCTAATCCCTAGTACACTTTCTCCCCACCAGAAGATTACATGATTCTCCCCTGGAGAAACTACTTTAGGAGAAAAAAATTTATAGTTAACGACATTTAGGGGCATCTCAATGAAATAAATGGGCCTTACTGAATCACATCACAGCAAAGTCCATCATTCAACAAACACTGATCATGCCTCACTCTTAAAAATAAACTGTCAAATACTATCAAACTTTTGAGAAACACCTCCACAATGAAAGGGACACAAATAATTTAAAAATCAAAGCAAATAATCTGAAAAAAGAGAACTCAGTGAAAATAAACAACACAAGAAGCAGAAAACAGGTGCAACAATATTCTGGGAGACAAAAGAGAATACATTGTACCCATCAAATAAGAACAATCACAAACAAGAAGAGCCCTTGAAAACCAAAAAGATAAAAGTAGTCAATACATGTATTAGAAAATGAAGTTGAGAAACAGCCCCAGAAAGTAGAACTAAAAGACCAGCAGGTGAAAAACAGAGAGGAAAAATAAGACAACTGGAGGATTGTGCTAGCATTTTTAAAGTAGGAATTCTAGAAAGACAGAGTAGAGACAGGGAATGATAAACCATTGGAAAAAAAAAACAAACAGAAATCTGAGTCCATACCAAGGAAAGGGAGACAATAGATGGATGGATGGATAGATAGATGGATATATGGATAAATAGATGGCTAGATGGATGGATAGGTGGATAAATAGATTGGATGAATAGATGAAGAGATGGATGGATGGACGCATGGATGGCTAGCTATTGAGTGGGAGGGTGGATGGGTGCAGAGATGGATGGATGATTGGACAGATATTGGATAGGAGGGTGGATGAAAAGGTAGATGGACGGGTGGCTGGGAAGAGAAGGGAGGGCTCTTTCTTTCAGTAGAATGCTGAGGGCTTACTGGTGAATGTGAAAGGAGTGCGGGAATAAATTGCCATTTGCAACCATCATAGCAAAGACTGGTTCAGGCAAGAATCATTAATGGATTCTGGTTCAGGGCAAATTTTCAACAATTAAGAGGATAATAGCATGGTCTTAAAATGTCTTCACACAGATAACTTATTGCAGGGGGAAAAACAACTATACATGGAGAAATTGAATAGCACCTTGACCAGGTGACCAAAATGAACATCACCAGTGAGGGGCAAATGGGCAGTAGGTGTCTCTTACATGTGATGTCCTAAAAAGGGACACATCATTGAGGTGGTATTCTGACTAGAAAAATGCATAACCTGAATCATCAGGAAATAAAAATGAAGAGCATTCTATTTAAAATAAAATGGAGAGGGCTTTATTCTTTTAAAAAATGTGTAAAGAAAGAAAAAGATAGAAGTGGAAATTTCCAACTAGAGTAGGCTAAAGAGACATGATAACTAAAAACAATATCTGATACTAGACTGGATCCTGTTCTAGAGAGAAAAATATACACAAAAAACATTTTTGGATCAGTTGACAAAATTGGAATATGGATGGTAGATTAGATAAAACACTTGGCCTCAAAAAATTTATACATAGACTCTCTCTCTCTCTCTCTCTCTCTCGTGTGTGTGTGTGTGTGTGTGTGTGTGTGTGTGTGTGTGTGTGTAAAGCAAACAGAATAGAAAAGAGAATCTGGGTGGAGATTATATGACTGTACCATGTGATATTCTTGCAGTTCTTCTGTCATTTTGACATTATTCACAAATAAAAACATTTTTTTTAAAAATTGCCTCCCACTTACTTTTTCTTAGAAAGTTACTACAGAATGTGCTCCAACAAAACGGTGTAGTAAACTAATTACAAAGAAGTCAAGAATCAAGGAACCAGGGGAGCCAACACCAGAGAAAGGGAGGGTAATTCTCAGGATGACAGTAGAGGCAAGGTTGATGCTGGGTAGGAGGCCAAAAAGGGCAACTAGTCCTGCCTGGAGTGGGAGGATAGAAGGGTTCCCAGACAGATGTTGCCCCCAGAATTATATCTATAGGTTACCTATCCGATGTGTCTGTGTTGAACTGAGTTTTACCATTCTTTAGAGAATTTGGGAAGAATTGGTGGTAGTAAAAACAAATGAGCAAAGGGGGGCAATTATTAACTCAAGAAAAATTAACTTGTACAAAAGGAATACACATATAATGTACTATGTGGCTTGCTCATGAGCAATATTTACGTGGCAATAATGTAAAAACAGGGCCAGGCACAGTGACTCATGCCTGTAATCCCAGGGCTTTGGGAGGTTGAGATGGGAGGATTGTTTGAGCCCAGGAGGTCAAGGTTGCAGCAAGCCATGGTTGTACTACTGCACTCCAGCCTGGACAAGAGAGCAAGACCCTGTCTCTAAAATAATAATAATAATGTAAACACAGAACATTCATTTATCCAAAAAGTATGATAAAACTATATTGGGAGGCCCAGCATAATGGGTCTTAACCTGTAATACCAGCACTTTGGGAGGCTGAGGCAGAAGGATTGCTTGAGTCCAGATATTCAAGACCAGCTTAGGCAACATAGTAGGACCCCATCTCTACACCACACACACACATACACACACACACACACACACACACACACACACACACACTAGCCAGGCAGGCATTGTGGAGTGTACCTGTGGTCCCAGCTAGTCAGGAGGCTGAGGCGGGAGGATCATCTGAAACTAGGGGTGTGCAGTTGCAGTGAGCCGTAATCGTGCCACTACACTCCAGCCTGGGTGACAGTACAAGACCCTGTCTCAGACACACACACACACACACACACACACACACTATATTGAAAGAAAGAGAGGAATAAAGGAAAGGAAAGAAGATGGGGGGTGGAGAGTAAGTGTCCTAAATTAACAGCTTCCGTAGGTTCAAGTTGGGAGATTCCTGAGGCAACATAGGCTGGGTGCGGTGGCTAACGCCTGTAATTCCAACACTTTGGGAGGCTGAGGTAGGCGGATCACCTGAAGTCAGGAGTTTGAGACCAGCCTGGCCAACATGGCGAAACCCCATCTCTACTAAAAATACACAAATTAGCCAGGCTTGGCAGTAGGCACCTGTAATCCCAGCTACTTAGGAGGCTGAGGCTGGAGAATCGCTTGAACCAGGAGGTGGAGGTTGCAGTGAGCTGATATCATGCCACTGTACTCCAACCTGTGCGATAGAGGGAGACTCCAACTCAAAAAAAAAAAAAAAAAAAAAAGGCAGCATAAGCATAGCATTTAGAAATATGAAAGGAAATATCAGAAGAAACAGAAGATGTAGCAGAAGAAAGAGGTGAAAGTCATTAAGATGTGCCTGAGAAGCAGAACTCAGGGATGGTGGTTTGGGGGAAATTTAGTTTCTTATGCCAGTTTTTAAAAACTGTGAGTGTGGTGTGTGGTGCGTGTGTGTGTGTGTGTGTGTGTGTGTGTGTGTGCTGGTTTTGAGAGGGAGAGGGAAAGGCAGAGATTGGGGTTTGAATAACAGGAATTTGCAGAACTAAAGGAGGCTGTACTCATTAAATGTGTTGCAATATGCTTCTGCTTAATAATATTTTTATGACCACAGTGGAGTGTGATGTCTAAAACTAAGAAGGAGAAGCACACGGAAAGGTATTCTCCTCAAAGCCAGGTTATTGTCTGTAGTTCTGGATACAGGACAGGATGGAAATGGGTAAGCATAGGAAAGATGTTTGATTTAAACAAATGAAGTGCTCAACCTCCTCACGGGTTCAGCAGGGGAATCGTTTCACCTGCAGGACAGCTATAACACAGCAAGGCACAGAGGAGTGTGGACATGTCATTTGGGCTTCCAGCTGAGATTTCCCTGGGGACTTGGGATAACCAAGGAGAAGGGTGTGGGTGGTACAAAATCTCTCTGTCTGGTTGGTGGAAATTTCAAGGCTAAGCAGAAATAGGCTGAATTTTCTTTGGCAATTAAAAAACGTGTAAGAATACCAATGATTTCTTAATCCAGTTTTGCAAGTACAAACAATGACTGTGTATTATAAAAAGGACTATTCAGATTTAGATTTCTTCATAGTTCCAATAAGGCAAAGATCAAATTTTAGTGTTAAAAAAAAAAAGACAAGCAGACAATGAGTGACAATGTTCTAAATACTTTAGGGACAGTTTAATTGCTCTTTGGTTATGTTGTTTCAGACCGTAATTCTTGCAAATGTAAAGTCAATATACAAAATTGAGTTAAAATATAATAGTTATAAACACTTTTATTCTCCCATGTTAATCTAAAGTAAAATAAAGCCTATGCTTTTTTGAAAGCTGATGATGTCCACATATTGGTTGGAAATGCTTCTTGATTAAAATGTTAAATGGATCCCATCAAAACAAAAATTTTAAAGTCCATCATCTGGATGTTTTCAAACATCTAGACACACAGTGCCATGCAGACAAAACATTCAAATGGCATAACCCAAAACACACCGACAGTTGGTAGAACCTGGCAGGTTGTGGCCAAATATTTGCAATGGTAAGGCTAGATGCGCACTGCACTTATCTCAGGCCTCAGGAAATGGGCTTTGTTTAAATATGCGTTAAGCTGGCTTGTCTTTTGCTGAGCTGGGTTATAATTTTGACTCTTTGCCTTCATAATTATATGCACAAGTTTGAAAGTTTCATTTACACATCATGAGGAAAAAAAAAAGTTTTGTACCCTTAGGTTTCCAAACTGGGATCAGGAATTTGTTAAATTTATTTTAATAGTCAACTTTGTCTCTAGTAGATACCTGTTAGCTACATTTTTAACATAATAGAAAGCAGCCAACCAGTGTGATCTAGCTGTCATTTTTTTAAAAACTGAGGACAATGCAAGAATGAATATCCAGTACAAGAATGCATATACTTTATAACCACAGCATTCCCCTGGAGAGATCACAAGAGTGAGCCGAAAAGTGCAGCTTCCTCACCCACTCCATACCAGAGGAACATTCCCCTAAATTCACCTATTACCCCCATTAAAAAAATGTGTATAAATTTAAGGGGTACAAGTGCAGTTTTGTTACATGGATATATTGCCTAGTGGTGAAGTGCAACCATCACCCTAATAGTGTACATTGTACCTTTTAGGTAATTTCTCATCCCTCACCCTGAACATGCAGTATTTGACTTTCTGTTTCTGTTTCACTTAAGATAGTGGCCTCCAGTTCCATCCCTGTTGTTGCAAAAGATATGATTTCATTCTTTTTCATAGATGAATAGTATTCCATTGTGTGTGTGTCCCACATTTTCTTTATATCACTCCAAATTTGGAACTTAGGCAAGGAGGAAGAATTTAACCAAATGAGTGAAAAAAAAAAGGAAACACTCCCCTTATCAATAATGCCTAAAGTTATTAATATATATGTTTACATACATATATATGGACCTAGAAACCAACAACAAAAAACCTGGCTCTCATAGTTCTAATACGTAAGTGAATAAATACCAAACCCAAACCATCCTATATGGTAAAGAAGAAACTAAGACTGAAACAAACAAGAACACTTCCAGATTTTTTGTGTTGCTGTGGTCTTTAGTGAAAGAGATCATTTTTCCTGGCGCATGGCTACTAACTATATTTTCACACGTGGCCCTGTGGGAAGCTTACATGTTCTTCCATAACAACACAGGATTCTCTTTCCAGCCAGCACTACCCAATGTTTTGGTGCCCATCAAAGAATAGAATCATAACACGAGAAAGCAGGAAAAAGACACCACAGAGTGAATTCAGTTCAACCCTTTATTTTATCCATGAAGGCATTAAGATACAGAGGTGTTAAGTAACTGATCCATTGTCCAGAGCCAATGAAAGGCGGAACCCAGGCATCCCGTTTCCTGGTGCGGTGTTCCCCACTGCTGTCCAGACATCTCACTACTCCTCCTTGGTAAGAGGAACTAAGTGTCGACTTGCAGCTCCTTCCTCTTCTCCACCTGCCTCTTCACCATGTCTTTCCTTCATATGTGCTCTTCCCTTGCCTCTCATCTTTCCCTTTCCTCCTCTTAAATGAATCCTGCCATTTCTAACCTGAAAAAATTTAAGTATCTGCTGACACAGCATCTATACACAACTTACTAATGTGTTTTAGAAAACATCAAGGCAAAATCGTGCAATAGAAATAATATTTAATTTGGATTTAGGAAACCTAGTTTGTAATCCTGAGTGGTTTGTTGCTGTTGTTGTTGTTTTGTTTTTTAGACAGAGTCTCGCTCTGTTGCCAGGCTGGAGTACAGTGGTGCCATCTCTGCTCATTGCAAGCTCCGCCTCCCTGGTTCAAGCGATTCTCCTGCCTCAGCCTCCTGAGTAGCTGGGATTACAGGCATGTGCCACCATGCCCAGCTACTTTTTGTATTTTTAGTAGAGACAGGGTTTCACCACGTTGGCCAAGATGGTCTCGATCTCCTGACCTCATGATCCACCTGCCTCGGCCTCCCGAAGTGCTGGGATTACAGGCGTGAGTCACCATGGCCAGCCAAGTGTTTCTTTTAATTTTCTATAACTTTAGGCAACTCACTTTGCAGCTGTAGGATCAGTTTGCTAATCTATAAAATTGGAGGCTTGGTCTGGGTGAGTCTTAAAGCCTTTCTATTTCTATAGTTGTAAGGTTATTTTGCTTTTTAACAAATTTAACTGTGAAAACAAACAAACTCCCCCATATGTTTCTTAATCTTCATAATTCCTCACCCACTGGAACAAATCTATAATCTTCATGGTGTGCCTCAGTCTTAGCTTCCCTTTTCCACCCATCAAAATGGGAATTATCTCTATGTAGTTCTCTTTATGCATTGCTTACCACAGCACCATGCAGACTTAATGGCTTAATAAGGACTTTTCAATCTGATGATGTCAACAATTACAAAATATAGTGCAAACGTAGACATTCTAATGCCTGGCATTTAAAAATCTTTACAGAAACCTCTTTATTTCATTTATTTATTTTGGTTTTGTTTTACTCTTCTTTCAAATACCAACAGTAAAGCATTGGTTCTGGCAGAAGAAAATAATTAAAGCTCTTTAGGGTCAATTCCTAACCAAAGAGTTAGTTAATTAATTTTAAGGGAAACCCAAGGAAGGCATCTTTCTTTCTTGGCCCCTAATATCCAGGTTTAACCTAGTCCATTCAAAAAAAAAAATTGAAATTCAAGTGGATAAAAGAAGAGTTGAAACAGAGGTTAAAATTTTAGCCCTTGGGAAGACTGTAGTAGTTCTTCCTTTTAAAAGTGTATTTAAAAGAAAAAAATTTTAGGAGATAAAAGGAGGTAACTTATTTGTAAATAAGACTTACTTAGGTTTGTGGTCTCTAGGATTTGCCATAACATGTTCCTAGAAATTCCTAGAAAAGGAATTCCATACTATTCAAAAGGCTGCAGTGTGCCTTATGTCTAAAATGAAAGTTGAGAGCCAAAGAACTGCCCAATAGCCAATATGAGTCATCATTCCAAACGATAAACAAAGGACAAAAATAAAATTACTGAGAGAAAAAGCAGAATTACTGGACGCTTTCCTGGATTACCTAGGAGTGTTAGCTTAACTCCTCTTCTTATAGAATTGTGGATTTGCCTTTTGAAGAAATCCCAGCTATCAATCACCCTAACAGCTAGCCTGGCTAGGCAACTGCATCGATTTGCTGGTTTGATAGCAGCCTGTGTGAGAGAGCTGATTTATTTGTACCGTTCTTCCTTGGAAAATACATTCTCATTTTGAACTTTCTCCTTCTTCATACTGGTGCTACAAAAATTGGGGGTGGCTTTAAATATGCCACAGCAGAGATTCTTGCTTTATTTGGCATGCCACTTCAAGGAGGGAGCAATAAAAGACATGATGAGGGCTGTAGAGATCCTGGATCAATTGCCAAGTGCAATTGAAAACAATTAACACTATCTGATCTTTCATTCTCACAATTCAAGGTGAGTGAGAACAGAAAATCCATTCATTAGTACAGAGACTGACACCTAGATATTTGGGTGTCTTGCTTATGAACAAAAGATGAGCTATCACTAAAACGGCACATAGAGAGCGGCATATCTTTATATTATTGCATTCAGAATGACTAACAAATCTCCTCATCAACCATAAAGCCAGCTATGAACTGACCCCAGTGCTTGAACATTTTTATTAACTTAGAAGGACATATGTGCCATTCATTAAAATGTTTTTCAGTGAAGAATTTATTTTCAAGGGTTCGCCTCCATAATCCATGTGTTCCTGGTCACATTAGAAACATATTTTTTAAAATCACTTCTGCCAAGTCAGCACTCAGTGAAATAAGGAGCTGATACTTTCATATGCTTCACACTCTCCGTTTCTCTCCCATCTTCACTAGCAGTTTCTGACCATTTCATTGTTCATTAGCCTTTCCAACCAAGTAAAGAAGACATTTTAAAAGATGAAGCTCAGGCAAGAATTTGATGTTATCTAAAAGCAGCATGTTTGGGGAAAGCTTCCATCAGGAAGAGGATGAAACCTGATTTACCAGGAATTTAAGAAATATGCTTCAACTGGCCATTCTTTTGAAGTCTCCCAATGAGAATTTTTCAGAATTGGCCACCCAACTGAGGCAACAGACGTGGATTATTAACTACTCAAAAGTAGGGACTTTGGAATCTCTGCCTATGGAGCCAAGCACAATACTTCAAATTTTGTTTCCCTCTAAGGTGACACTGTCCCAGAGACAGGGGCAGCCTTCTCAGGAGTTCAGGGTGATTAGGTGGACAAGCCATCAACACATACCAGGCTCGGGGAGCCAAAAAGAGAGAAAAGGAGGCAGAGCTACATGGCTTTTGGGTGAGTACCTCAAAGGTCTCACCACTCTAAGATGGTTCTCCCAAAGGCCTGCCTCTGATGGCTAACATTTTCCCATTCAGGAGATGGTCATGTGAGTTGTACCACCCACTACAAAGCAAATATTCCCTGAGAGATTAACACATGAAAAGAAATCATCATCTTTCCATACTGCTCCGGTATCACTTCTGTAGTCTCATTCTATTTTTAGCATGACCATTGCCTGAGAGCAAATTTGAATGTGTGTAGGAGAGGTGGTGATGTGATTGTGGGGTAGGGTGCGTGGAGATGGAGGGAGGGAAGGAGATGGTGCAGGAACCAAGTAGAGAAGACTGTGCAAAGAAAGGGCAACTGGCCTGAGAAGATGGAGAGCCTGTGGGCTGAGCACAGTGAGAGCTGCTTGCCTGCCCAGGAGCTGCACAAGGGATCCTGAAATAAATTTCTTCTTCACACTTGTGTTTAGTTCTGCTCCTTGGCTACCTAGAGAGTAGAAAGTATGGCAGGGCTGTTTGGCTTTGGTGATGGTTAGCCCTGGGGAGGAAGAGAATGAAGAACTAGAGGAAGGTTTTGGCCTCCCACCAGGTGTGTGAGTAGAAACTGGGATCAGGAATTTAACCGTAGAGGAGGGACTCCTGGTGTGAACAGCAGTGTGATTTGGTGAACAGATGGGGAGGTGCGGTGAGTGGAAGTGAGAATCAGAGCAGAAGTCTGCATGTGGGGAGGGGGCAGCGGTGGGAGCTCCATGGCTGCAAAAAGCTAGATGCATCTTTGCTCTTCCCTCTCTCTCTTTGGTATTCTGCCCCCTTTTTTCCTCTCATCATTTTGTGTTTTTTTTTCGTTTGTTTTTTTTGGTCCCCCATACTTTCTCTCTCTCTCTCTCTCTCTACCTACCTATCTCTTATTTATTCATTCATTTATTTATTTATTTATTTGAGACGGAGTCTCGCTCTGTCGCCCAGGCTAGAGTGCAGTGGCCGGATCTCAGCTCACTGCAAGCTCTGCCTCCCGGGTTTATGCCATTCTCCTGCCTCAGCCTCCTGAGTAGCTGGGACTACAGGCGCCCGCCATCTCGCCCGACTAGTTTTTTGTATTTTTTTTAGTAGAGACGGGGTTTCACTGTGTTAGCCAGGATGGTCTTGATCTCCTGACCTCGTGATCCGCCCCTCTCAGCCTCCCAAAGTGCTGGGATTACAGGCTTGAGCCACCGCGCCCAGCCTCTCTTATTTATTTTAGACATAGGGTCTCACTCTGTTGCCCATGCTAGAGTGCAGTGGTGTGATCACAGCTCACTGTAGCCTCAAATTCCTGGGCTCAGGGGATCCTCCCACCTCAGTCTCCTGAGTAGCTGGGAGTACAGGCACACACCACCACACCCGGCTAAATTTCTAATCTTTTGTAGAGACAGGGTCTATGTTGTCCAGGCTGGTCTCAAACTCCTGGGCTCAAGTGATCCTCCCACCTCGGTCTCTGGAGGATTATAGGTGTGAGCCACTGCACCCAGCCCTTATTTATTATTTCTTTGTTTGTTTAATTGTGGCAAAAAACTACCTAACATAAAATTTACCCTCTTAGCCATTTCTAAGTATACAGCTCAGTAATGTTAAGAATATTCCTACTGTTGTGTGACCATGCAAAACTCTTTTCATCTTGCAAAACCGAAACTTTGCTCCCATTAAATAACTCCCTATTTCTCACTCGTCCAGCCCCTGGCAGCCACCATTCTACTTTCTGTTTCTGTGAATGTGACTACATAAGGAACCTCATATAAGTGAATTCCTACAGGATTTGTTCCTTCGTGACAGGTTTATTTCATCTGACACAGTGTTCTCAAGGGCTATTGATGGTGTAGCATGTGTCAAACACTCACTACTTTTTAAGGCTGAATAACATTCCATTGTATGGAGAGACCACATCTTGCTTATCCATTCATCTGTCGATGAACAGGTGGGTGGCACCCACTTCTTAACTACTGTGTATGCTTTCTGAAATTGAAGCCTATTAAAAATTATTTATGTACTAAATAAATCACCAGGACAAAGGAGGAAGCATAGGATATGGGAATCAGGTTAGCAGCTTGGTATCCGGTATGATCTTGGACAAGTTAATTCATCTCTGTGAGTCTCTGTTGGGGGATTTGGTTTAAATGAACTAGGCAAATGTCCTTCTATCATCTATGATTTTTTGTTTCTATTCTTATGTTTAAAGCAGAAGGGTTAAACTGTTATCTCTAAGTAGATTGTTCCTCTTTGTATGAGAATATTTTTGATATTTTTCCTGTTGAGTAAGTGGTCCTATATAAGAAAAGCCCTCTACTTTTGAGTCCCTTTTGAGTCATTTATATTTTCAAGCCCCCTTTGAGTCATTTACTTGGACTTTTACATATTAATGCATAATAATAAATTTTCTCCAGATAAGCCCTAAGACAGTCTCTTTTAAACTTTAGCCTCAATCAAATGCTTTTGATGCACAAATATTCATTGAGCACTTATATACATTCAAAATTACATTAGTCACCATGTAGAATTAAAGAAACAAAAAATAAGAGTACTACACAACAAAGAGTAAACTACTCTTATGAAGCTCAAAGCCTAATCCACTGTGTCTTCAGGTTTGGGGGGATTCTTGATTTTTTAAAATTTCCTTTCATTTTATTCTAACTTGCACTTGGATTTTATCTTCATTACTACTTCTAAAATTAACAACTCCTATGGTATTTCTTTGGGCTTCCTTCCCCATCAGAACAAGCCAGTTGCTCATAAGCTAACACTCTTGCATGTGTGGTGAGATACAGAGCATTCTGTTCCACCCATTAAGGCATGTCATGAAGAATTAGAAACAAAACTATCAAATTAGTTAAAAAACCGAACAGGTTGAGTCTATGTGCAAGCAGTCTTAAAGAATCAAGACGCTTACTCTGGAAAGATGATTGATTGATGAGCAACATACTCAAAGTCTATCAAAGACAGATTTTAACAAAAGGACGCCGGGACTAGGGAGAATCCAATAGAGCTTGAAAATGAAAGACCTGACCAATTAAAGAAATGTGCTCCTAAAGTCTCCAGAAGAGGCCCAGCCTGCGAGTATAGTATAAAATAAGAGTTTGATGGATGAATAGACTAGGGCTGAAAGACGATTCATACTGATCAAAGAGCCTCCTTGTGTGTAGTTTGGTAGTTGCTATTACATGTCTACCTCAGCTCCACACAGTCCCCCTGGAGCCAGAGGAGCTCACGTTAAAAGTGTTGCTATGGGCTGAATTGCATTCCCCACCCCCCAAAATGCCTATGTTGAAGTCCTAACCCCTAGTACTTCAGAATGTAGCTGTATTTGGAGATAGGGCCTTTACAGGAGTGATTAAATGAAAATGAACTCATTCCAACAGGGCCTAATCCAATATTACTGGTGTCCTACGAACAGGAGATTTGGACACAGACACTACAGAGGGAAGACCACGTGAGGACACAGGGAGAAGGTGGCCGTCTACAAGTCAAGGAGAAAGACCTCAGGAGAAACCAACCCCGCCAACACCTTGATCTCGAACTTCCAGCCTCCAGAACTGTGAGACAATCAATCAATTGTTGTTGTTTTAGCTGCCCAGCCTGTGGTACTTTCTTATAGCAGCCCTCACAAACTAATACAATTGCAACACACACCTTTATTTTATTTATTTAGCAAACACTTATATAGAGCTTATTATGTGTCAGGCACACTTTTAAGCACTTTACAAATATAATTTAATCCTCATAGCAACCCTGTGAGGTAGGGACTACTATTGTTCCCCTTTTAAGGATGAGGAAACCACAGTACAAAGAGGTTCAGTAATTTGTTGCTGTCTCCCACTTAGCATTAATAGGTGAAGGAGCTGGGATTGGAACCTGGGCGGTCTGGCTCAAGTCCACTGAATCCCACCCTACATATTCTCTGTTGCTCTGTCTCCTGGGATTTAACTAGGGATTCCAAGGTACAGGCTAAAACTTGTCTCCATGGTTGTATGGGTGTGTGTTTTTAAAAACCTAACACCACAGGGTCCCTTACTGCCAGGTGGATTGAAATCACATTTCATAATGTTTTTCTAGATGTTTAAGCCTCATATCAAGGGAAACAATCCAGGATTCCTGCTAAATATCTGCTGGTCCTTCATGAGAGGCCTCTCCAGGCCTGGATGAACAATTCTCATTTCTTACCTAGCAACATTCCTCAGAGGTATGAGAGGGTGATATTGTCTTCTGTTAACAACACAGATAACTTCTCCTAGTTCTGCAGACCTTGAGGAATGGCACTAGAGGCAGCGTTCTGCAGCCACTCAACACGGCATGGAGTCCAAGGACTTTTCTTTCTGCAATCTTGTCTGCAAACAGACTGCCAACCAACCCATGTGCAGATGCTTGATTTCAAAGTGTGGGAAAAAAATCTTTCTGCAAAATCAACCAGAGAAGCCAAACTTAATTAATAAACATTCGAGAACATGAGTAACTGGGGCCAGGTTCAGAGGGGTGGGACTCACTGCAGTGAAAGAGGGAACCCTTTATCCTTGGCCAGGCAATGCAAGGGCTTTGAAGCTTGGTGTTGTCTTAGTGGTATTTTCCACGAGGTGCACCAGAAGCTGGACCGCAGTGCAGTGGGGAGAGTTAATTCCTTTCTAATTATTAAATGGAAGGAAAGTACACATGTCCAACCTGCTGAACACGCCACTTCAATCTTGCCCGCGCCGGGCCGCAGACCTTCCCACACCCTACCCTTTAGAGTTTCAGGTTTAAGGCTTTGTTTGCAGTGTTCTCTGCTCAGAGTCATGTGTATGGGAGCCAGAAACACACCTCTTTCCTTTTTTCCCATTGCAGCTGACTCACTTGTAGCTTTCTATGGAGGTGACAGAGAGAGACCAGGGAGGGCATGGAGGCCAAGATGGCGCCAGTGCAAGTTCGGACTTCAATGAATCTATTCGTAGTGACTGAGAGATAAAGTGGAGGGAGGGGCTTGTTGTGGCGCATACACTCAGCAGCCTTTCCACTTCCCTCAAGAGCTGGTGCTGGACCCCACATGACCCAGGGACAATCTCGACAGAAGGTCAGCAACAAAACCTGCTGCAATCATGGCCAAGGAAATAAAGCCCAAAGTACACTCAACAGGAGCGGGGCAGTGACGGACCACTTTCCCTATGCCATTTCCCCTCATGTCCAGTCAAAAGCTCAGCTTCCTTAAAACAATCTACGTGGTTTTCTATCTTGTTCTAATAGGAAGCCTTGTACTCTTTTTTCTCCCCTGCATTATCTCGGGTATTTCTAAGCAGGCCCCAGTCCCAAGATTTCCACTGCAGAGAAACACTAAGCAAGCTTGTTGGCAGGGTTCTCTTATTCTGGGAGCCAGCTCTGCCCCAGGTGTTCTAATGTTGATATGTGCTGCAGGGAGCCGACTTAGAACATCTGAGAACAAAAGGAGAAAAACATTATGAAACGTGATTTCTACCTGGATATGCCAGATAGGAAGGAAACATCTCTGTAAGAAAGCAGGTCTCAGCCTGAATCCCAGTGCCCTAGGGAAGAATGCCAGGAGGTTAGTGGTGGTGATGGTGGTGGTGGGGGCTAGTGCAGAATGAGGCTCAAGAATTTTTAAATGAGGCCACCTGGCTCTAGGCAGGAGCAGGACACTAAAATGCCTGCAGTGCCTTAGGTATCAGCACCCACCAAACCCCTGGGAAGGATGTGGGTCATTTTGGCACAGTCCATTCACTTCTGGCAAATACAAGAAGCCAGGTAAGATTCACCCACACCAGACACAGGAGAACACTTCTTAAGGAGCCAGTTCAGAACATTCCATGAGAAGCCAGGGAAAGATTTTTATAACTCAGATCTTTGTAGATCTGTGATATCCTTGGAGATGTTGCTGCAGAATGGAGTTATGGTCAAGGCTGAGTTTGGCTTTTTCTCTGGGTAGTTTAACCCAAAGGGAAGGGTTTGGAGAATTCTGGTTCTTCTTGCTCCCTTCACTCCATCCCCAACTCCCTCCATTAAACTGAAGTTCTTTATCACTCCCTTTAGGAGATATGAAAACACAGCAGGTAGCTTTATGCTCCTTCAGGTCCTCCCAACTCGAATAGCAACATTGCTAGTTTATCATTTCCAGCTAAGTCAGGCAATACCTGCTATGCAGGATTTCCAGGCAAAATAATTTACTGCAAGAAACTGTCAATTGCTTGTCTGCCTTGGTGACTCCAAAGAGATTGACAAAGACCAGAGATATGAAAGGAAAATATTTGTGAAATAGAATCCCTCAGCGTGGCACCACTCTTATTATCTTTTTTGAGTAATTCTAAGACGCTTATTCACATTGAAAACTCACCCTGATGGCCCTCCCTGATGAATATTTGTGTAATTGGATATTCATTTGTTACTCATTTAGTTAACCAATTTGTTTAGATGGAGCCCAGGTTTATGAGAAGTGAACCAATTTGCATGTACTTTTTGGTCAGAAAAAGGGGTTCATCCTACCACAAACAGAGTGAGGCTAAAATTCACACAAAGATATATGTTATGTGAGATATTTTATAAAAGGAACATGCACATGTCCTAACAATTATTTTAGAACATTGGGTTCACCTGGAGCCGATCAAATGGTCTCATCAAGTTTAAAACAAAACAAAACAAAACAAAAAAAGCTATTGATGAAAGTGCTTAAGCATTTTCTCACCCAAGCTAAATTGTGTTGGCCAAATTTTGCTGATGGATTGCATAACTGAATTAGGAACTGGGAATGCCAGAAACCCACTTGAGGTTGACAGAGCAATGAAGTTAAAATAACTGTGGTCACCAAAGTACTGAGTCAAGAAAATTCTCTCGGTTCGTGGAGTGATTTGGAGAGAAAGTAAAAGGAATTCAGTGGTTATGTGGCAGAGTATCAAGCTTTCTGAATCAAGAGACCTAACTTCAAGTTCCAGCTTTTGTCACTATTACCCAGCTCTGTGACTCTGGGGAATTCACTTCTCCTCTCTGGGCTTCATTTGTGGTATGAGGGACTTAGATTAGGTGATCTCTAAGATCCCATCGATGACAGATAGTCTGTGAAATGAGTTACATTAGTTTAGAGTATGCTTGTTTTGATCAGTGATACTTTTTTTGTTCATAAGTGATTTAACTACATTAACATTTGCACTCCACTGGAATACTAGAGTTTTTTCCAATGCTTTTTCTAATCCCTGAATTCAACTTGGTTAACCAGGATACTTCAGTAATTTAGGACTAGAAACTTCCAGGTGGAACTCATGCAGTAGAGAGATTATCAGAGCGAACTGTCAAAATAGTAGGATGGAGACCTTACGTCAAAGCAAAGAATGAAGGTATACAACACTTGTCTAAATTTTTGCAGCAAGAATACCAGAGTGAGGGAATTTGAAGAAGGCCAAGACAGGAAAATGTGTGTTCATAAACATTCTTTTCTTTTGGAGCATAAACTTTGGTAAAAAAGAATAAAGAAAATAGAAGATGGTCAAAACAAACATTTCTAACATTTAAAAAATAAAATTATAAGAAAAATTCTTGACACTTCATACGCTAGAAGCAAAGATATAAAACCTCTTCAATAAAGGTCATACAGTACAGCCTGCATGGCAAAACCCCACCTCTGCAAAAAATGCAAAAATATATTAGCTGGGTGTGGTGGTGTGCACCTGTAGTCCTAGCTACTTGGGAGGCTGAGGTGGGAGGATCGCTTCAGCCAGGGGATCAAGTCTGCAGTGAGCTGAAATGGCACCACTGCACTCCAGCCTGGGCAACAGAGTGAGACCCTGTCTCAAAATAATAATAATGATAATAATGCAGTAAATGCTAGTCTATAGTCTATAATCTATAATCTATGTTTGGAAACCTAATTTTTATGGTCTCAGCTAGTAAACTATAAAATCTCCACCCAAAGAAGGAATTCTCTTGAAAATACAGAACCAAGAAGTGGAAGCAGAAGATCAAGACAGAGGTCCTTACTCAGTGTCTTCAATGGGTTCTTGGAATTCATTTTCTTTATTCATTCATCCATTGATTGGCACTTAGGTTGATTCCATATTTTGGCTATTGTGAATAGCACTGAAATAGACATGAGAGTGCAAGTATCTCTTCAATATATTTATTTTCTTTCTTTTGAATATATATCCAGTAGTGTAATTGCTGGATCATATGGAAGTTTTACTTTTAGTTTTTTGAGGAACCTCCAAACTTCTCCATAATACTTATGCTAACTTACATTCCCAATAGCAGGGGATGAAGGTTCCCCTTCCTCCTCATCCTCACCACCGCCTGTCAGTGCCTGTCTTTTTGATACAAGCCATTTTAACTGGGGTGAGATGACATTTCATTGTAGTTTTGATGTGCGTTTCTCTGATGATTAGTGATGTTGAGCATTTTTTCATGTACCTGGTGGCCATTTGTATATCTTCTTTTGAGAAATGTCTGTTCAGATCTTTTGCCCATTTTCTTAATCGAATTATTTTATTTCTTGCTATTAAGCTGTTTGAGCTCCTTATATATTCTGGTTATTAATCCCTTGTCAGATGGATAGTTTGCAAATATTTTCTCCCATTCTGTGGGTTGTCTTTTCACTTTGTTGATTGTTTCCTTTGCTGGGCAGAAGCTTTTTAGCTTGATGTAATTCCATTTGTCTATTTTTGCTTTGATTTGTCTGTGTTTTTGAGGTCTTACATAAAAAAATTTTCCCCAGACCTGGAGCATTTTCCCATGTTTTATTCTGGTACTTTCATGTTTCAGGTCTTAGAGTTAAGTCTTTAAGCCATTTTGATTTGATATTTGTGTATGATAAGGAATAGGGGTCTTGTTTAATTCTTCTGTTTATAGCTATCCAGTTTCCCAGCACCATTTATTAAAAAGACTGTCCTTTCCATAGTGTATATTCTTGGCATCTTTGTTGAAGATGGATTGGCTGTAATTGTGTGGAATTATATCTCAGTTCTCTGTTCTGTTCCATTGGTCTATGTGTCTGTTTTTATGCCAGTATCATGCTGTTTTGGTCACTATAGCTTTGTAGTAAATTTTGAAGTCAGGTAGTGTGACATCTCCAGCTTTGTTCTTTTTGCTTAGGATTGCTTTGGCTATTTGGTCTTTTGTGATTCCATGTAAATTTTAGGATTTTTTTTTTTTTTTCATTTTTGTGACGAAAGTCATTGGTATTTTGATAGGGTTTTCATTGAAGAAACTAATTTTACCACAGACCTATGTAAACAAGAGTTAAGTTCCTATGGCACATTTCTGGTCACAAAAACCACCAAATTTCTAAATAAAGACCAAAATACTTCTAACAGTAAACACTGAAATAAATGTGAGCTACACATACATTTAAGAAAGATAAATAAAAACAAATAAGAAGATTTACCCAATTATAACAATTCAGGGTTTCAGGTGGCCAAAGTCCAGCCAGGCAGCTCAGGGCACAAGGCAGGAGCCAGCCCCAGCCAGGACGCACTCACACACACCCACACCAGCCACACTCACTTCCCATGGCAGGGCGCACTCACACATACCCACGCTTACTCACACTGGGATACGCCAAAGAACCTAATGTGCATATCTCTGGAATGTGGGAGGAAAGCGGAGTGCCCTGAGAGAACCCCTGCAGATATGGGAAGAACTCCACACAGACAGTGGCTCCGGCCAGGGATAGGTTTTTTTCTCATCGAACTTAGAATGAGCTGACAATGTGATTCAGGAACCTGCTGTATCACCATAAAGCAAAATGTTCCCATCATGGGAGTGTGAAGGACTGGCTGGCTAACATCAGCCTGGGAACTCCTTACTTACTGTGCTGCCGCGCTTAGGGCAAGTTCCTTGAGGAACAGACTCTGAGATGGAGATTTGCTGGTAGGAGGCTCGCTGGGACTGCTCTCAGTGAATAAAGGAGTGTAAAGGAGTGAGGGAAGCAATACGGTTGCAACAGAGGCCTCCACTGGTCCCACAGAAAGTTCTGGAGCTAGAGGCAGCCTTTCAAAGTTATCTCCAATCAAGGCAGGGAGACTGGGCCTTTGAACACCCACACTGACTGGTCACTGGATATAAGCCGCACCCAGGGAGGGCACATAACCTTGGGGGAAGCAGCTCTCTGTGGCTGAGGGAGAATCCCATAGTGAAACTCAGCTGTGAGCTTTAAACAGTCAATACGTGCTGCTTGGGCAAAGAGGGCCTCAGTCCTGAAGGGGGAATTTGGGCCCCTGCACCACAGCATCTGCTATTCCACTTGGTAGTACGGGAATTAACTCTTCAGTGTATTTAAAACTGTATAATATAGTAATGAAACCCAAGCAGCCCCATCTATTTGGAACACGTCTTCCAAAAAAAAAAAAAAAAAAAACAGTAAAACATGTCTTTGAGCAGATAGATATGTCACCAAGTCTATGCACCATAGTCAATGAAGTTTATTCATATGGAAGTCTTTGCACAAGAAACCAGGCAATAATAATTCCTATGCCCATATCCAATTAAAAATAACAAATTAAAAGTGGTTCCAGGTATGGTGGCTCACACCTGTGATCCCAGCACTCTGGGAGGCTGAAGCGGGAGGACAGCTTGAACCCAGGAGTTCAAGACCAGCCTGGGCAACATCATGAGGCCCCATCTCTACACAAAATAGAAATAATTAGTCAGATGTGGCGGTGCACACCTGTAGTTCCAGCTACTAGGGAAGCTGAGGAGGGATAATCGTTTGAGCCCAGGAGATCAAGGCCGTAGTGAGCTATGATTGTACCACTGCACTCCAGCCTGGGTGACAGAGTGAGACCCCATATCTAAAAATAAATAAATAAACAAATAATAATGATTATGTCTTCAAGAAAATGGTACTCTATACATTTTGTTTATAAGGGAAAAACAAATTTCAGATGATTTCCTTCCAGAACAGTTAATTTTTTAAAAGCTTGACTGCTTATTTATAGTCATCCAGAAAACTTGGCTATCCAAACTGCACGCCATTCTCTGAAAGTTCTGTAGAGTCAAGTTTTGACAACTTGCATAGACACGGAAGTTAAAGGTTAATGGGCCTTCAACAAAGGGTTTGTTAGGTACATGTTCACATTGCAGATTTATGGCAGTGCCTTTATATCCTATTTCTATCCTTCCTTAATCAGGTCCCCTACGCACACGCCTGATAAGCAAGAGAAGAGGAGCAGGTTTCTCAGGTGAATCAGACAATTCAATTGCAAGCAGTTCAGAGCACGCTCTTAGCTCACCAGCCATCTTGCCCTTGCTAACCTGGTTTAGAAAAACTTTCTGCTTGCAGGTATGATAGAATCCTGCTCATTCATCCAGTCAAAAGTGAGTATTTGGGGAAAAGTGGAGATGAAGGTGCAATGAAAGCAAATCTCCGACCAGCTTTCAGAAACCATGACTGCTGCAGGAGCGAGCAGTTCTTGTCTTTGGACTGACTCAACTAAATATGAGGAGAAAGTATTCCTGAAATTTTACTTAACTGGAGAGTCAACGGGAGTAAATTTTTTTTGTGAAACGCTGAATCATTCTAATGCATGCAGCCAGAAGGTTATGCAATTCCTCTTTTATCACCGGAAGATCTTTAGTAATTGTGGGCACTCCTCTTATTTCAATAACTTCAGAGAAGGATTGTTGACACCTTAGATTAAGCCAGTGGATACATGCTACCTTTTCCCATTCATAAAGTCAAAGAAGTAGGATGTGCTGAAAACCTGAAAGTCATTAAAGGACTGGACTTTTTCTTTCTTACCTTAAATTCTTTTTAACACTGCTGTAAGATTCTTATGCCATGAAAACAATTCGGAATCCTCTAATCTTAAATGCATACAAATCTGCCTCTCTCCTTCCCTCACCAAACATTTTTTGTCTCAGTCAAGCCTCCCGGCTCATGTGGCACTTTTGACATGCACACAGACTGCTGTATTTTCATAGTGTGGAAGGTGAAACCCACTCTATGGCTGGACAACCTCTCTGCTAACGAAATCCACCTGTTCTCCAGTTTTGCTTATATTGCATTTTCAGTGCAGCACCAGGAAGGCTGTGAGCACTTGAATAAACACTACATCATGAAAATAATTGTGTCTCCTTTACTTATCTTTTAGCATTTAGTTGCTTAATATCTTGTGTAGGGCACACCACGCATAACACAAGTTAATAAAACCGTAGATTTTTATACCTAAGAGATTTGACTTCATGTAATGATTGTCACTCATATAAATTATCTAATATGTTACAAACCTTGAAGAGTAGATTGTCAGAAAATATACCTAAAAATATGTGAGAACCACTTCGATTCACCATGCCCCCCCCATGATTAACAAAATCCAAACCCCAAATACAAATCGAGTGAGACTGGCCATCATCTCCATAGCAGAACTTACATTTTTATATTATATAAAGAGAACCTCATTTTCTCCATGAAAAGATAGACAAAAATTAGTGTGCCTGACCTTAAAAACATGGTTGGCTGACTTATTTCCAACATCACTGGAGCAAGCTGGAGATTACTATTTGTACCTCAGGGAAATAAGGCATATTTGGTGCTCCTACCCTTACGTTGCAGAGAATCACAGAAGATAGCTAATGTCATTAGAGGTGGCATTCCAGTGGGGTTAATGAGTAACTAAAGGCCCATTGTAAAGGGATAACATCTGGAATATGCATGGCCTAGGAGGAAGAATGGACCTTAAATTAAACTGGCAACATGGCAAAGTAATCTTGTTTAAGGTGAGAAGTTAAAGTTTCTCCAAGCTATAGGAGATCTGATTACATAACCGGTAATTTATTTTACTATATTACATTCATATTCATTCATTCATCCCTATATTACCTAGAGTGGGAACACATAAACCATCATTGTTCCATGAAACCAGAGAGCAGATTCTAGCTCTTCTGCTTCCAGGCATGATGGGATAACTGGTACCAGAGTTTTTCTCCCCGCTGGAGACAACCAGAAAGCTGCACAAAATGTATGAAACAACAGTTTTCAGATATTAGGCAAAGCAGAGCACAGGACTGTGATCCTTAAGAGAAGAGAGAAACAAGGTTGCCCTCTGCTCACCCCAGCTTTTTGCTAGAGGCACTATCTGGACCACAGTCCAGGGAGGTGGAACTCAGGCAGCATATGGGGGTCTGGTGATTGACGAAGCAGAGATTAGAGTTCTGGGAGGCTGAGGAGACAGAGTGTTTGGAATGGAGTAATGGTGAGAAAGGAGCAAAAGCTCCAGAAATTTGCATGAGTTCTCCTTCAGGCTGTGGCTGAATACTAAGCTGAGCACCCACAGGACTCTTTAAACACCTGGCACATTCAGTAGAGGTCCCAGAAAGATCAAGCCTTAGAAGGAGGGCTGAACTAACTATAGTCTCAGGTTATTCTGTATCTACATAGCAAACTTAAAAAGAAGCCTCAAAAGGACCAAACTGATCCCCAAGTATTTTAGCTGCCTGCCAAAAATCCCACAATGTCCTTTGAAAGAAGATAACAAAATACACCAACACAAAACATCACAATCTCTAGTATCCAATACAAAATTGTGAGACTTGTGAAGAAACAAACAAACAAAAAAGTGACCTATAGCTATTATAGGTGGCCCTAATATGACACAGATGGTGGAATTGTCAGACAAGAACTTAAAAAGCTACCACAAATGTATTCAAGGATTTAAGTTAAAATGTGAATACAAATGGAAATGAAATTGAAGATATGTAAAAGAGCTGAATGGACATTTGAGAGCTGAAAAATACAATATCTGAAATAAAAAAAAATTCACCAGATGAGATTAATAGCACTTTAGACAATGCAAAAATGCAAAACAAGATCAGGGAACTTGAGGCCATAGCTATAGAAACTATGTAGTTTAAACAGAGAAGAAAAAAATTGGAAAAAAATAGAAACTTTGCAATTTGTGTGACCATTAAGTGGTCTAACATGAATATTAAGTGGTCTAATGCCCAAGAAGAAGAGACAGAAAAAAAATGTGAAGAAATCAAGGACAATTTCCCCCAGAATTTGAAAAAAAAAAAAACCTCCACCAACTTATAAACCTATAAATTCAAGAAGCTCAGTGAATTCCAGGCAAGATAAACACAAAGGAAACTATGTCAAAGTACGTCATAATTGATTGGCTGAAAACAAATTATAAAGAGAGTCTCTTAAAAGCAGCTAGAGAAAAAAGATACATTATAATACTGTATAATTATACAGAAATACAGATAAGAATGATGTCTGCCCTCTTCAGAAACCATGCAAACCAGATGATTTTTAAATGATGAAAGAAAAAAATATCCAGTGAAAATATCTCTACAAAAAAAAAAAAAAAAAAAAAAAAAAAACATTAACAGAAAACACTGGGAGAATTCATCAGCAGCCAACTAGCACTGCAAGAAATGCTACAGGAAGTTATTCAGGCTGAAGGACTAGGATATCAGATTGAAATTTGGATCTACTAAATTTTTCTTTTTAAAAGTAACTTTAAAAGATAATTTATAGGCGGGGTGCAGTGGCTTACGCCTGTAATCCCGGCACTTTGGGAGGCCGAGAAGGGCGGATCACGAGGTCAGGCACGAGGTCAGGAGATTGAGATCATCCTGGACAACATGGTGAAACCCTGTCTCTACTAAAACACAAAAAATTAGCCGGGCGAAGAGGCGGGCGCCTGTAGTCCCAGCTACTCGGGAGGCTGAGGCAGGAGAATTGCTTGAACCCAGGAGGTGGAGGTTGCAGTGGGCCAGGATCACACCACTGCACTCTAGGCTGGCGACAGAGCGAGACTCCATCTCAAAAAAAAAAAGAAAAAAAAAAAAAAGATGATTTATGGATAATCTTTAAAAGATAGTTTAAGGTTTGAAGCAAAAATAATAACAATGTATTGAGGGGTTTATAACATGCATACTTTTTTTTTTTTTTTTTTTGAGACACAGTTTTGCTTTGTCACCGGGGCTGGAGTGCAGTGGCACCATCTTGGCTCACTGTAACCTCTCCCTCCCAGGTTCAAATGATTCCTGTGCCTCAGCCACTTGAGTGGCTGGGATTACAGGCGCGTGCCACCACGCCCAGCTAATTTTGGTATTTTTAGTAGAGACAGGGTTTTGCCATGTTGGCCAGCTGCTCTCGACCTCCTGGCCTCCCAAAGTGTTGGGATTACAGGCGTGAGCCACCGTGCCCTGCCAGACATGTATACAATTTAAAAGTATACAACAATAACAAAAACACGAGGGAGAAATAGGCTTTTTTGCATTTTCATTTTACAATTAAAATGTGGCAAATATATAATAACACAAAATTTTCTAATTTAACCATTTTATGTGTGCAACTCAGTGGCATTAAGTAATCCACAGTGCTGTGCAACCATCAGTCATCTCTATTTCCTAATTTTGTTGTCATTCCAAACAGAAACTCTGCCCATTAACAATAACTCCCTGTCATTCATATCCATCCCCAGCCATGGTTACTTCTATTCTACTTTCTGTCTCTAAGAATTTGCCCATTCCAATTATTTCATATGAGTGGGATCACATATTTGTTCTTTTGTGTTAATTCACATAGTACACTGTTTTCAAGGTTCGTCCATGTTGTAGTGTATGTCAGAACTCCATTCCTTTTCATGGCTGAATAATATTCTATTGTGTGGAAATACCACTTTGTGTTTATCCATTCATCTGTTGATGGATACGTGGATTATTTCCACCTTTTGGCTATTGTGAATAGCACTGCCATGAACAAGTATCTGTTGGAGTCTCTGTTTTTAATTCTTTTGGTTATATCTAGGAGTGGAATTACTGGGTCACATGCCAACATTATGTTTTGTTTTTGAAGAAACTGCCAAACCATTTTCCAAAATGGCCACACCATTTTACATTTCTACCAACAGTGTACCCGGGTTCCAATGTCTCCACATCCTCACCAACACCTGTAATTTCTCTCTCTCTGTTTCTTGATAACAGCCATCAGTAAAGGAGGATCTCATCTGGTTTTGATTTGCGTTTCCCTAATGACTAATGAAGTTGAACATCTTTTCATGTACTATTTGCCACTTATGTATATCTTCTTTGGAGAAATATCTACTCTAGTCCCTCACCCAGTTTTTCATTGGGTTGTCTTCTTGCTGTTGAGTTGTAGGGGTTCTTTAATATATTCTGGATATTAAATGCTTATCATTTATGTGATTTACAATTTTTCGCCCCATTCTGTGGGTTCTTTAGATTTTCTAGATACAAGTGTCTTGTCAGATATATGTATTATGAATACTTTTTCCAGTCTGTGGCTTGCCTTTTCATTTCTCTTGTGGTATCCTTCTGAGAGCAGAAGATAATAATTTTGATGAAGTTAAATTTATCTTTATCTTTCTCTTGTGGTTAGTTCTGCTTTCATCTTAGCTAGGAAATGTTTGGCCACGTGTGGTGGCTCACAACTGTAATCCCAACAGTTCGGGAGGCTGAGGCGGGCAGATCATGAGGTCAGGGGATTGAGACCATCCTGGCTAACACAGTGAAACCCCGTCTCTACGAAAAACACAAAAAATTAGCTGGGCGTCGTGGCATGCACCTGTAGTCCCAGCTACTCGGGAGGCTGAGGTAGGAGAATCACTTGAACCCAGGAGGCGGAGGCTGCAGTGAGTCGAGATTGCACCACTGCACTCCAGCCTGGGCAACAGAGCGAGACTCCATCTCAAAAAAAAGAAAGAAAGAAAAAAGAAATGTTTGTTTAACCCAAGGTTGTACAATTTTTCTGCTTTCTACTAGAAGCTTTACAATGTTTTATTTTATGTATGCGACTATGATCCCTTTTGAACTAGTTTTGTGAGGTGAAGATCAAGGCTCATGTTTTCCACATTTTTCCCATATGAACGTTCAGTTGTTCTAGCACCATTAGTTGAAAAGACTTTTCTATCCCCATTGAATTACCATGGAGGTTTTATTGAAAATAAATTCACAACATATGTATGTATGTATATGAGTTTATTTCTGGATTCACTTTTAGATTCCATTGATTTATAGGTATATCCATATGCCAATACCACACAGTCTTGATTATTATAGTTTTATACTAAGTATTGAAGTCAGATAATATAACTTTTCCAATTCATTCTTCTTTTTCAGATTGGTTTTGGCTAGTCCAGATCTTTTTGTTTCTATATAATTCTTAGATTTCACTGACAAGTTTCCTTTTTAAAAGCCTGTTTTGATTTGTATTGTGTTGAAGCTATAGATCAATTTGAGAACAATGTCGTCTTTTTTTTTTTTTTTTTTTTTTTAGACAGAGTCTTGCTCTG
>NC_045435.1:48881532-48882748 GCF_002776525.5 Piliocolobus tephrosceles
CCCGTCTCGGCCTCCCAAAGTGCTGGGATTACAGGCTTGAGTCACCGCGCCCGGCCAACAATGTCGTCTTTTAATGCATAAACATGGCTTAGTTCTTCATCTGTTTTGGTCTTCTTCAGCTTCTTTTAGCCTTGCACATATTTTGTTAAATTTTTCCCTAGATAATTTATGTTTTGGAATGTTACTATAAATAAATTTTAACTTTCCAATTGCTCCTTGCTAATATGTAGAGACAAACTTGATTTTTGTACAGTAATTCCCTCTTATCCATGAGGATATCTTCCGAGATCCCCAGTGAATGCCTTGAAACCATATAGTACCAAACCCTATATATACTATTTTTTCTATACATACATACCTATGATAAAGTTTAATTTATCTTAATTTGACACAGTAAGAAACAAAAATAATAATAAAGTAGAACAATATGACCATATACTGTAATACAAGCTATGTTAATGTGCTCTCTCTCTAAATATCTTACTGTACTGCATTCACCTATTTGTGGACACCAGTTGACTGCAGGTAAACTGAAAGTGCAGAAAGCAAAACTGTGAATAAGAGGACTACTGCACATTTACCTTCTAACTTGTGATCTTGCTAATTTCACTTGGCAGCATACGAGTTTCACTTTTTCCGCATCTTTACCAACAGTTGTTATTATCTGTCTTTTTTGTTTATAACCACACTAGTGAGTATCAGGTAGTATTTCATTGTGATTTTGATTTGCATTTTCTGATGGCTAATGACTTTAAGCATCTTTTTATGTCCTTATTGACCATTTGTATATTTTATTTGGAGAAATGTCTGTTCAGACACTTTGCCTATTTTTAAATTGGGTTGTCTTTTTATTACTTAGTTATTAGGGTGCTTTACATATTTTAGGTGCAACACTTTTATTTTTAACTTATCCACATCTTTATATTTAAAATGTACTTTTTGGGCTGGGAGTGGTGGTTAACATCTGTAATCCTAGCACTTTGGGAGGCCAAGGCAGGCAGATCACTTGAGGCCAAGAGTTCAAGACCAGACTGGCCGACACGGTGAAACACCATCTCTACTAAAAATACAAAAATTAGCTGGCATGGTGGCAAATGCCTGTAATCTCAGCTACTCAGGAGGAGGCTGAGGCAGGAGAATAGCTTGAACCCGTGAAGCAGAGGCTGTAGCGAGCCAAGATCACGCCATTGCACTCCAACCTGGCTAACAGAGCGTG
>NC_045435.1:49194009-49267425 GCF_002776525.5 Piliocolobus tephrosceles
AGCCTACAAGCAATCTCAAACCTCCTCATCTAAAAAATATCTCCCTTGCAACCAGCTTCTCTCTCAAGCTACTTTTCTTATTCTCTCCTTGATGCTTCTTGACATTGACTCTATTCCCCAAGTCTTCAAGTTACTGCTGTCTGGCTTCCACCCTTATATTCAATTAACACTGTTCTCTCAGAGGTTACCAGAGGCATTCTGGCATTCTAATTGCCAAAGCCAATAGCCTCTGCTCTATCTTCAACCTCTACAGTGTCCAACACTGGAGATAAATCCCTCACTCTTGAAACTCATTCCTGGGCTTTTGCTACCTGACATCCTTCAAGCTCACATTATTCATCTTCTAGTTTTCTCATTTTCCTTCTATGGACATTTGCTTTCGTCTGCCACTTAAACTTTAACCTTCTCAAAATGTCTGTGCTCTTCTAAGCTTCTATGGTCTTCTGCCTCAAAATTGCCTCAGTAGAGCTCACATTTATATGGTTCTGAATACCCAAACTAAATCTTCCACCAAAGGGTCCCCGCAAACCAGAATTTCCAACTATCCACTAACCATCTACACATGGCTATCCCACAACGAGCTCATCATACTTCCTACAGAAGATGCACTCCCCTCCTGGTCTCAGGAAATGGCACAACCATTCACCTAGCTTCCTAAGATGAAAAACTCGGACCTAGTTTTCTTGTTTCTTATTGCCATATATTCTTAACAGTCACCAAGTCATGTTAATTCTAACACCAAATTGTCTCCTAAGCCATCATTTATTCCACATTCCCATGACCAAAATCTGGCCCTTACTCTCACTCCCTTAGACCCTTTCAGCAGTCTCCAATCCACCCATCACATAGCTACTGAGTTATCTCTGAACGCTGAGCAGATTAGGTCAACTCTGTGTAAAAACTGCTAATAGCTCCCTATTGTCTAGAAAAAAAAGTTGAAACTCTTTAGCATGTTGAGACTCTTTGCAACATGGGCCTGTCCCACGTCTTACCAGCCTCGCCTCCCATCACTCTTCTCCATATATATCCTATTCTCCAGTCATGCTTGTTTGCTTCTCATTCCTGAGTCACACCATTGACTTGGGCACCAGTTTGCTTCTGCTCAAACTCTTCTCTGCCTAGAACACACTTCCCATACTTTCTCTTGTCAGTCATTCCCATCCTTCAGCAATCACTCAAATCGCCTCTTTGAAGAATTCTCCAGCTTCCCAGGCTAAATTTAATTATTCTTGCTCTGTTTTAGCTATAGCACTTTACCAGAGAATTCACCATATTGTATTTATAGTGACTTGCTTAGGTGTCTTAGTCTTTAACATCAAAGGCAAGGACCTACTTTACACCCACAGCACCCAGAATAAAGCTTAGCCTGTAGGTTAGGTATAAAGAAGTGTTTGCTGAATCAATTAACACGTAGATAGAATAGTCACTTTTTATTTATATTACTTGCCCATTATTTCACCTCTGTCCCACCTCCTCCCACCAATTACATTATTCAATATCTAAAGTACAAGAAGCCAATAAGATACCTTTACAAAGACAGCATTCATCATCATAGCAGACGGGTTTAACACTACCAACTCTAGGAGGACATCTAACGTGGTACCAACTTCAGCTTCATTCCCACTGCAGATATGGGTCACTAAGGCACCAACCACCTCCTACACAGAGGAGAGCCAACAGGACAATGTAAAACAAAATATGGGATGGCCATTCTAAAGGGATTCACCCCCAAGGCCTCTCCAATCTCTACTTCATTAAAATCACAATCAACCCAATCCCATCATCTATTATCTAGTTTTCATTAATGTTGGCTTCAGGAGATTTAGGAATATGCCAGTGTAACTTTACCGTCCCGTCTTGACCTATTTCCCATATTTTATCGGTAAGCACTACCTAAGCCCTCCTGATTTTGCTCCTTGGCATAGTTTTCCTCTTTCTTGTTCCCACATGGGTTAAATTTTACCCTTTAAGTTGAGTTTGTACAAGATCAGTTGAAATTTCTCAAAAAGATGGCACTCAAGGAGCTAAAAGCTTTAAAAGTTTTCTCTATATAGTACAGGCTAGACTTGCATGTTTCCAAGCAAACATGGATCACGATAGTGTCTCTAAGACATTAAGAGGGTTCAAAAATGTCTTAGATGCCATTCTCCCTTTATACCGTCACTCCATCATAGTCATAACACAATTATATTCTCAACTGCAACAGCTACCTCATGTCAGCTGCAACCGTTGCTCTAGTTTAAATTTAAAAAATTTTTTTTTACAAATCTTCATTTTAAAAATTCCATTCAAATGAGTTTTAACATTGTTAATAATAGGAAGAATATATGTAAAAATACAAAATAAGACACTGTTCTTTACTTGCTTTCATAAACATTTTCCACAAACACAGTCTTCCCTCTCTGGATATATGCTATTAAAATGTGTCTCGGCTGGGCCCGATGGCTCATGCCTGTAATCCCAGCAGTTTGGGAGGCTGAGGTGGGTGGATCACCTGAGATCAGGAGTTCGAGACCAGCCTGGCCAACATGGTGAAACCCTGTCTCTACTGAAAATACAAAAAATTAGCCGGGCCTGGTGGTGCGCACCTGTGATCCCAGCTACTCAGGAGGATGAGACAGGAGAATCACTTGAATCCGGGAGGTGGAGATTGTAGTGAGCCAAGACTGTGACACTGCACTCTAGCCTGGGCAACAAGAGCGAAACAGTGTCTCAACAACAACAACAACAACAACAACAACAACAACAAAGTGTCTCATGTTTTGACATAAACTGGTTCTGGATCTAAATTTCAGACAGAATTTTAGAGCTCAGAACACAGAGTTAGATCCACCAGTCAAGTCTCTTCATTTCATCAAGGCTGGGACTAGGATTGAACTTTCCTGAGACCCAGTTCAGAGTTCCTTCCCCTTCAGTAAGGTCCAACCAACAAGAAATAAACATCAGGTTATTTTCCCTTCCCCTGTTCCCTCCTTGCCAAAACAAGTGTTTCAACATACCTGCTGGCAGTACGTGTCAAAAAACTTAAATGCATATTTGTATAGGAGACTGCCAAATGAAATTATACTCTGGTCTAGAGAGTGAAGCAAACTCTGAGCCAGAGACAGAATGGATGAACACATACCCTTAAGAACCCTGAGTGGGGAAGAGTAGAGAGAGAAAAGAAGCTTTAGGAAGCAGTTAGTACACAAGCTAAGAGTTACTTATCCTTTTGGAATGTCAGACTTCTCCTCCCCAACTCTCATTTTAACTTGAGAAATCTTAATCTTTGTTTTACACAGAATAATCCTTCACCATTCTGAGTTTTCTCTCAGCATCAATGGGATTCCACATTTGGATAATAATTGACCTTTAAGCTCAAAGAAGTTAAATTATAAGCCAAATAGTACATTCCTATCTGCTCAATTTGGCATTGGAGGCCAGATCTTCTAAATCCCAGTTTCCTCACGCAATCACACTAATCCCCAGGGATGCTCCACCTTGCTTATAATTTGAAGTTGGTCTATAAGATTCAATGCTAACTAAACTGAATTTTTTTTTAAAGTTCAAGAAGAGAAGTGATCATGTTTTACCACTAACACAATATACATAGACATTAATGGACCCAGACTAAATAACCAGTTAATAAACATAGCTTCCTTATTGATACCATAATTTTTAAAAATCTTACATTTAGTACTAAGCTGGGTATAATGCTTTATTGGGGAAAATACAATGAAAAATTACACATGGTTTCTGCCCTCTAGAAAATTATAGCCCAAAACATATATCACTGGCAGAAATAAACACAGAAAGAACTGCAAGGTAAAATAATACAAACATTAAACCTATTCTTAAATATAAAATTTAAGACCCAACGAGGTATTCTCATTAGCTCCTAACCCAAACCCCAAACCACTGGCCCATCCAGTTTTCTAAGTTCTATACTATTAATATGCTGAACATTCAGCCAGCAAAACACTATTCCCAGCTTATAAAATTCCAGTTTGAATAACTTACATTTCTAGAGGAATTATCACCTAGAGTCCACAGTTTTGAATGGCCAAAGAGTGATAGTTCAAGTAGGTTCATATTTACATTTCTGCTAGTTTCTATAGGTGGGTCCTATTCCCTTCAAGCTTTTTATAAGCTACTTAGAATAGGATATGGAAGGTCGGTTTGGCAAAGTTGCAAACTGCATTGAGATAGACAATTAAAATAGTTAATGCAAAAATAAAATTCAAAAATCTCAATGGGTTTGAACAATGGACTGAAACAAGATGAAATTTTACATGGGAGCTGTAAAGCTTTCTGTTTTCGATTAAAAATCAATAGGCCGGGCACGGTGGCTCAAGCCTGTAATCCCAGCACTTTGGGAGGCCAAGACGGGCGGATCACGAGGTCAGGAGATCGAGACCATCCTGGCTAACACGGTGAAACCCCGTCTCTACTAAAAAATACAAAAAACTAGCCAGGCGAGGTGGCGGGCGCCTGTAGTCCCAGCTACTCGGGAGGCTGAGGCAGGAGAATGGCGCGAACCTGGGAGGTGGAGCTTGCAGTGAGCCGAGATAGCGCCACTGCACTCCAGCCTGGGTGACAGAGCGAGACTCCGTCTCAAAAAAAAAAAAAAAAAAAAAAAAAAAATCAATAGTCTCTGACACTTACTAAGTAATGAACAGAGAATGTACTCTGGAGCAGCTGTTCTTGAATGCAGCCTGATTGAATCTTATTTCTTAGCACCTTTCAATATACTTCTTTGTCTGAGTATTGCTGCTATAGATGATGAAAAGCATCATCAGGTCAAAAATCTATTGTCAATAAATATGCAATAATAGAAAAACAGTTAACAAATCAGTATATTTGCTACAATGAAACAGCAGCTTTTCCCCATTAAAACACAGAGTGGATGATACTCATTTGTTCCACATACTCCCTTGGGGTTATCCACACTTTTCACAAAATCCGGAAATATTTTTCAGAGCAATAAAGTGCCACAACTACTAACCACTAGTATCTCTTAAGAATACATTGCTATATACATGAAAGTGATATTACTACAGAAGTAACTTTGGACATCTTCACATTTATTAAAAGAAAGATTCAATCACTTGCCAACTCCAGTATGTATTTTTACCATTACCAGGAAAATTACTTTGTGAAAAGTTGGAAAGACTATAAATGCCCATCAATACGGGAAAGGTTCAATAAATTATGATGGAGTAATTTTAAATTTTGGAATATTACACAGTCATCAAGAAGAATAAGCCACGCTGGGCATGGTGGCTCATGCCTATAATCCCAGCACTTTGGGAGGCTGATGTGGGCATATCACCTGAGGTCAGGAGTTTGAGACCAGCCTGGCCAACATGGTGAAACCCCATTTCTACTAAAAATACTCACGAAAAAATTAGCTGGTCATGGTGGCAGGTGCCTGTAATCCCAGCTACTCAGGAAGCTGAGGCAGGTGAATCACTTGAACCCTGGGAGGCAGAGGTTGAAGTGAGCCGAGATCGTGCCATTGCACTCCAGCCTGAGTGACACAGCAAGACTCTGTCCAAAAAAGAATTTTTAATTACAAAACTGAAAAAAAAAGAGAATAAGCTAGACCAGAGGTCCCCAACCCCTGGACCACAGAGTCCGTCGTCTGCTAGGAACCAAGCTGCACAGCAGGAGGTGAGTGGCGGTCAAGTGGGCATTACCACCTGAGACCTGTCTCCCGTCAGATTAGCGGCTGCATTAGATTCTCATGGGAGTGTGAACCCTATTGTGAACTGCACATGCACAGGATCTAGGCTGCACATTCCTTATGAGAATTTAAGTAGTGCCTGATGATCTAAGGTGGAACAGTGTCATCCTGAAATCATGCCCCAACACGGTCTGTGGAAAAACTGTCTTCCATGAAACCAGTCCCTGGTGCCAAAAAGGTTAGGGACTGCTGAGACATACCATATATTTTGACAGAGAAAAGACATTCCTGAGATGAAGTGGAAAAAATGGCAACCTGCAAAAGGATAATCAGGCTAGGCATGGTGGTTCATGCCTATAATCCCACTGCTTTGGGAGGCTGAGGAGGGAGGATCATTGAGTCCAGGAGGTGGAGGCAACAGTGAGCTATGATTGTGCCACTGCACTCCAGCCTGGTGACAGAGTGAGACCCTGTCTCTTTAAACAACACCACCACCACCCATAATCATAGTTAAGATTCTGCTTTTGTAAAAGCAATATATAAACCTACATATGTGTAGGTATAAGAGTATACCTGTACTTGTGCATAATTATAGCTTGTATATGAACAGAAAAAATTTGGAAGGATGATTATCCCTGAGGAATGGGACAGAGAGTAGAGAAAAACTGTATTTTTTACATCTGTAGATTCCTTGTGAGTTTTTCTCCACAATTAGCTTGTTTACCTACATTTAAAAAAGAAAAATATAATGGCTGGGTGTGGTGGCTCAAGCCTATAATCCCAGCACTTTGGGAGGTCCAAGCAGGAGGATCACTTGAAGCTAAAAATTTGAGACCAGCCTAGGCAACACACCAAGACCTTATCTCTATAAAAAATAAAAGAATTGCCTGGGTGTGGTGGCTTATTTTTCATAGGAAAAGGATATTATACATAGGAAAAGTATTATTCCTATGGGAAGTAGGTACGATTCGGACAATATAGAAGATTTTCACTCAAAACTTACTGCTTAAAAATAGACCTGTGAATCTATCACAGAATAGCCTCTGAAACTCATTGAGAAAAATAAAAAAAGAGAGATATCAAATATGATTCACTATGGTTTCAAAATGAAATATTCATTACACAAGATTTCTCCAAGACAACAACCAGCACCTGTTCCAGGAGGTTGGAAAGCTGGCTCTGCTTCTGGAAAGTTGAGTCTTTCCTACCTTCAATAGGAAGTTTGGGTCAAGTCGGAGGCTAGAAAGGACATCCAGGATTGGGACAGTGAGTGAAGTATTCTCTATCAATACGTCACTGTGAATGGTAGAAAAAGAAAAAAGTTGTGTAATGGTTTGAACACAGCCGGGCAGACAATGACTTGTTTATAGTATGTTTCTTTAAAAATTGTTTTGACTGCAAAAAATAATACATATTATAATAATGGCTGAGAATCTTCCAAACTAATGACAGACAACAGTCCAATGATGGAAAACTCTTAAAAGAAGCTGGGGAGTGGGTGCGAGAACACCTAACTATAAGGGAACAAGGATAAAATTATAGCTGATATCTTGTCAGAAATTAGGCAAACAAGAAGAAAGTGGAATGAGGGATTTAAAGTGTTAAAAGAAAGCAACTCCAAAAGAAATCTAAATAGATGGAGAGACTGATATACCATCTTTATGGATTAGAAGACCCAATATAGTAAAGAAGTAAATTCTCTTCATATTTGTCTATAGATTTAACATTATTCAAGTAAAAAACCCAGAGGGATTATTGATAATATATACAAGCTGATTCTTTTTTTTTTAAAGGGAGTGGGGAGAGGCTGAAGCAAGAGGATCACTTGAGCCCTGGAGTTCGAGATTGCTGTGAGCTACGATCACACCTCTGAATTCTAGTCTAAGCAACAGAGCAAGACCTCATCTCTAAAAAAATAAAATGAATAAAAAATTATAACATCATTAAAAATAAAATGAAATATGGGAAAGGCAAAGGAACGCGAATACAAAACAATTTTGAAAAATAATAAAATAGCTCGGGGCCAGTGGTGCAATGGATAACGCGTCTGACTACGGATCAGAAAAATAATAAAATAGAAGTAATATCAATTTTAAGACTACTGAATTTTAAGACATTATAAATCTTCATTAATCTAGACGGTGTAGTACTGGTTGGGGGACAGAAATATAAATCAATGGAACAGAATAGAGAGTCCAGAAACACACCCACACAAAATATGACCAATTGATTTCTCACAAAGATATGAAGGCAATTCAATGGAGAATGATAAACTTTTCAATAAATGGTGCTGGAAAAATTATCCATTTGCAAAACAAATGAGCCTCAACCTAAACTGCACAACCTATATTACAACCTAAACTACACAGCCTATACAAACATTAATTCAAAATGGATCATAGGTTAGTTTGCAAAACCTAAAATTATAGTTTTAAGAACATACGGGAGAAAAAATTTGTGATCTACAGTTAGGCAGGGCGTGCATAGAGATGACACAAAAAGCATGGTCATTAGCAGGCAAATTTATCTCCTGTTGATAAATTGGACCTAATGAAAATTAAAAATGCATGTTTGCTCTGTGACAGACATTGTCAAGAGCATGGAAATATTGGCTACAGAGTGGGAGAAAGTATTTGTAAACAACATATCTGCCAAAGAATTGGTATCAAGAATAAAAAACTCCCAAAACTCAACATCAAGAAAACAAACAATCCTGACTGACAACAACAAAATGAGCAAAAGATATGAACAGACACTTCACCAAGGTGAATATACAGACAGCCAATAGCAAATGAAAAGATGTTCAACATTAGCAACTGTTAAGGAAATGCAAGTTAAAGCCACCATGAGATTCCACCTATTAGAATGGCTAAAATAACTGACAAAGGCAAATACTGGGGAGGCTGCAGGGCAACTGGAATGCTCAGCTACCTCTGCTGGAAATGCAAAACGGTCAGCCATGCCAGAAAGCAGTTCGTTGGTTTCTTATAAAATTAAATATGTGCCAAATGGTCCTGCACCCAAATTCTAGATATTTACCCTGGAGAAATGAAATCTTATGTTTATTAAAAAAATCATCTGGTGGCCAGACATAGTGGCTCATGCCTGTAATCCCAGCACTTTGGGAGGCTAAGGTGGACAGATCATGAGGTCAGGAGTTCAAGACCAGCCTGACCAACATGATGAAACCCCATCACTACTAAAAATACAAAAATTTGCCAGGTGTGGTGGCACACACCTGTAATTCCAGCTACTCAGGAGGCTGAGGCAAGAGAATCGCTTGAACCCGGGAGTCAGAGGTTGCAGAGACCTGAGATCGTGCAACTACACTCCAGCCTGGGTGACAGAGTGAGACTCTGTATCAGAAAAAAAAAAATAAAAAATAAAAACCATTTGGCCGGGCATGGTGGTTCATGTCTGTAATCCCAACACTTTGGGAGGCCAAGGTGGGCGGATCACTTGAGGTCAGGAGTTTGAGACGAGCCTGGCTAACATGGTGAAACCCCATCTCTACTACTAAAAAAAAAAAAAGTACAAAAATTAGCTGGGTGTGGTGGCACACGCCTGTCGTCCCAGGTACTCTACTCAGGAGGCTCAGGCAGGAGAATTGCTTGAATCCGGGAGGCAGAGGTTGCAGTGAGCCAAACTGCACTCCAGCCTGGGCAACAGAGCAAGACTCTATCTCAAAAAACAAAAAACAAAACAAATAAATAAAATCCATGAATGTTTATAGCGGCCCTATTCATAACCACCAAAAATTGGAAACAACCCAAATGTCCTTCAGCAAGTGAAGAGATAGACAAACTGGTACAGAAATACAATGGAAAACTATGCAGCAATAAAAAGGAATAAACTATTGATGCATGCAGCAATTTAAATGAATCTCAAAAGCATTATGTTGAATGACAAAAGCCGGTCTCAAAAGGTTATATATTCTATGACATTCCACAAAGGACAGAACTATAGTGACAAGATCAATGGTTGCCTGGGGTTGGGGCACAGGAGGGAGGATGGGACTACAAAAGGATAACACAGGGAGGTTTTGGGGAAGGGGGGGTGAAGGAATTGTTTTATACCCTGATTGTAGTGGTATTCACATGAATCTACATGTATTAAAATTCACAGAACTATATACATCAACAGAAAGTCTATCTTGCTACATAATTTAAAAGCAAAAATAATATTATAATAATGGTACTTCTCTCATAGGACTTCGGTGTTTCATAAATAGAAGCTACTAACAGAGAGGTGTCTAGGGTGTTTTCCAATGCCAACCAACAATTCTCCAATTTTCCAGATACTAGCTGAGTATTCTACAATTTAATTCAATTCTGATGCTAACTACTTGGAGTTAGCACAGACCTCTCAGGTTAAGGGCTCAGTCTCACAAAACTGCACCTCACCAACTTTAGATGCCAATTGCAAATAGTGGGTCTCCAGGTTATCCACTTTTCTGTCTAATTTGGCTACAAATCAAAGGCTCCCATGACCCTCTCCTCCAGCTTAATATTTTGCAATAACAGCTCACAGAACTCAAGGAAACAACACTTCCCAGCAAGATGAAGAGGTACACAGGGCAAAGTATGAGAAAGGAATGTGAGGCTTACATGCCCTCTCCCGGCACACCACCCTTCCAGCATCTTGATGTGTTTGCCAACCTAGAAGCTCATCAAATCTGTTGTTCAAGAGTTTTTATAGAGCATATCTCCAGCCCCACCTCCCTTGCAGCAGTGAATTCTAAATTCGATCTTTTTGACCTCAAACTAACTTTTTGGATATTAGGGCCCCTTGAAGTCCAAGAGAGACATATTAAGCTTATTTGGTATGTTAAATCATACAAGTGGCCAGGCACAGTGGCTCACACCTGTAATCCCAGCATTTTGGGAGGCCGAGGTGGGTGGATGTCTTGGGGTCAGGAGTTTGAGACTAGATTGAGCAACATGCTGAAACCCAATCTCTACTAAAAATACAAAAATTAGCCAGGTGTGGTGGTGCACATCTGTAATCCAAACTATGGGGGGAGGTTGAGTCAGGAGAATTGCTTGCACCTAGGAGGCAGAGGTTGCAGTGAGCCAAGATCGTGCCACTGCACTCTAGCCTGGGTGAGAGAGCAAGACTGTCTCAAAAAAAAAAAAAAAAATGCTGTTTAACTTTCTCTGGGTTGTATTTATATATGTGTGCTATTAATACATGTTGCAAAGTTGTTTAAGATTCCTAAAATTCTGAAATGTCTTAGTATTTGTCATTAGGAATAATTCTGATTATTATGCTTAATTGCAGTATGCCACAAAAACAAATTTCCTTGACGATTGCGTCTTTAACCATGAATGTTGTCTTTCCTATCCACAATTACTGTTTTACTTTGATTCTCCTCAAAAAGTGGTTTATGATCAGCTACAGTCCAAAATGTGCTTCTTTTTAAAAAATCACAGAAAAGACTCTGCCACAGACTTTTAAATGCAGGTTTCTGATTACTTTAGTTATCATACCAAAAGACTAGGAAAGAACTTTCAGGACTCTAACTAAAAGGCTGATGTGTTTATAAAGATTACTAACTCAATGTCAAGCAGAACAAGGTTAATTACATTGAACTAAACTAATAAAAGACTAAACTTATTTTTTCACAGCCTTTTTTAAAAAAACATTGCTAATCCTTTTAATATTTTGTTTTCGGAGTCAAAAACTTTTTGTTTTAGCTATTCACAGCTTATAACAAATTGGGTAAAGTATACTTTTGTCAGCAAAATTTAAAATAGTTATCTTTCCCTTTACCTGGTTTATTTGGAATTTAGAAACTATTTGTGAGTATTCTTAATTTATGACAATATAGTTATTTATATAAGTTCAGTAAGAATCTGTTTTCTTTTGTAACATGACACAATTAGAGACACTGGTTATGTTACCAAGGCTTTGACTGGAATGATCTATTTTCAGATATGACCAGACTATGTTGAGGAATTGACATTGACTTTACAGAGTCAATAAAAACCCCTTGAAAAGATTGGCCTAGGTCAGCCATGATGGCTCACACCTGTAATCCCAGCACTTTGAAAGGCCAAAATGGGAGGATCACTTGAGGCCAGGTGTTCAAGACCAGCCTGGGCAGCATGGCAAGACCTTGTCTCTACAAAAAAAAAAAAAAAAAAAAAAAAAGCCAGGAGTGGTGGCATGCATGTTTAGTCCCACCTACTTGAGAGATTGAGGCAGAGAAATGCTTAAGCCTAGGAGTTCAAGGCTGTAGTGAGCTATGATCACCACTGCACTCAGCCTGTACAACAGAGGGAGGCCCTGTCTCAAACAAACAAACAAAAGATTGGCCTGGTACCTTGTCTACATAGTTTCTTTACAAGGTTCCTGACCTGTGGTAAGTAAAGAATGTCACTTCCTAACAGGCCCAGGAAGCTCAAGATATTTCGGGACCCCAAAAAGAGAAGAATTCACCCAGGTGAAAGGTTTCATGGGTAAGTGGCAACTATCTGAGCTGGTGGCATGGGGGTAAGAAGACTTTACCAAGACAGTTGTAGGTAAAGAAAGGCAGATTTATTAGAGAAAGTTTGAAAGTACATTGCAAGGGAGCAACAGGCAGAATCAACATGAGACAAGCTGACTGCAAGGAAACAAAGACTTGCTGGAGATTTTATAGGATGGTTCTTTGCTGTTTACTGAAAGGGGCTTTGTGCGGTATTGATAACGCCAAAGTTACAGTGAGCTAACTTGCAGGTGTCTGGTGATAAGTTGGGCACAGGAGGGCTACGTGTCCTGGACCACAAAGAAAGGCAGACTCATAGCTTGTCTGCTTTCTCTCTTTGCTTTCCCATGCTCCCAACAGCCTAACTCCTTTTCCCTAATTAGGACTTCACAAAAGGGTTACATATTCAGACCCTGGAGGTTTGGAAAGTATCATTCTAAACACTTTCTAGGAAGTAAGTCTAGGAAGATTGTACCTAGAGTTTTGTCAATTCTGGGTCTGAACAAAGACATCCTCAGAGTCCAAAGCATAGAAATTCTTGGCTTTTTACACCCACAAGTTATAATTGTAATTCATGTGTTGAAAAATTTCTCAATCTCTCTCTTAGGCTATAGGATTCCCTGGTGCCTTCAGGCAAAAGAGATCCGTGAAAATTAGTCTTGATTGGTTTGGGACACTGAGATGTTTCTGGGACAGCAAGGGGGTGCTTGGCACCAGCACTTCCTAAATTTATGCCACAGAATATGAATCCCAGAAGACACGGAGAGAGAAGGTGGAGGGAGTAGGGGATGGAGGAAAACCTAGTCTGGGAGATTGGAAAATGCTACAAGTTCTGCTTCTCTCTTGGAGATTCACAATGCTTATTAATATATTAATGCTCTGAGGAATCCTACATCAAAGAGCCTGGATTTTTCTTTTCCCAAACATTCTTCTCTCCTGTACTTAAACACTGATGGGGGGGAGGGAAAAGCATTAAAGCTATAGACAATTTTTAAGAGGGCTTTTTGAAAAAATGGATTAGACGAATTAGATGAACCTTCTCCTAGTGAAAGTTAGCCTAACAAGGTCATTATTAAGGAATACAAAGACAACTGCTAGATAAATCAGAAGAATGAGGCCCAATATTCACTCGAGTAACCAGGCATTTATCTGTATTTGTAAGTGGCTCTCTAACATGTTTATTTCATTGGTATAAGCTTTCCAACAGAACCCTAAAGCGATTATATAGAACACTGGGGCTTCCTAATAGCCTCTAATTTCATAAACCATGGTAATTTAAAAGAGAGTGGATGAAGGGCCAGGAGCAGGGAGATTTCTACTGAAGAATACAAATGTGTCCCTGGCTACATCGCTTCTGCCTCTTCCTGGAGAAAAGCAAAATGCAAACAGGAATGTGATGGAACCTTCCAGCTGGTGGTTTTGCATTGCAGGAAGAAAACTGTTTGTGAACATGAAAATTGCTGATAATTGGGTGTGAATGCCTGTAAGGGAGACAAATGGAGAAACATTGCAGAATCTTTATTTCTATCAAGGGCTGAACTCTGCTGGTGGGTGTGCGAATTGGCACCAACTTTTGGAGGGGAATTTAGCAGTGTGCTGACATTCTGACCCAGCAATTCCCCTTCTAGGAATCTATCTTATAGCAATACTTGTTCATGCACAAAAAATGTACAAGGATGCTCATGATAGCATTGTTTGCAGGTGTGAAAACTAGAAATACCCTACATCCATCAACAATAAAATGTTTAAACAGGCTGGGAGTGGTGGCTCATGCCTGTAATCCTAGCACTTTGGGAGGCCAAGGCAGCACAGATCACTTGAGGTCAGGAGTTTGAGACCAGCTTGGCCAACATAGTGAAACCCCATCCCTACTAAAGATACAAAACTTAGCTGGGTGTGGTGGCAGGCAGCTGTAATCTCAGCTACTCGGGAGGCTGAGGCAGGAGAATCACTTGAACCTGGATGGTGGAGGTTGCAGTGAGCCTAGATCGTACTCCAGCCTGGGTGACAGAGCAAGACTTAGTTGCAAGGAAGGAAGGAAGGAAGGGGGAGGGAGGGAGGGAGGGAAGGAAGGAAGGAGAGAGAGAGGGAGAGGGAGGGAGGGAAAGAAAGAGAGAGAAGAAAGAGAAAAGAAAAGGAAAGGAAAGGAAAGGAAGGAAGGAAGGAAGGAAGGAAAGAAGGAAGAAAGAAAGAGGGAAGGACATGTTTAAACATTTTCTTTTAAACAAAAAATTTTAAACAAAATTATGGCATATCCATATTTTAGAATAATTTGCTACTAATACATGGAATGAGGGAAATCTATATATTCTGACACAGTACATTGTCCCTGATATGCTAAGTGCAAAAAAAATTTGCAAAATATTATCTATCCTAGGAATCCACTTAAAATTGTTTTTAATGTTAATATATTCATAGAAAAATATATGAAGGAATATGTGCCAAAGATTACCAGTGGCTATTTCTGGGGCATGATGTATGTATTTCATAATGTTTACATTTTTATGAGCATGGATTACTTTTGCAAATAGGAAAAATCCAATGAAGATTAATTATTTCCCCAAGGGAAGGAAGGAAATAAAAAAGGAACCAGCTGGTGTGGGGAAAAGAAAGAGAGATCCGACTGTTATTGTGTCTATGTAGAAAGAAGTAGACACATAAAAGACTCTATTTTGTTCTGTATTAAGAAAAATTCTTCTGCCTTGAGATGCTGTTAATCTGTAACCCTAGCCCCAGTCCTGTGCTGGCAGAGACATTTGCTGTGTTGACTCAAGGTTTAATGGATTTAGGGCTATGCAGAATGTGCTTTGTTAAACAACTGCTTGAAGGCAGTATGCTTGTTAAAAGTCATCATCACTCTCTCATCTCAAGTACCCAGGGACACAATACACTGTGGAAGGCCGCAGGGACCTCTACCCAGGAAAGCCATGTATTGTCCAAGGTTTCTCCCTATGTGATAGTCTGAGATAAGGCCTCGTGGGAAGGGAAAGACCTGACCATCCCCTAGCCCGACACCGTAAAGGGTCTGTGCTGAGGAGGATTAGTAAAAGAGGAAGGTCTCTTCGCAGTTGAGATAAGAGGAAGGCATCTGTCTCCTGCTCCAGTGGAATGTCTCGGTGTAAAACCCAATTGTATGTTCCATGTACTGAGATAGGAGAAAACCACCTTAGGGCTGGAGGTGAGACATGCTGGCAGCAATACTGCTCTTTAATGCACGAGATGTTTGTGTACATGCATATCAAAGCACAGCACCTTTTCTCAACCTTGTTTATGACACAAAGACCTTTGTTCATGTTTTCCTGCTGACTCTCTCCCCACTATTACCCTATTGTCCTGCCACATCCCCCTCGCAGAAATGGTAGAAATAATGATCAATAAATACTGAGGGAACTCAGAGACCAGTGCAGTCCTCCGTATGCTGAGCACCAGTCCCCTGGGACCACTTTTCTTTCTCTATACTTTGTCTCTGTGTCTCTTTCTTTTCTCAGTCTCTCGTTCCACCTGACGAGAAACACTCACAGGTGTGGAGGGGCTGGCCCCCTGCAAGCTGGTAATGGGATTTATTCACTGTCTTTGGGTGAGAGGTTTCAGTGTAATTCCACGGTGAGCACACTCTGATTCCAGCACCCTAGGCAAGAGCGATCTGTAGTAAAAACAATGGGAGTGACCATGCCCACATCAGGGAACACAGACAAATGGCCTCTCTCCGCTCCCTTGCCCTGGTCTCCTGCTTGTTGCTGTGGCTACTGCTGCTGCTCCTGACCCTTGGCTGACGCCTGAGTTCCAGCTTTCTTCCCATTTCCTTCTCTCACCCTGCAAGCCACTGTAGAGGACACTTAAACATGGTAGTAAAGACCTTGGCCTTTAGAGGTAGGTAGCTGTAGGTTCAAACCCTGACTTCACCACTTTCCTGTATGACTTTGGAACATTTACTGCTCCTTTTAGGACCTGTTTCCTCATATGAAAAATATCATCTTAGAGAACCTGCTTCATAGGATCTTTGGAGTGATGAAAAGAAATAAGTATAAAAAGCCTGGGCATGGGTGGCTCATGCCTGTAATCCCAGCACTTTGGGAGGCTGAGGTGGGCAAATCACTAGAGGTCAGGAGTTCGAGACCAGCCTGGCCAACATAGTGAAACCCCATCTCTACTAAAAATACAACCATTAGCCAGGTATGCTCGCTTGAACCCAGGAGGTGGAGGTCACAGTGAGCTGAGATCGTGCCACTGCACTCCAGCCTGGGCAACAGAGCAAGACTCAGTTTCAAACAAAAACAGAAACAAGAAAACCCCCAAAGAAGTAAAAATGTGCCTGGGCATAGTAAGTGCTTAATAATGACACCTATTATTATTATTATTATTGTCACTGAGTCCTATCATTTCTTTCTTGGTAGAATCTTTCCCATCTATCTTCTGCCTGATAAACTCCTACCCAACTTCCAGGCCTGGCTCAAAATACCATCCCTGTGAAACCTCTTCTGGTCCCTTTCCGGAACAGCCAGAACTGATTGACGTTCCCACTGGAGGGACATTACACTCCCGCACTGCACTGGGTACCTGGCTGCATTACTCAAATTCTACTCTGATTTGCAGGTCTGTCTCCTCTCCTCTACAGATCCCGAGTTCCTGCAGGGCAGCAGGCAGCTCAGATCTCTTCATCTCATTGCGGGCCCAGGGTGTGAGTGCAAGTAATCATTTTTGCCATTGATTTAATCCCATCCTTGCTTATAAGACCTTGGCCTAGCCGTTTGCAGTTCACGGGGCAACTATGATAACAGCTGTCTGATTAGTTCCCCCTAATTCAGGCTAACATGTGGATTATGTAAGTCCCTGCTCAAAACCCTTCCAGGACAGAGCAGAATTTTCGAAAACATCCCAGAGGTGCAGCCAGACCTGGGTTTAGCTCTAGTTTTGCCACCAGCTGATGTGATCCTAGGCACCTGGCTTTACCTCTCTAAGCCTTAGCTTGGCCATCAGTAAAACCAAGGCCCTCCTGCCACAGGGCACTAAAGTGAGAAGTGCATGTGAAAATGTGTCAACATTACCTGAATGTTAGTCATTACTATCTCTATTATTTTTGAGAGGTAGTGTATATCAGGGAGGAAGGAGAGGGTAGCTGAAAAACTTTCTGTCCTGGAAGTCAAACCACCTTCTGAATGGTAATCTTCAGCAAGTTTCTCTAGTTATACAAAAAAAAGAGGAGCACTCTAAGATTTTTCTACTCCTAGGGTCCTGTTTCCTCCAGAAACTGCATTTGAAGCACTCTTTGCGAGACCAATCCCCAAGGCAAGGGGGCAAAAACTCTTATCCACTCTTGAAATTAAATGCAAGTATCAGAGAACGTCTGTGCAGTCCATTACCACGCACTCCGATATCCATCCTTGTATTTGAAAAGGGCTTTAACGCGAAGAAGTCTCGGCCAAATCTTGACGGTGGTATTCTCTACATGGTGGGACTGGGCATCATTTTAATTTTGTGTTTTTCTAAATCTTCGAAATCTACAATTTTGGAACTAGAGAGATGATGGGTGCACAATATTGTGAAGGTACTAAATGCTACTACTCTGTCCATTTCAGAACGGCTAGTTCTATATTATGTGAGTGTCGCCTCATTTAAAAACCTTCAATACGCTCACGATTTATAGTAATTCTTTAACCCATGGTTTGAAGAGAGAAGTACAGTGGATATCAAGGCTCAGGGGCCGCGGAGTCGGGTGACGCTTGGCTCCGCCCATTTGTCCAGGTCGCAACCGAGGCTGCCAGCCTGTAGAGCACTCCTCCGACCACGAGGGGACAATGCAAAGCCGTCACGTTCCCCACACTAAGGCGAGCACCGCCTCTTGCGTCTTGGAAGCGCGTGTGCGTGCGTGGGGCGTAGCAAGGGACGGAAGCTCGGCCGGGTACGAGCGCCGCACACGCCAGTTTAAGCCGGCTGTGTCTTGCCGCCGCTGATGTTCGTGGCCCAACGCCGCAATCCTTGCCCTTCTTTGCAGTCCCACCCCACACTCAGCCTTGCGTCCCTCCAGCCGGTCTCTGACTTCCATTTCCCACCCTAAACCGCCTACCTGGTTTCTGTTGCCCGCCCAGTTGTCCTCGGCTTGCTGCGCTGAGGGTCCCCTGTCAGCTTCGACCCCATGGCGCTGCAGGCGCTGCAGAGCTCGGGGGTGACCTTCCGCAAGATCCTGTCTCACTTCCCCGAGGAGCTGAGTCTGGCTTTCGTCTACGGCTCCGGGGTGTACCGCCAGGCAGGGCCCAGTTCAGACCAGAAGGTGAGCCCGGGCAGTCCCCGTCAGCCCCACGATGGGGAACTGTCTGTTATCACGAGTCCCGTTTTGCCCTCGATTCCTTCAGAGCCGGAGAGCTGCCGGTCCGCTCTGCACACTCCACGTGTCCACTAGCAGAGTGAACCGTAGGTCTGCGTTCCTAGTATAACGACAGCGCGAATTGAAGCGAAGGTGTTGAAGGATACTTAGGAATCCACGTGGGTCTAGAGCAGGAGAAGCAGGCAGAAGGAAAAGCTGCTGCAGGGGCAAGTGGAAGAAAGGAAAGGAAATAGTTATCAGGTTCTTTCAGTGTTTTCAGTCGGCTGGACATCAGAATTTTCTGGGGAGCTTTTAAGAAAATCCTAATGCTCGGGTTCCGCCGATGGAGATTCTGATTTAACTGGGATGAGGCCTGGGCTTCAGGAATTTAAGAAACGTCCCAGGTGATTCTAATACGCAGCCAAGTTTGTTGAGAGTCGCCTCTATAAATGTAGGAGAAAATGCAAAATGATCTTCTGACTTCAGGAAATTGGCGAACTGGTTGTAGGGCCCGGGCAGGTGCAGTGAAAGTAACTAACAACAAAAGTTAGTGCGTGACCAGTATATTTACCCTCGCTCAGCACATTTAACAAGGGTCTGAGACTAGGCATTGTTACTTTTCAGAGTTGGCTCAGTACAGCCTCAGTAAGGGTACAGTTTTCCTTGTAATTTGCAGAATTCAGTGTGCAAGTTTTAATTGGTTCCCCTGCGTCTGGATACCTGACTGTAGTCTGTCTTCTGATTAACATCCTGCCTGTTCACTTCCTGGTGAGGCCGTCTATACTGTTGCTTGGATTTTCTCTGTTTCCCACTTATACTACTATTTAATATTTTTCTTTAAATTGGCAGCATATGAGAAATTATGTTATTACAGGCTAGTTATTTTTTCTGAATATACCTTAACATAATTACACATTTTTAAAAAACATGTTTATTCCATACCCGCCTCGCCACCAAATCCTAAGTGTCCCCAGTGGTCTGTAGAGTCACACTGTGGTAGAGCAGGCGTTAGCCTCCTGATGGCGACCTCTGCATTCTGCCATGGAGGTTTTCCTTTGAGTAGACCTGGAACTTCCTGCAAGACAAGGTCCTTCCTTCCCATTCCCTCACTTTTGATTCTTTACATTCAAGTGAACAAGTTGTAGATTCCAACACCTAAATCTCTCTCACATCAGTCCGCATCCTTAGTGCCTTAGCTAATATAATTTCATTTCTTACCTGGAATCTTGCCGTGGCTTCAGATCTAATTCCCCCCACTCCCTTAGTCCCTCTTCTCTCCAGTCAGCTCTTCTGCAGGAAAATTTTCTAGTGTGGCAAACAGCCTCCCTTTCTGATCTCATCTTCCACCACATAAATGTGTTCTATTTCATTCATATCTAACGGCAGCTTCCAGAACATGCCGGCTCCCATATCCACAGAGCACTTTCCTCCAACATGGCTCCCTACCCTTCCCTGTGCTCCCCCAAGTGCTTCCAGCAAGTCTGTTTAACTCACATGTCCTTCAAGTCTCAGGTTTGTCATCTCTAGGAGAATTTCTCCCTCCTGTGCTCCTGGTCTGATCCCAATTCTGAGTGCAGTTAGTACATTTTGCATTCCTCTGTGAAGTCAATGTAGTGATAATTTGTTTATTCTCTCCAGTAGACTCTGAGCTCTATACTTCTACCCTAGGGCCTGTCAGAGCTCATTATAAGTACTCAATGAGTGGTTGGTGAATGGGTAAGAGATAAAATAACTGACTTCCTTTTATAAAATATTTCATAGAGTTTATCCAGATGGTGCTAATTTGATCTGGAAGAAAAGCGGAGCACATTTAGCTACATTTGTGAAAGGCAGTGTAGTGCAGTGGTACAGCACACACAGTTTGGAGCCAGACCACTTAGGTCTGCCACCCACAAGCTCTGTGTCCTTGGGCGAAGAGCATCATCCCCTGTGCGTTGGTTTCTTATAAAATTGAGATAATAGCAGTAGCTACCTTGTAGGGTTGTGTTGAGGATAAATGGAGTGACTGCGTATGTTATCCATCAAGTGTTTAAAGAATGCTGGCACAACAATACATGTTAAAGAAGTGTTTGCTGTTATTACATTGATAAAATGAAGCTCAAATTGGTTCCAGAGACTCGCTCACATTTCTGATGACAGCACCAGGCCTTCTGACTATTGATCATAATTGCATAATATGTTAGAGCTTTTCCATGCTCTCTTGCTGCCTTTCTAGGAATTAATACTGAAATTATTGTTTTTTCTTCACTCCGCAGAATGCTATGCTGGACTTTGTGTTCACAGTAGATGACCCTGTCGCGTGGCATTCAAAGAACCTGAAGAAAAATTGGAGACACTACTCTTTCCTAAAAGTTTTAGGGCCCAAGATGATCACATCTATCCAGAATAACTATGGCGCTGGAGTTTACTACAATTCATTGATCATGTGTGATGGTAGGGTAAGTGACTGCTGGCCTTTGTCTTAACTTGGCTGGTTACTAACCTGGATTATTAGAGCGCCACTAAATACGTATGTTCTTGTAGTCAGGAGACATTCACACTCCTGCTGGATGTTGTTATAGTCAGGAAATAGTATGTTTTTATAGTATGTATGTTCTTATAATCAGGGAACATTCACACTCCTGCCAGACGTCTTGAACTTGGGGACAGAGCAGGGACTGGAGTTCTTCCTCATCTCCCATTAACTGTGATTGCAGTGTGAGGAGGTGGTTGGGTGTGACTGACTTTTTTAATTTTTTTTATTTTTTGAGATGGAGTTTTGCTCTTGTTGCGCAAGCTTTAGTGCAGTGGTGTGATCTTGGCTCACTGCAACCTCTGCCTCGCAGGTTCAAGTAATTCTCCTGCCTCAGCCTCCCAGTTAGCTGGGATTATAGGGGTGTGCCACCTTTTAGTAGAGACAGGGCTTCACCATGTTGGCCAGGCTGGTCTTGAACTCCTGACCTCAGAAGATCTGCCCGACTCAGCCTCCCAAAGTGCTGGAATTGCAGGCGTGAGCCACTGAGCCCGGCCAGACTGACTTTATTTTTTTTGTCTTTGGCCAAGTGGTTCTCAAGTTTTAGTGTACATCAGAATCCCATAGGTTGTGTGTCTGTTGGACACACAGATTGCTGGGCCCCACCCCTAGAGTTCTGATCACTAGGTCTTGGGTGGGGATTGAAGATTTGCATCCCTTAACACCTTTCCAAGCAGTGCTGAAGCTGCTGGTGTGGAATCATTGGTCTGGTCAGTGGGAGGAATAGGCAGGCCATTTTAGGGTCAGATTGGAGACTGATTTTATCTAGAAAGAGGGGCAGATACCCCCAGAAAGAAGTTGGAAGTGAAGAAGATAACACAGGTGATTGGGAGCATGTGTGTCAGGTGATAGACAGGAACCTCTTGGTGCTAGGAGATGGGTGGAATTTGACAGTGGGTGTTGGAGAGCAGGTAAGTTGCATGGATTCCTGCTGGTGGGTCATCTGACAGCAGGAACTTTGCTGAACTGTCTTTCAGTTGAAGCATCCCAGTCTCCAAGAGAGCCGTCAAGAGCTAAGCAGAACCCCAACCTTCAAGGATCAGTAGGGGTCTAAATCAGATACTTCCTAGAGCTTCCCTGGGCCAGGGACGACATATGGGTTTTACTTGCTGTGGCAGCTCTGCCACTCATTGCTCAGAGCAGTCAAACTTTGACAGGCATCGAACCACCTGGAGATCCCATTTAAATGCAGATCCTGACTCTGTTGGTCTGAGATGGAACCTGAGATTCTGCTTTTTTTTTTTTTTTTTTTTTTTCTTTTTTTGAAACAGAGTCTGGCTCTGTCACCCAGGCTGGATTACAGTGGCGCTGTCTTGGCTCACTGCAACCTCTGCCTCCTGGGCTCAAGCCATCTACCTGCCTCAGCCTCCCAAGTAGCTGGGACTACAGGCACATACCACCATGCCTGGCTAATTGTTGTATTTTTTGTAGAGACAGGGTTTTGCCATGTTGCCTAGGCAGGTCTCGAACTCCTGATCCTAAACAATCTGACCATCTTGGCCTCCCAAAGTACTGGGATTACAGGTGTGAGCCACCATGCCCCACCAAGATTCTGCTTTTTTTTCTTTTTTCTGAGATGGAGTTTTGCTCTTGTTGCCCAGGCTGGAGTGCAATGGTGCAATCTCCGCTCATTGCAAGCTCCACCTCCCAGGTTCAAGGATTCTCCTGCCTTAGCCTCCCGAGTAGCTGGGATTACAGCGCCCGCTACTGTAATCATGCCTGGCTAATTTTTTGTATTTTTAGTAGAGTGGGGTTTCACCGTGTTGGCCAGGCTGTTTGCGAACTCCTGACCTCAGGTGATCCACCCACCTTGGCCTCCCAAAGTGCTGGGATTATAGGCATGATTCTACGTTTGTTATAAGCTCCCAGGTGATGCTGGTGCCACTGGTCAAAGGCCCACGCTTTAAAGGGCAGGAGGTTGGAGTACTGACTTGAGAAGGATTTGAAAGTCTATCTGAACTTGGCTAAGGAGTGAGTGTTGTGATTGACTGGTGATGTCTGCATATCCCTTGGGCCTTATATTTGCTTTTCTGGTTGAGATCCAGCCCTGCTTTGCCTGTATTTTGCAGTTGAGGAAACTGAAGTTCAAAGAGAGGAAATTACTTCCATAAGGTCGTGCAACTAGTTTGCAACAGGTCCCCTGACTGCCAGGCCCATGGTGTTTCTGTTACCTCCCAGTGGTTACTTGACTGCAGCTAGAAGGGCTTTCTGCAGTGCTGCTGCTGGAGTTGGGGGGAAAAAGGCTGACACTCAGTACAGCCTTCTGTATCCACTTGAGTCATGCAGAACACTTAGCTTTCTTCTTTCTCCACAGTTAATATGCCAAACCTATCTCTAATTAGTAATTTTCAAGCAAAATTATAAGTTCCAGTAACTAAATGTTTGGATATAATTGTATGCCAAAAGACCATACTTTTTAGTTGACAATTTTTAGCTGCTTTTTATATATTTACAGCTTGAGAAGGCTGTTTGGATACTGAAGTTCAGCAAAGTGGGTCTGAAGATACTTGTTTATGCAAATGGGACTTTGTAACCTGGGAAATCTACAGGATTTATGCAAATTATTATTGAAATGGGCTTAACTGTCCGGGCACGGCAGCTCATGCCTGTAATCCTAGCACTTTGGGAGGCCAAGGTGGGTGGATTGCAAGACCAGCTTGGGCAACATGGTGAAACCCTGTCTCTACAAAAAAAAATACAAAAATTAGTCGGGCATAATAGTGCATGCCTGTGGTTCCAGCTACTCTGGAGACTGAGGTGGGAGGATCACTGGAGCCCAGGGAGGTCAGGGCTGCAGTGAGCAAAATCATGCCACTGCACTCCAGCATGGGCAACAGAGTAAGACTCTGTCTCAAAAAAAAAAAGAAAAGAAAAAGAAATGGGCTGAACTATAATTTCTTTTTTTAGCATGAATAAAGAAGTTTTATTTTTGGATGTTGCTTTGTAATTATAGAAGTGTTTGAAGGCCGGGCGCGGTGGCTCAAGCCTGTAATCCCAGCACTTTGGGAGGCCGAGACGGGCAGATCACGAGGTCAGGAGATCGAGACCATCCTGGCTAACACGGTGAAACCCCATCTCTACTAAAAATACAAAAATCTAGCCGGGCGTGGCGGTGGGCGCCTGTAGTCCCAGCTACTCAGGAGGCTGAGACAGGAGAATGGCGTGAACCCGGGAGGCGGAGCTTGCAGTGAGCTGAGATCCGGCCACTGCACTCCAGCCTGGGCGACAGAGCAAGACTCTGTCTCATAAAAAAAAAAAAAAAAAAAGAAGTGTTTGAAACAGTCAATAGCAAAAAAGAAATTCACTATGTAAATGATGTCAGTGAAAACTTTTAATTAAAGGAAAATTTCTTGTACTTTGTAATGAAAAGAGCATTGGAAGACCAGACTGCAATTCTGGGACCTAGTTTTGACTCTGCTACTACTGGTGCCACCTTGAGCATGTCATTTGTTCTCTCTGAGCTGTAGGTTTTTTATTTCTCAAATGAAGAATATGAACTAAATTATCACTTCTCAAACTGGCTTTGGGGAAGGACCAGTTTTTTTTTACTCCCAATCCACTGAGGACCAATACTAGATAGCATCTAAGAGCCATTCCATCTTTAACATCACATGGACCTAAGTTGAAATAATGGTCACTTTGTAATTGCCTGGTAGGTTCTTCCTGCCTGTCACATGGACAGGCACTGTGACTGTGGTATTGCAGTAAAGAGTTTAATTAGGCCAGGCGCGGTGGCTCACGCCTGTAATCCCAGCACTTTGGGAGGCCGAGGTGGGTGGATCACCTGAGGTCAGGAATTCAAGACCAGCCTGGCCAACATAATGAAACCCTGTCTCTACTAAAAATACAAAAAATTAGCCAGACATGGTACCCCCGCACCTGTAATCCCAGCTACTCAAGAGGCTGAGGTGCAAGAATGGCTTGAACCCAGGAGGCAGAGGTTGTGGTGAGCTGAGATTGCACCACTGCACTCCAGGTGACAGAGTGAGATTCCATCTCAAAAAAAAAAAAAAAAGAGTTTAACATTAACGTGAGGCTGGGCACACAGGAGAACTGGCGTTGTCACTCAAATCACTCTCCCTGAAAGCTCGGAAGTTAGGGGTTTTGAAGGGTAGTTTGGTGAGCAGGGGACTAGGGAATGGGTGCTGCTGATTGGTTGGGGATGCGATCATACAGGTGTGGAAAACAGTCCTCATGGGCGGAGTGGGCCTTTTGGTTGGGGAGGGGCAGCGGGACCAATTGAGTGTTGAGTCATGGTGGTTCTGGGTGGGGTCAGTCGGTTGCCAGAATGCAAATGCCTGAAAACATCTCAAAAGACCAATCTTAGGTTCTCCAGTAGTGATGTTATCTATAGGATTAATTGGAGAATTCACAAGTCTTGTGACCTCTGGACACATGTCTCCTGAGCAGTAAGACATCATAGAAGCTATGCCAACATTTTAGCAGAATTCAGGCTCTTCCCATAACCCTAATCTTGTGGACTTTCATTAGTTTTACAAAGGTGATTTCAGCTCTGGACTGGGGAGGGAAACAGTTTTAGGGAGGGACTATTGTCATCCTTGCTTCAAAATTAAACTATAAACTATATTCCTCCCCCTTGGTTGGCTTGACCTACGCCCAGGCATGAGCTTGGATAGCCAGCCTGTGAGGCTGGCAGCAAGATGGAGTCAGCCACGCTGGACTTCTCTTACTATTATAATCCTGTGAAGGCAGTTTCAACCTCGCCTTAGACACCCTAGCGGCTAAATCAGTCTTGGGCACTAAACCTTTCAAAGGTTTTGGTGGAGATGTGTGTTTTCACCAGGCAGGCGTTTTGAGTGGCTTTGGAATCAAGGTACTGCTCTGATCAAGAATTTTATATATTTCCTTATATTTTGTACTTGTATAAGCAATATCATGGTATTTTACTCCTTTTTGTGCCATTTTTCCCTTCAGCTTATCAAATATGGAGTTATTAGCACTAATATTCTGATTGAAGATCTCCTCAACTGGAATAACTTATACATTGCTGGACGACTCCAAAAACCGGTGAGTGTTTTACAGGCTACATAGTTAGGGATACCTTTCTTCTCTGAGCCTAACCTTACTTTGATCATTGTGATTGCAGTGAGATGGAACTCTGGAAATAGAAATGAGTTTCTGACTCTTCCTATTCCCTATAAAATTTATTGCCAAATAATATCCACATATTCTCTTGTGATATTGTGATATAAGAAGAAATATGTATTTGGTATTCTCCTTGGGCTCCTGGTTCAGAGGTCCTAAAACCCTTGGAATATCTGAGTGATAGGGATGAGAATGTCTTTTATTATTCATAACAAGTTCCTTTCAGTCGTATCTGAGTTTATACTAATAAAGTGACTCTTGATAGGCCCCTAGAAGGATTCAGGATAGGGTTGGTTGCCAGGGAGCCAGCCATGTGATGAGAGGCTGGACCTTTCAGGCTCCCCACTCCCACCTTCACAGAGGGGAGAAGGGCTGGAGATTGGGCCAATCACCAATGGCCAGTGATTTAATCAGTCATGCATAGGCAGTGGAACCTCCATAAAAAAACAAAGGGGTTCTGAGAATTTCTGGGTTGGTAAGCACATCAAGGTGCTGGGAGGGTGGTGTGCCCGGAGATGTGGAGCTCCACACCCTTCTGCTACCCCGTATCTTACCAAGCATCTCTTCCATTTGGTGGTTCCTGAGTTGTGTCCTTTATAATAACCAAGTACATGCGAGTAAAGTGCCTTCCTGGCTGGGCACGGTGGCTCACACCTGTAATCCCAGTACTTTGGGAGGCCAAGATGGGTGGATCATTTGAGGTCAGGAGTTTAAGACCAGTGTGGCCAGCGTGGTGAAATCCCATCTCTACTAAAATACAAAAAAGTTAGCTGGCCGTGGTGGTGCATGCCTGCAACCCCGGCTACTGGAGGAGGCTGAGGCAGGAGGATCACGTGAACCTGGGAGATGGAAGTGGCAATGAGCCGAGATCATGCCACTGCACCCCAGCCTGGGTGACAGAGTGAGACTCCATCTAAAAAAAAAAAATATGCCTTCCTGAGCTCTGTGAGCCATTCTAGCAAATTACGAAACCAGAGGAAAGGGGAAGTAGCCCCCATCCCTTTCTAGTAAACGATCAGAGTACAGGCAACCTAGACTTACGATTGGTGTCTGAAGTGGGGGAGGCTTGTGGAACTGAGCCTGTAACCTGTGGGATCTGACTCTGACTCCAGGTAGCTAGGGTCAGAATCGAATTTAGTTGTAGGACAGTCAGTTGATGTCTGGAGGGCTGGATAATTGGTTAGTGTGACACCCACATTTGGAGTCAGAAGTGCTGGGAGTAGAAGCCGGATCGCAGTCCACTCTCCCTCCTGCTGCCCTTCCATTCAAGATTCTCCAGTGACTGGATTGGGCTCCAAGTTGACCCATTTGGGCGGCGGGAGGGTGGCAGAGGAGGTGCCTAATGCCTCAGTGGAGCCTTCCTCAGCACCACTCAGTCACCTTGTCTCCTAGGACATGTACCACGGAGGCACTGTTTGTCCACTAATGCATCCAAAGGGCAGTCCCTGGGTCGTGGGATGCTTAAGTAACCTTTGAGTAAATGAATGCACTAAGTAGTCATTCGAAGGGACTGGCGTTCCCATCCCTTTTATTCTCTTTCTCAGGCCAGTGGTGATGCCTTCTCTATTGTCTTAGCTCTTTTGGGACACAGGTAGAGAGGCTATGGGGAGTAGACTTCTCCTTGGGCTTTAGTAGAAACAAGAAACAAACACAAAACAGGAAAAAAAAAAGTGGGAGAGAACTTAAACTTTTAACAAGTATTTGCAATGTCACCTTTCTTCTTTTTTTTTTATTTTTCAGATAATCAGTCTGTATTCTGAGAAGGGGTCTTTCCACAGTTTGAGAACTATGTTAAACAGTTACAGTTGCTAATCTCGCACTTCCTACTATAAGGAAGATTTTCATTGTGTGTGAGAGGGTCCCAGGCTCCACAAGAGGGCGATGGATTGTTCTCGAGTGTCTCCCCCAACAGCGATGTGCTGCTTCTGTAGCTATCCACGGGAAAAATGACAGATTTCCATAGCCTTAGCTCACTGATTTGTGTCATAAACATCTCTTTATTGATGTGCATGGGCTGTCAGGATTCTCCTGCCTTGCACCTGGGCTTACAGTTTTATAGTGTAGCTCCTTAAAATGTCCAGAAACACTTGATCCGGGCAGGGGTTACACAGGTATATGCATGGACAAATTTATCAAACATACCCTTAAAATCTGTGCACTTCACTGTAGCTTTTACTTTAATTAAAAACATTTTTAAAGTCCAGAAATGATAGGCTTACTGAAATTTCTTATCTATACAGATAAATTTCTCATTTCTAAGTTGGATGACTAGTAAAGCTCATAATTGAGCAATTGGAAATTTGTAAATATTTTATTTCCAAGGGTTTTTTTTTTTTTTTTTTTTTTAATATGCAAAAGATGGGCCAAGCACAGTGGCTCACGCCTGTAATCTCAGCACTTTGGGAGGCCGAGGTGAGTGGATCACTTGAGGTCAGGAGTTCGAGACCAGCCTGGCCATCATATTGAAACCCCATCTCTTCTAAAAATACAAAAATTAGTCGGGCATGGTGGCGCACGCTGGTAATCCCAGCCACTCGGGAGGCTGAGGCAGAAGAACCGCTTGAACCCAGAAAGTGGAGGTTGCAGTGAGCTGAAATTGCACTACTGCACTCCAGCCTGGGTGACAAAGCGAGACTCTGTCTCAAAACAAACAAAAACAAAATATGTAGCTTGATGGACATCAAATTAGAAGCCTTGAGTCATATACAGTCCTGCCACCCATTAGCTGTTACATAAACTTGGGCATCTTGTTTTATCTTTCTGAACTTCAGTTAATTTATCTGTAGAATAAAGGTCCACAAAGGTGTTGAAAATTGGAAGCAGGGCCGGGTGCCATGACTCATGCCTGTAATCCCAGCACTTTGGGAGGCTGAGGCAGACAGATCGCTTGAGGCCAGGAGTTCGAGAACAGCCTGGACAACATGGAAAAACCCCATCTCTACTAAAAATACAATAATTAATTGGGGGTTGCGGCATGCCCCTGTAATTCCAACTACTCGGGCTGCTGAGGCAGGAGAATGGCTGGAACCTGGGAGGCAGAGGTGAGCTGAGATTATGCCATTGCAGTCTGCACTCCAGCCTAGGTGACAGAGTGAGACCTAGTCTCAAAAAAAAAAAGAAAAGGAATATTGCAAGCAGAGTAGTAGTGCTGGGAAGAACGCAGTGTTGCAGAATCCAACAGATGTAGGGTTAGGATCCCAGCTCTGATGCTTGCTAATATTGTGACCTTGCACCACTGGCAGTCTCCCTAAGCCTCAGGGTGTTTGCATCTGTAGATGAGTCTGATGACGCTGACCTCAGAGGGTTCTGAAATGCCTGGTACTTAGTAGACACTCAGAAAATGGTCTTTCCCTTCTCTCTGTGCCTTTGCTTATCTCAGTTATTTTGAGATAAAAATTGAATGTTAAAATGTTGTATTATTCTTTGCATTATACTTCATGTTTAGAATATTTCAAAATTTTAAAAAAGTCTTTAGAAACCTGAAATGCCATGAAATCTCAGAATGTAAGCACTGGAAATGACCTCAGGTTTTATCTAACTATTATATCCTTGTAAAACAAAAACAGCAATTCAAGACAAGTAGTAGCAGCCATGCTCATATCATGCAAAACTCTGCATTTCTCAGCTGACTTGGAGAAGAAAATGTTACTGATATCAATGATTATTTTCTAAGGCTTTTTGTGCTTCTAGCACAAGAAAATTAGGGTATCATAAAATCATTTGAAAGTGTTGAACATATTTTTTTTAATTGAGAATGATAAATGGGCAAATTAACTCCCTTTTCCACCTTGCTCCCAGTTTTCAACATGTGGAAATCACTGTTAACCAGAATGATAAAGATTTTTAAACAAACTACCACCTATAATGATAATGATTTTAAGCAAACTGCCACCTCTAGGTGGCAGCAAATATTAATCAGACTTGGTAAACAAATCTAATGAAAAGAGAGTGGTAGTATTTTGGACAAGAAAGTTGGGTAAATATCTTAAGAAAGAATTATGAGAATATGAGTATGAATTCTTTATCTTTATATGTTTTAAAAGGAGTCACATTAAATTATGTTGTCTAAAGCCCCAGAATTGTCTTGCATCTTACAAATTGAAATAGAATTTCTCAATCACTAACAATTTAAGTCTTTAAAAGGAAATAGACCAGGTGCGGTGGCTCACGCCTGTAATCTTAGCACTTTGGGAGGCCGAGGTTGGGGAATCACCCGAGGTCAGGAGTTCAAGACCAGCCTGGCCAACATGGCGAAACCCCGTCTCTACTACATAATGGAAAAATTAGCCAGGCATGGTGGCACACACCTGTAATCTCAGCTACTAGGGAGGCTGAGTCAGGAGAATCACTTGAACCCAGGAGGTGGAGGTTGCAGTGAGTCAAGATCGTGCCACTGTACTCCAACCTGAGCGACAGAGCAAGACCCTGTCTCCAAATATATATATGAGTATCTTGCTTAAAAAGATGGACTTTCTGGGAGAAGTTGAGAGTAAGTTAAATTTTTATGATACTTTACCATTAACTTATCTCATAATTGATGTAATACCCTAATTTTATTTTCAGTACAACCTTAAGTTTCTGAGTTTAATATTTTCCCAAGTAAAAAACCATGGAATTTAAAGTGTTTAATATAGCATTGTGACCAATCTTTTTTTAAGCCAAGAAACCTCTCAAGTAATAATTAATAGTTATTTTCCTAATTAACATAATTTTGGATTTTTGTATTTTACATTGTTTTTAGTGTATAGATAATTGTGCTTGAGTTTTTAAGGCATTTATATTGACATGCAGTGGTTTTTTTGCCACCTTGTTAAGAGGATTTTAATTTAATGTATTCGTTGTGATATGTTTTGCCTTTTAGTAATGTGGCTTTATTTAATTTCAATTTTATTTTTGAGACAGGGTGTTGCTTTGTCACTTAGGCTGAAGTGGAGTGGCATGAACACGGTTTACTCGACCTCCCGGGCTCAACCAATCCTCCCATCTCAGCCTCCTGAATAGCTGGAACTATAGGCACATGCCACCATGCCCAGCTAATTTTTGTATTTTTTTTTTGTGAAGATGGGGTTTTGCCATGTTGCCCACATTGGTCTTGAACTCCTTGGCTGAAGGGATCCACCTGCCTCAACCTCTCAAAGTGCTGGGATTACAGGTGTGAGCCCCCATGTATGGCCTATTTTTTGATAACAGCTTTATTGAGATAAAATTCACATACCATACAACTCAACCATTTAAAGAGTACAATTCAATGATTTTTACTATATTCACAGAGTGCAGCCATCACTGTATTGTAGCTTTATTGATTAATTTTTTTGTGTGGGTTGGAAAACCCCCAGTGGTATAAAAGATCCCTAAACTGGGAGTTGGAAAACTTGGCTTACTAGTTTTGGCTCTGCCCTGCTATAAGCAAATGTTTGGGCTGCTAGCGTCTGAAATGCACAGATTGAGCCATTCATTTCTTTATTCAAAAGACAACTGTTTCTTCTCTGTATGCCAAAGGAATTTTTAAAAATGATAACATGTTGCTTGTCCTCAGAGAGCCCAGAGTCCAGCAGGTAGATATTGAGTAAGGTTTCATCCAGCTGTAATGTTCAGTGTTTCTTCTTCATCCTTAAGCAATGACTATTTAGAAGAGTTAAACCTCCTGGTCGTTTGGAATGGAACAGTTCTGGTGGGCGGTTGAGTATTTGAACAGTAGGTAGAGCTGTGGTCTTTGTGATTAAAATTTCACTCTTTACAATTCAAGTAGTCTCTCCTTGTGACAGTTTTAGAGGAGCCCACATGTGACTTTCTCTTTTTTCCTGTCTTGAAAGGTACTCACAAATCTCTCCTTTGAAAGTCCCTTTAAGCAATGCCCCTTTCTCTCCAGTAAAGATTTTCCTCCCTGGCAGTCGTGCTAATGTTATCTATGCAGTTCAGGTTGGGGCATTCCCAGTAAGATACAAACAGCTATTCACAAATCTGAGCACTTTCTTCTTTTCCCAGGCCTCTCTGGCAGTGTCCCAAGAGTTCACTGGCTTTTCACTCTGAACAACAAATAACAGTGCTGCTGAGACAAGTTCCTAGTTCACCTTTCGTTGAAGAACCAGATCAGCACAGTAGCAGAATCTTCCGAATTGACATTTTTCCTTTGAGTAAGGATGCTTTTATTTTCACCCTCTTAACCTTAAATAGCAAACAGACTGCTTTCTTACAGCCTAGGTAGAACAACTTCCTTGGAGAACAAGTGGTATTTTGGTAACTAGGAAAATTTCGCCAAATTTAGTCTTTTCTTTGCATCTTTGAGTTGTTAGCGTCTCAAAATAACTCCTAATTTCACTAGGTTTCTAAGCCATTAAAAACAGAGAGGTGAAGAATTATTGAGAAGGATGTGTGATGAATGGGGATGAAGAACGGGAATGTGGAAGTAGAGAGACATCACAGAGTTGTGGAAAGAGCACTGGGTGAATCCTGGGACTGGATCCTGATCCAGTTTGCCACTACGTCTCTTGGAGAAATCGTTTAACCCCCTCTGGGCCTAAGTTTTCTGTCAGTAAGAGGAGGCAGTTGCCCTCCTAGATTAATAATTCAGTATGGAATACAGCCATCCCTTGGTGTCTATGGGGATTGGTTTTAGGACCTGCCCCCACCCTCAGATTCGCATCTCTGATATAAAATGGCCTAGTATTAGCATATAACTTATGCACATCCTCCTCTGTATTTTAGAGCATCTCTAGATGACTAGTAATACCTAATACTGTGCTTACACATCACGTCATTCACCTGCCTTCAACATACTAATTGGCCTATGGCGGCAAATTCTACATTTGCTTTTTGGAAGTTTGTGGATTTTCTTTTTTCCCTGAATGTTTCCCATCTGTGAATGGTTGAATCCATGGGTGCAGAACCCACAGATATGAAAAGCCAACTGTATAAGGTTTAGGAAAGTTATTCAAGGAATAAGCATAAGTGTTTTTATAGGACCTTAAAATTTGTTTTAATCATCTTTCAAAATAAGTTAACCAGAATAGAACCATAAATCAATGCATGAGAATAATTCAGAATATTCAGAGCTGAATTTGCCAAGTAAAAGGGTGTGATCCTGATTTTTGTTGTCAATTCATTATGCAACTGTAGGGAAGTCATGTTCCTGGCTGGTCATGGGTTACTCTCTGCAGATGATTGCAGTAATGCTGAACTCACCTAAGGGCTGAAAGGCTTAATTAAGGTCCATTAAGTTCTCAGAATTGTAAGGGAGGAGGGGGTGATACTGAATCAAGTGGCGTACCTACCATATATGATGTTTGTATGTTATAAATATTCCCTTAGAAAAAAGTAGGGAAAAAAGGTAAAAGAATTTAGATTCTGAAGCCTGATTTATAAAATAGTAGTTACATGTTTTATAATGCTGTTTTTTACAATTAGAAGAGAATAAACTATGCCTTGGGATACTGCAGCATTCCCTTCTTTCCTTGCTTTCTAATATTTATTTTGTAGTTTCGCATCGTGTATCTTTTATGTGCCATCTTAATTTTGTCAAAAATTATCTGTATTTGACAAACAAAAGGCAACTTATGCCCTGTTTTCTAGAATAGGTGAAAAATATGTCAATAGTACCAAATGATTTAGAGATGGTAGATACATTTTAGACATATGGGAGTCCTTATTAGGGACTTCTAGACTCTTTCCTTTGTGTAGAAAGTCAGTCAGAAACAGTATGATGTTTTAAAAAGATTATGGTGGGAGTGTAAATTGGTATAACCACTCTGAAGAGCAATTTGACAGCGGTAAGTGTACACCTTAGAGCAGTCATTCTCAAAATGTGGTCCTTGGGCATTAAGAACTTGTTAGAAATGCACATTTTTCAGCCCTCACCCAGGCCTCCTGAAACAGAACTCTGGGAGTTGCATCTGATAACACACGTTTTAATGAGTCCTCCAGGTGATGCTAATGCTAGCTAAAGATGAGAACCCCGGCCCAGAGAAGCTCTTGCCTTGTGCACTGAGAAGCGCACACAAGGAAGCTCATTTCACTGAAGGGTTTGTGTGCAGTAACTCACTTGATTTTTCTAGCAGCCTTATGAGCTTGATTCTGTTATTTACCCCATTTTACTGATAAGGAATTATGCCCATAGTCACAGAGCTAGTAGGAGATGGAGCTGGGATTTGAACACATCTCTTAACTATACTACAGTCTTCAGAAGTAAGAATCTTAACTACAGTGCAGACTGGAGCTCTTAGTATTGTTGTTGTTTTTTTTTTTTTTGAGACAGAATCTCACTGTGTCTTTCAGACTGGCGTGCAGTGTCATGATCATGGCTCGCTGCCACCCACTGCAGCCTTAACCACCTGGACTGAAGCTGTCTTCCTACCTCAGCCTTCTAAGTATCTGGGACCACCACATGTGCATCACTATGCCTGGCTAGGTGTTTGTTTTTTTGGGTTTTGTTTTATAGAGATGGGGTCTCACTGTGTTGCCCAGGCTGGTCTCATGATCCCCCTGCTTTGGCCTCCCAAAGTGCTGAGATTACAGGTGTGAGCCACCACTCCCAGTCACTCTTTGTATTTTAATGGATTTGCAGAAACTCTCAGATGGAAGCTTCTACTCTTTATTGAGGAGAAAAATTCTTTCTGTGCAAAGCAGAATACTAATTCTAGGCACTTTACATTTATTATTATAGTCAATCTTTGTGACAGTTCTTTGATGCAAATCATTTGCCCAAACTCACATAGCTGGTAAGTACCTGGACTTGAGCCCATACCTATCTCTAAAATCCATTCTTTTTCTACTGTAGCTAGTTTTCTTTCATTTTTCCTTAGTCAAGTTCAAAATCAATGTATCTAGAGATTGTGAAATAGAGCATGAACTTCCTATGCTAGATGTGGTCCAAGATTACAGATGAGGTCTAAATAAAGAGGTAAAATGCCTCTGTCGACTAAAAAATTAAGTGACGATAGTGAGATTATAAATTTAAAAATACTACAGTTTCCAAAGGACTTTTACTCTTTTTCTAAACCTATAATGCGTTTCCTCATGTAAGAAGAATATTTGTTTTCTTTGGCATTTTGATCCTTTCCTGTGTCATATGATTTCTTTGACGTTGGCATAAAACAAGGAGATTCTGGGATTACTTATTAGAGGAACAATTTTGTGTCACCTGAACCAATATTCCAAGATCTTCAGTGGGAAGAGTTTGAGATAGTTCCAGTGGCTGTGTAACCCATGCTTGAGCAATGCTTTTCTTCCCAATGTTCTGCCTCTTTCAGGTGAAAATTATCTCAATGAACGAGGATGTCACTCTTAGATCAGCCCTTGATAGAAATCTGAAGAGTGCTGTGACCACTGCTTTCCTCATGCTCCCCGAAAGCTTTTCTGAAGAAGACCTCTTCATAGAGATTGCTGGACTCTCCTATTCAGGTTAGTATGGTTGCTGCCCAGATGTTCTGCAAGAAAGAGATTTATATTTGAAGACTGCAGCTATCCTGTTCTCACTCGGCGCTGGAGCTGCTACAGTCTTAGTTGTAAATCACATCACCTCATAAGTGGTTCCTGCACTCACCTCGTGATTTGCCTCCCTACCTCCCAGGTCCCCTCTCCACATCTCCACGCTTATTGTCCCAGGGTAATTTTGTTGTTGTTAATTTTTATTTTGAAGTAATTTCAAACTTAGAGAAAAGTTTCAAGAATAATACAGAAAACTCCCTATGCCCTTTTCCCAGATTCGCCAGTGTTAGCATTTCACCATATTTCTTTTCTCATTCTTTCTGTATCAGTGGTTTTCAAACTTTAGCGTGTATCTGAGCAACCAGGAAGTCTCAGGTTAAAACACAGACTCCTGGGCCCTACCCCAGACAGTTGATTTAATAGGTTTGAAGACGGGTCCGAGAATTTTTATTTTTAGAAACAAGTTCCCAAGTGATGCTCATGCCCCTTCAGGGGTCCCACTTTGAGAACCACTGTTTTCTCCATATGTGTAAACATACTATATATATGTATTTTTTCTAAACCGTTTGGGAGTAAGTCACACATATTATGTCCCAAACTGAGAGGGTAGAGCCCCTGGCCCCTCACCCTCACTGCAACCAGAGGAGCCCCCATCTATCTGTTTACTATAGTAAGGTTCCGTGTAAGATTTCATTTACAAAACAAGTGGTCTGCTACTTTTTTAAAAGTTTGGAAACCACCATCTTAAATAAATATAATCTTTCCCGATTTTTAAGTGTAAGTCAAAGAACTTTATGCTTAGAACATTGGAAAAGCAGTTTAGTCTCTGAATCCCAGTACAGACAGATAAGATTTCATGGAAATTTAAGAGACCTTAGAGATTTTGTTCTTCCATTCTTCCCTAAATTCATCTACCATGACTACGGCTGTATTTGCAACACTGTAGAGAAAGGCACTGAAGCAGCCTTTTTCTCTGGGTGCTTCCAGCTTCACCCAGCAGCCTCCCTGCCTTCCAACAAAAGACATAGGGGCAAAGAGTTGCGTGGCCCTGTGCCAGAATGAGCAGGCCATATGCACTGTGTGAGCAAAGGGAGTCACTTTATTAGTGTGATTCCCTTCCCATACTCCCCTGTGAAAAATGATGGAACGGAAGGAAGCCTTTTATGAAAGCTGACTTGGTGGGAGAAGATGCAGGACTGTTCTCTACTCTGCCCCTACCACTACCAGTCCTTCATTTCTTCCCTTCCAGTCAACATCTTCATAGCGTTGGATGGATTCTGGGAGTTCCTTCTAAATCCTGAACATTACTAAGGAAATTTACCAAATGACATAGCTGCTTTCACCTCTTTGAAGACTCCTAAGTTAGCCTTCCAGCTGCTACCAATTTTAGCTGATTTTTGCTGGAACTAGAAGAAAGTAATGAGGGTAGAAAATGACATAGGCTCTGTCGGTAGATCTCTTTCATAGGTATGAGACCTACCCCAGGCAAAGTGTTGAAAGGCACATTTTCTTCCTGACTTTCATAGGCTTCTGAGAACCCAGTGTCCTAGAATTGATCGTTTTTTATCTCTTGGCAAACCTCTGAAATCTCCCAAGCCCTGAGAATATGCCAAAATTCATATTGTCTGCTAATCTCATTTTTATTTATAGCTTTGACGTTGTCCATCTTTTTCCAGTTGTGAGATTATGTATGGTCCCTAATCTGTGAAGTTCAGTATTTTTCCTGGGAGTGTGCAGGAGAAGGAACAGAAAAACCTTGTCTGTCTATGTTGTTGGACAAGTGCCTGGTAGTAATTGCTTCGGCAGAGGCGAGATCGGTATTACTTGCAGCAATAACAATCCTTTACATTTTATACAGTATTTAAGGACTACTTTAACTGCCCTGAGGTCGGTATTATTGTAAATGATGGGTGAGAAAAGAGTAGGTGGAGGATGAGAAGCTGCGAACTGGGAAGGAGAAAGCTTTATCTTTTCTTGTTTTTTATTTTTATTATTTTTCCTCCACCCACCTCCTTTTTTTTTCTCTCTCTCTCTTTTCTTTTTTAAGACAGATTCCTAACCCAGCCAGATGTGGTGGCCCTGTAATCCCAGCAGTTTGAGAGGCCAAGGCAGGCAGATCACTTGAGATCAGGAGTTCAAGACCAGCCTGGCCAACATGGCGAAATTCCATCTCTACTAAAAATACAAAAATTAGTCAGGCGTGGTGGTGCATGCCTGTAATCCCAGCAACTTGAGAGGTTGAGGCAGGAGTATCACTTGAACTGGCGAGGTGGAGGTTGCAGTGAGCTGAGATCGTGCCGGTGCACTCCAGCCTAGGTGACACAGTGAGACTATGTCTTGTGTCTCAAAAAAAAAAAAAAAAAGAAAGAAAGCTTTCTAACCCTTTAGTTTTTCTTAGAAGTTAGCATTTAAATGAACAGGAAAGGAGCACCAAATGCATTTTAAAGGGTCACCCTGAACTTTGTCATGTAAGTACAACTATTAAAATGACAATTTTAGGCAGTGGTCCTTGGTTTAATATTTATCAAGCAAAACAGCATTTCATATCCTAAAGAACTGCAGATGGAATTTCTGCTCTAAGGAGCTTCACGTTAATAGCATGCAGTCACAGTGAGTCAGTGGTAGACTTGAAAAACAACATGTGTGAAAAAGGCAAGAAGGGTGTGAAAGAACATGATGTGTTTAGAGAGAAAGCAGTAGATTGATGTGACTGAAGTCTGTGGCTTAATGGCAGGGAAAATAGCATTTATTATTGGGTGCCAAGGACTACTCTCAGTACTTTAAATTTGATAACTAGTTTAATTCTCACAGCAACCTTTTGATTTGGGTGCTGTATCATTGCCCCATTTTATAGATGAGAAAACTGAGGCCCAGAGTGGTTCCCTGTCTAAGGTCACTCATCTGGTGCATGATGGACTAGTTTGAATACCAGCTTTCTAAAAGTATTTGAACCTTTCTTGTGTGTAGTTTTATTTGTTTTTCATTATTTTATTTCCTGAAACACAAACTTGAACCTTTCCGAGCCCCCAGTTTTCTTACTTGTAAAACAGAAATAACTATCTCACAAAGAAATTTTCAATGAGATAATATATATAATAGCTTCCAACATCTTTTTTTTTTTTTTTTTTTTTTGAGACAAAGTCTCGCTCTGTTGCCCACCCTAGAGTGCAGTGGTGAGATCACAGCTCACTGCAGCCTCGACCTCCGGGGGGGCCAAGCAACCCTCCCACCTCAGACTCCCAAGTAGCTGGGACCACAGATGCATGCCACCACAGCTGGCTAATTTTATTTATTTTGTGTAGAGACAGGGTCTCGCTATGTGCCTTGGCTGGTCTGGAACTCCTGAGCTCAAACAATCCTCCCGCCTCGGCCCCCCGCCCATGAGTGCTGGGATTATAGGTGTGGGCCACTGCGCCTGGCTGCCTCCAGTATGTTACCTCATTAATAGTCAGTGTTCCAAAAATGATTGCTGTTATTATTATTTTTATGGATTATTGTTGGTCACATGGGTTTTCGTCAGGTTGAGACACTGTTGTTTGCTCGATCATCCAGTGATTGATAGACACTTAGGTTAGCTCCATTTATCACTGTTTTATTGGCAACACTGCTTGAATCACTTTGTACAGATTACTTTCGTTGGGGAAGGGGCAAAGGAGTCACTGACTTCCTTGGACATGTTCTCCAAAGTGGAATTATGTTGTCAGCTGTAAAAATTATAAAACTTGTTACACAGACAAATAATGCCTGTCAAAATTTGCGGGGTGCTGTGGCTCACACCTGTAATCCCACCTTCCAGGCTGCAGTGAACTATGATCACACCACTGCACTCTAGCCTGGGCAACAGAGCCAGACCCTGTTTCTTAAATTAAAAAAAAAATTAGATGGGTTGAAACATGACAGCCCCATTTCATGTGGCTGGTTAAGGTCCTCAAGGGATGAAAAACACCTTCAGGCACTCTCCTATGAGAGAGAGAATGGGCTTCTTTCATTGCCAGATTGTCTGAACACAGCCTCAGCTACTTCTAGGAATAAGATGAAGCAGTGAGGAAGTTGCCAGTTGAGTGATTCTTGGGGAAAAAAATTTAACAATTAGTGCCAGCTCTCTAAAGTGTGGATTCTGGATTCTGGTAGAAGCCAGTAAAGAAACGTTTTCTCTGGAGTAGAAGCTAGTAAGATTTATTCTGTGGCAATGAAGCCATCTGAAACCTTATACAAGCAGTGTGGTTGGATCGGCGTATGGGAGCTGACTGCCTCAGGACTTTGGAAGCCTGCTTCTCTGTGCCTCAGCCGGAACTCAGGGTACTCAGTAGTCACCTGCTAATTTCTGAGAACACAGCACTCCTGAAGGGATAGAAAGCATGAATAATACCCAACCTTTTTAGACTAGTGCTGTGTGTCAGGTATTGTAACATTCATTAAGTCCCTGAAATTTACAAACTAGTTATTATTGCTCCCTTTTTTCATTTGAGGATACTGATGCCCAGAGAAGTTAAGTGGCTTGCCCTAAGTCTCATAGCGCGTAATTGCCCAGGTAGCATTTGAACCCAGGCAGTCTTCTTCCTGGAATGCTTGCTCTTAACCCTTTACTGTTCTGAAAGGTCTGTGGTGGTGGGTGTCACTCCTGGTTCACTCTTGGGTCAGTCCTTCCCCAGGACCCACTGGGTCACACCTCCCTCCTCACCCCACCCCACCCCAGTGGGCCTCAGATCTGGCTTATCATAGAGGCCTTCCCTGACCCCCACTGCAACTCTACCACTCCCTGTGTCTTTCCCTGTTTCTGTTTTCCCCATAGCAGGTTCCACAGTCGGCTACACTGTATCTTACTGTTGGTTGGTTGGTTGATCTTTGGTCTTTGTTCCACTACTGAGGATGTGGAGGGAAGGAATTTTTGTCTTGTTTTGCTCCTTATGTTTGTATGCTTCCAAATAGTACGTGACATGTACTAGGTGCTCAGTAAATATTTGATGAGTGGATTATATTGCTTCCTTCCTGAACCAATATAGTGAACCTGAGTCCTCCCTATTGCTCCCTACTTTTGTATTTTCTAATGTATAAAAAGGAAGGCTGGGCATGGTGGCTCATGCCTGTAATCCCGGCACTTTGGCAGGTGGAGGCAGACAGATCACTTGGTCAGGAGTTTGAGACCAACCTGGCCAACATGATGAAACCCCATCTCTACTAAAAATACAGAATTAGCCTGGTGAGGTGGAGGTTGCAGTGAGCCGAGATGGTGCCACTGCACTCCAGCCTGGCGACAGAGCGAGACTGTCTCAAAAAAAAAAAAAAAAATTAGCTGGGCATGGTGGCACGCATCTGTAGTCCCAGCTACTAGGGAGGCTGAGGCAGGAGAATTGCTTGAACCCAGGAAGCAGAGGTTGTAGTGAGCCGAGATCATGCCACTGCACTCTAGCCTGGGTGACAGAGTGAGACTCTCTCAAAAAAAAAAGGCAGCTAACAAAATGGAAGAAAATATTTACAAATCATGTAACTGATAAGGGACTAGTATCCAGAATATATAAAGAATTTTTAAAATACAATGGAAAGGCCGGGCACGGTGGCTCACGCCTGTAATCCCAACACTTTGGGAGGCCAAGGCTGGTGGATCACTTGAGGTCAGGAGTTCAAGACCAGGCTGGCCAACATAGTGAAACCCTGCCTCTACTGAAAATACAAAAAATTAGTTGTGTGTAGTGGTGTGCAGCTGTAATCCCAGTTACTTGGGAAGCTGAGGCAGCAGAATAGCTTGACCCCAGGAGGTAGAGGTTGCAGTGACACGAGATCATGCCACTGCACTCCAGCCTGGGCAACAGAGCAGGACTCTATCTCAAAAAAAACAAAACAACCACAACAACAGAACAATGAAAAGACAACCCAGTTTAAAAACAAGAGAAGGATTTGAATAGCCAGTTCTTCAGAAAAGGTATTCAAATGGCCAGTAAGCACATGAAAAGTTGTTCAGCATCACAGGTATTAGGGAAATGGAAATACCAGTCCAAATCACAGAGACGCCATTGTACACCTGCTACAATGGCTGTAATAAAAAAGAAAGGCAAGAACAAGTGTTGAGAATGTGGAGAAATTGGGACCCTCATACATTGCTGATAAGATTGTAAAGTGGTACAGCTGCTTTAGAAAAAAGCTTGGCAGTTCCTCCAAATGTGAAACATAGTTACCATATGACCCAGCAGTCCTACTCCTGTATTGAGAAATGAAAACGTATGTCCACGCAAAAACTCCTACATAGCAGCATTATTCATAATGAATCGCCCAAAAGTGGAAACAACACAAATGTTCATCAACTGAGAAATGGATAAATAAAATTGGTGCATCTGTACAATGGAATATTACTTAACCATAAGCAGGAGTGAAGTACTGATAAATGCTACAGTGTGATGACCCTTGAAAACATTTTGCTAAGGTCATAAAAATAACCCCAGATAGTATATGATTCAGTGTGTATAAAATATCCAGAATAGGCAAATCTGTGGTGAGAAAGTAGATTAGATCCAATCTGGATCTCCGTTGTCTAGCACAGCTCCTGGTACTTTGTAGCCAGCCAAATATTCAGTGAACCAAAATGACAGCAATGTTTCAGTTCGAGCTGGGGATGGGGAGTGAAGGGCGATGGGGAGTGATCACTTAAGAGTATGGGGTTTCTTGGGGGGAGGCTGGAATATTCTCAGATTGGACAGATGATTGTCCAACTCTGTAAATAGAATTAAAAATACTGAATTATTTACTTTAAATGGATGAATTACATGGTGTGTGAATTATATCTGAAAAACAGTCATGAAAATGAATGCTATTTTGCCGTATCAATATCCAGTTTGGGCTGCAGTCCTTAAACACTACCACATAAAAATCTGCACTGAAATGATCTTTTTTGCATACCCTTTGCTGCCTGAGGTAAAGCCTATATCTGGACAGGTTGAGTATCCCTTATCTGAAATACTTGGGGCCAGAAGTATTTTGGATTTTGGAATTTTTGAGATTTTGGAATGTTTGCACATATACAATGAGATATCTTGGGGACGGCGCAAGTCTAAACACGAATTTCATTTATGTTTCATATACACCTCATACACATCGCCTGAAAGTGATTTTATATGATATTTTTAATAATATGTGCCACTCACTGCATGAGGTCAGGTGTGGAATTTTCCACTTGTGGTGTCATGCCAGTGCTCAAAGGGTTTCAGGTTAGGGGGCATTTTGCATTTCCAGTGTTCAGATTAGGGTTGCCCAGCCTGGATCTCCATTGCCTAGCACAGCTCCTGGTACTTTGTAGCCACTCAGATATTCACTAAACTGAAATGGCAGCAGTCTGGCAGTTAGTTCAAAGGGAGAAAAGTTAGCTGGTAATTATCTCCAAAACCCACAGCTTCCTCTACCCTCCATCCTTCGACTGTGCTATATATATATATATGATAAGTAGTATCTGTTTTACTACTTAAAAAGCATTCTCTAATACGTTAACTCTAGGTTCCCCAACCCTTGGGAACCCCCTGTTAGGAACCAGGACGCACCGCGGGAGGTGAGTGGTGGGCGAGCTTCATTTGTATTGACATCCAGTCTCCATCACTTGCATTACTGCCTGAGCTCCACTTCATGTTAGATCAGCAGCTGCGTTGGATTCTTATAGGAGCGCAATCCCTGTTTGAACTGCGTATGTGAGGAATCTAGGTTCCTGACTTTTTACGAGAATCAAATGCCTGATCTGTCACTGTCTCCCATCACCCCCAGAGGGACTGTCTAGTTGCAGGAAAATAATCTCAGGGCTCCCATTGATTCTACATTATGGTGAGTTGTATAATTCTTTCATTATATATTACAATGTAATAGTAACAAATAAAGTGCACAATAAATGTAATGTGCTTGAGTCATCCTGAAACCACTGTCCCCTGGACCCACATCCATGGAAAAATTGTCTTCCACAAAACCTGTTCCTGGTGCCAAAAAGTTTGGGGACCGCTGCCCTAACTCATTAAATCTGAAAGCAACGTTGAAAGGTTACTATGATTGTTAAACCATTTTACAGAGAAGGAGACTGATGCAGAAAGTTTAAGTAACTTAACCTCAGTCAAACCTCATTGCCAAACTTGAAAGCCAGGGCCTTGCCGCTGTACTGTGCAGCCCTTCACATCTGCACACTTGTAATGAGGTCCCTGACTGCTGGCTGCATGCCTGAATCACAGGGAAGGCCACCTACAGGTGGCTTACAGGCCTTGGAGTTTGTATCATTTCAAGGTCAAGGAGAAATTATCCTTTTGGATGCCTGTTGTACTGGCAGTTCTAGAGGCATAAAATAAAATCAGCAGTCAGTTTTAATCCATTGCTGTTGTTTTGTTGCAAACAAATCTCCGAAGGTAAGAAAAATTGATTGTTATGATCAGATGCTGGTTCATGCTGTGCCCATGATTTCATTCATTTTGTTCTGAAGAAATGAGTCATAAGCCCATTTGCTTCCTATCCCCTGTGGCTGAGCTAGTTCAGCTGCACAGCAGTGAGAGAAATTCAGTTCTGCACGCATTTATTGATGTGTGTGTTCCCTGTGCCAGGCAGTGCACAAGAAGCTAAGGATCAGACGTAAAAAAGCCCCAGTCCTTGTTCTCCGAGAGCCTAGAGTGTTTTCTAGGTCCTTTAATCATGGCATGTGATTGTTCTTTTAGGGGGAGGATTTGGATTGTAAAACATAATTCTTGATATTTTAAAATGGTAAATCTTTCTCTCGGAAAGTGACCCTAAAATTGAGGAACTTTTTTTTTTTTTTTTTTTTTGAGACGGAGTCTCACTCTGTCGCCCAGGCTGGAGTGCAGTGGCCAGATCTCAGCTCACTGCAAGCTCCGCCTCCTGGGTTCCCGCCATTCTCCTGCCTCAGCCTTCCGAGTAGCTGGGACTACAGGCACCCGCCACCTCGCCTGGCTAGTTTTTTGTATTTTTAGTAGAGACAGGGTTTCACCGTGTTAGCCAGGATGGTCTCGATCTCCTGACCTCGTGATCCGCCCATCTCGGCCTCCCAAAGTGGTGGGATTACAGGCTCGCTTGAGCCACCGCGCCCGGCCAAAATTGAGGAACTTTTTGTTTGCGGAATGTACAGAAAGAAGGAATGACACAAATATTGAGAACTCAACAGTTTTAGTAACTGATCTTTCACTTCAGGGCCAGCCTTGTTAGAGTCAGCATTTGATGACATTTCATCTCTTCAAAGATAATGGAATCCATTTTTATACGCATAAGGATTTACACAAGTTGAAAGTTAACTCAGCCACTGCTCCATTCACATTTGTCAAGTCATCATCTGTGCATCCCATGAATTTGTTTTAAAATGCTAGAAAGTAATATGCCAACATTATAGAAGTGAGGGAAATGGAGGGAAATTATAGAATAAAATCATCACCTAAAATGTCACTGCCCTAATACCGAGAGGCAGTTGGACCTGGGGCATGTTACCTTTTCACCTCCATCTCCTCATCTGTAAAACTGAGAATAATAGTACCTATTTTATGGATCTTTGCCATGACCAAATGAGATAGCAAATTAAAACACACATACAAAAACCCACAATAAATGTATTTTATTAGAGCAAAAATAAGCATTTTTATATAGTCCCTTGTCTTGTTTTTCTCATTTTTTATGAAGTTTTTTTTTTCGTTTTGGTATGCTTAAAAAAAATTATATAGAGACAGGGCCTCGCTATGTTCCAGCCCAGGCTGGTCTCAAACTCCTGAGCTCAAACATTCCCCCATCCTTGGCCTCCCAAAGTGCTAGGACTACAGATGTGAGCCACCACGCTGGGCCTGTTATACTTTTGTATCTTTGTTTCTTACTTAAATGATGACTTTCCATCTTGTTGGGTGTGATTACTGTCTGTGATAGTAACAGTATGCCGTCATAGTGCATCCTTTCCCCTGTTGTTGGACATTTGGGATGCTTTCAATATTATAAATAGTGCTTCAGTGAGCAATTTTATATATGTAGTATATTTTTACTTCCTGGGAAACCTTAAGCAGGTTTCTTAATCTCTGTCTTTGTTGCCTTGTATGTGAATGGGGATAGAATCCTATCTACCTGAGAGGAGAGCTGTGTGTATGAAATGAAACAATACCACAACGCACTTGGCACAGTGACTGGTATTTACCAGATCCTTAGTAAACGTTAACTCTTACTCTGTGTTTCTGGCTTATTTCTTTAGGCTTGCCCCAGAGATGGGGTTTCTTGCTTCAGTGCTTTCCAGAAGAATTTTAGCAGTTTATGCTGTCAATAGCAATATGTGAAAGGACTGATTTCTCAACCTCCTTATTAGCAGTTATCCCAGGTTTTAACTACCTAACAACTCTCTTTCCCTTCAAAATAATAGTGAAAAAATCAAGTTCATCCATATTTGAGCAGATTGTTAGGACTGGGACTCACTTCTGCTCACTCACCTGAACAGCCAGACCCCCTGTACACCAAGGTTAGGTTCTGGAGGCTCTTTGGAAGTCTGTTTGTTTTTGTTTTTGTTTTTTTGAGACGGAGTCTTGCTCTGTCGCCCAGGCTGTAGTGCAGTGGCGCAATCTTGGCTCGCTGCAAGCTCCGCCTCCCAGGTTCCTGCCATTCTCCTGCCTCAGCCTCCCGAGTAGCTGGGACTATAGGCGCCCGCCACCATGCCCAGCTAATTTTTTTGTGTTTTTTAGTAGAGATGGGGTTTCACCATGTTAGCCAGGATGGTTTTGATCTCCTGACCTCGTGATCCACCTGCCTCGGCCTCCCAAAGTGCTGGGATTACAGGTGTGAGCCACCGCGCCTGGCCTGGAGGTCTGTTTTTCTAAGCTTGCAGTCCCCAGTTGCATTCCACCAAATTGTAGTGTAAGTTGGTCCTTTGAAGCTTAAAACCTAGCATATTTTATTCCTTAGTCAATGAAGTACATATTGTTGGTCTTCTTTGTATTTTTACTTTTTCTAAAACAAGCCAACAATTTGCACTAGGAAAATCCATTGTGGCAAGTAATGACCTCTATGATCCCTTCCCCTCTCCAGAAAAAAGAAATTGGCAAGGGTAACCATATGTCCTGGTTTGCTCAGTTTATACTTGTCCTAGTGTAATTATTTATAGCAATCCCTTCACCCTCAGAAGTGACCTAGTTTGGATGATAAATTATATCGTCATCCTACCCCCAGGGGATTCCTCAGCAGCTGGAGTATCTGCCTACACTTGCCACCTCTCCACTCCCCCTGACAACTTGGCTCTCTCTCCAACAAAAGATTCAGCCACATTGCTTTCACCACGCTTGACTCAGGAGGTTCGTGTGTGTCCAGCCTCTTCTGATTTCACATTAGCCCAGTAGGCATGCACTCAAGCGTGTCCACTTTCCCGTTCCTTTCTCCTCCATCTTGCCGATGATTGTCAGTGGCATTGGCAGGGCACTTTTCTTTTGATTCAGAAATGCTTTTGCCTTTCAGAATTATTTGTTTTACAGCTCAATTCATCCTATAGGCAAATGTAACATTCCTCATTTATCATCATTTGCAATTTAAGAAGTTCTATCTGTTTTCAATTTCATCTTAAATGCAAACCTCCTCTTATAGAACTTTTAAGCCTTATTTTGCCCTTGTAAAATATGATAAGATTAATTGCATTCATAAAGTGCCTCAAAAGCCCTCATAAGCATACAGGTCAACGATGAGGAAGCAATGGCAAGGACAAGTCTGCAGTGATGGTGCATAGCTCCTGTCTCCCTCGTTGGCCACAGGCAGAGTTTGGCCCGTAAGACAGGACCTTGTAGGTGCAGAAGCGTCTGCATTGGAAAAACTAAAACAAGTTAGCTACTCGCTTGTGATTACCTTCTGTACCTAGGTAACTATAGTTTAACTGGCATCAAGGGCTTTGTGATTTGAGAGACCCTGTATTCCTCCAAACAAGTGCTCACATTTCTTGGGTAAAGTGCCCACATTTTGAGGAGGAAAAACAAGTGTTTTGATGAGGGATCCTGCCAGAGTGAACCCATGCAGTATCAGTGTGGGGAGTGTCATTCATACGTCAGAGTGTGGATTCTTATTGGAAGATGTGTTTATCTCTTTAACTAGGTGACTTTCGGATGGTGGTTGGAGAGGATAAAACAAAAGTGCTGAATATTGTGAAGCCCAATATAGCCCACTTTCAAGAGCTCTATGGCAGCATACTACAGGAGAATCCTCAAGTGGTGTATAAAAGCCAGCAAGGCCGGCTGGAGGTAAACTTATGTGGAAAATAGCTTGTATTGTTTCTAAGACAAGGGCTCTTTGCAGGAAGAAAGTCAGGGGTAGAACAGCATGACTGGTGTGAGAACATTTATAGTTCAAAAAGTAAGTACTGTGTGTAAACATAGGCTTCTGTGTATCTGGAATAATGCCAAGAGGTAACAGACTAGTAATAAGAGGCTGCCTTTGGAGAAGGGAACTAGGGACAGAAGTGGGAGAGGGACTTATTTTCACCATGTGTATCTTTTTTGCCATTGGAAAATCTTACCATGTCTATTAATTACCAGTCAAAACAAGTGAAAATAAACTTTTAGATCATTCTCATTCCATCCCCAGACCCATTTAGCTCCCCAGAGGTAACTGTACTGACAGTTTGGGATTTTTTTGTTTTTTTGTTGTTGTTGTTTTTCTTTTTTGGGGACAGGGTCTGACTCTGTTGCCCAGGCTGGAGTGCAGTGGCACGATCTTGGCTTACTGCAGCCTCAACACCCCCCAGCCTGGGATCAAGCCATCCTCCCACCTCAGCCTCCTGAGTAGCTGGGACTACAGGTGCATGCGACCACGCCTGACCAATTTTTGTATTTTTTTGTAGAGACAGGATTTTGCCATGTTGCACAGGCTGGTCTCAAACTCCTGAGCTCAAGCAGTTTGCCTGCCCCAGCCTTCAAAAGTGCTGGGATTACAGAGATGAGCTGCTGCACCCAGCCTGCTGTCTGTTCTTCCAGATCTTTTCACATGTACTTTTGTATATGTTTGTATGCATGTATGAAGAGGTTTGATTTTACATATTCAAAATTCTCTTCTTTCCCCACTTGTTACGTTTGTTACATCTGGGAATTTTTCTTTTCGATGTATCAAATAAAACTTTCTTATCAAGGTATTGTTTAAATTAATATTAAATGTTTGTTTGAAAATAAAAACCAGGGTGGGCCACAGGTTTTTGTGTTTTTTTTTTCCATTAGTGTAAAGAACACTGTATTTTTCTTCGTTTATGCTCTTCTCCCTCCACATAATAGGGGCAACTAACATTGTAATGAGTAATAGATTAACGGAATTTCTAGAGCTAAAAAGGAAATTTAAAAAAATAGGAATTAGTTTTAAAATAAGAAAAGAACAGAGAGTGACATATGAAATGTGAGAATACCCACCACTCAGTTTAACAGATTTTGCCACATTTGGTTCAGGTTGAGGTTTTTTGTTTTATGCATGCACATGGTTTAAAAGCCAAATGATACCTCAAGTTTATAACAAAAAGAGCAGTTCCTTCCCACATTCTCAGCCCTGCTACCAGGGGCAGCTGCTTTTGTCTCTATAGCTGATTTTTCTGATATGTACCACCTTGTTCTAAATAATATGCTTTGACTATTATTTCTTGATTTTTTTTTCAATCTTACACTTTATTTTTGCCATCCTGTAAGATGGGGATTTTTTTACTGTCTTACACTACCCCATAAATTCATATACCAGTGCACACACTCACACACATGCACTTAGCACACACATGCTCTTCCCCTCCTACCTCATGCCCTCATGCTTCACATAAAGTTATTTCATGTTTTTGGTTACGTTAATATTCAATATTTATTTTATTGTGACAGCCTTTTCTTTATTGATGAGCTGTGGCATTATGAAGTTCCCATTCCTGTACATCTTTGTTTCTCCTGGAGTTAATAGTTGTCTTATTTTTTCATTTGCTTAGGTCAGTCATCCTCAAACTCTGACAGATCCGTAAAACTCTTCCCATTATAGACAAATTTATTGGGTATTTTCTGTTTCTTGTTTTTCATAGAAATGTTTTTCCTGGAGCCCCCCCTGCCTTGTTCCTTTCTCGACTGGTTGTTTTCTAGCTCACTGCACAGCTGCACTCCTCTACCTTCCTTTCATTATCACCCCAAGAATTCCCTTTGCCTCCCCATGCTAGTTTTTGGTTTTGTGGGTCTTGCATTTTCCTCTTCCATGGTTTACACTCTGATGTTAGTGAAGTTTGTCTTTTATTACCTTCTTAAAGGGTATGAGGGAGGTACATTTTTGAGACCATATACCTCTGAAAATTCTACCCTCCCTTTGATGGATAGTATCAGCTAGATATCAAATTCTAGGGTGGAAATAATTTTCCCTGTTTATTTATATCTGCTTTCCATTCATTATTCAGTCACTTGGTCCCTCCCCCCCCCCCCCCCCCCCCTCCCTCCCTCCTTCCTTTTTTTCCTTTCTTTTTTTTTTTTTTTTTTTTTTTTTGACAGGGCCTTGCTCGGTTGCCCAGGCTAGAGTGGAGTGGTACAATCCTGGCTCACTGCAACCTCAAACTCCCAAGCTCAAGTGACTCTCCCACCTCAACCTCCTGAGTAACTGGGACTACAGGCATGCGCCACCACGCCCGAGTGGTTTTTCTATTTTTAGTAGAAACAGGGTTTCACCTTATTGCCCAGGCTGGTCTCGAATCCTAGGCTCAAGCCATCCTCCCACCTTGGTCTTCCAAAGTATTGGGTTAACTGGTGTGAACCACTGCACCCAGCCTCAGTGGGTCTTTTCTATCTGGAATTTTATAAGCTTCAATTCTAAAGAATTTTTTAAAATTATTTCTGTAATTATTCTTCATACCCATTTTATTAGTTTGTTCTTCCTGGGATTCCTGTTAGGTGGTTGCTAGACCTCCTGGTTTAACCTTTTTTTCCTCTCTCTCCCGTCTCTTTGTTTATTAAATTTAGCTTTATGGGAGAATCTTTCTGATTGGTTCTGTAACACTTCTACTGAATTTTTAATTTTCCCAAAATGTTCTTTCTTATAGCATCCTATTCTTGTATTATGGATGCATTATTTTCTCCTAATCTCTTTAATGATCTTTATTATAGCATTTGAAGATTTTTGTCTTGTTCTCTCACATTGTTTCTTTCTCTTAGTTCCTCTTGTCTGTTTATACTCTAGTCTGTTATGTTAGAAGCCTTCTTCAAATGTCTGAATTTCCTTCCTGGGCTGTTTTTTTAAATTAATTAATGAATGAATTAATTTGACAGGGGGGGTCTCACTTTGTCACCTAGGCTACAGTGTAGTGGCATGATCATAGCTCACTGTAGCCTTGAACTCTTGCACTGAAGTGATCCTCCCACCTCAGCCCCTTGAGGAGCTGAGACTATAGGCCCGTGCCACTATGCCCAGCTGATTTTTTTATATATGTGTATGTACATACATTTGTACCCATATGATTTGAGACATTAACTTTTTTTTTTTGTAGATACAGGGTCTCACTTTGTTGCCCTGGCTGGTCTCAAACTCCTAGGCTCAAGCAATCCTCCCGCCTTAGCCTCCCAAAGTACTGGGATTACAGGCAAGAGCCACGTGCCTGGCTCTGGCCTGTTTTTAAAGAATGAGGCACTAAAATGCAGACTGGAAGTTCTTTGTGATGTATCAGGCTTGTCAACTGGTGGGCTTGACTATAGGATTATGAGGCAAAGACCTAGCTATTTTGTTTTGTTTTGTTTTGTTTTTTTGAGACGGAGTCTCTCTCTGTCGCCCAGGCTGGAGTGCAGTGACGCGATCTCAGCTCACTGCAACCTCCGTCTCCCAAGTTCAAGCGATTCTTGAATCAGGAGCCTCTCGAATAGCTGGAACTACAGGCATGCGCCATCACACCCAGCTAATTTTTGTATTTTTAGTAGTGACGGGGTTTCACCATGTTGGCCAAGCCAGTCTTGAACTCCTGACCTAAGCAATCTGCCTGCTTCGGCCTCCTGAAGTGCTGGGATTAGTGGTGTGAGCCACCGCACCTGGCCAAGGACCTAGCTGTTTTGTTGGAGGATCTCAAATATCAGTGTCTGTAGAATTTCTCCAGAGATCTTCTATTCTCTGGCTAGAGGACAGGGAAGTATAATGTGTCTGTCTACCAACTTTCTAGAAACTGAGCAAGGGAAAAGGACTAGGAATTTTCTCCAACCATGAAGATAAAGGTATCCAGAATCCTCCCCATGGCCTATAAAAGTCTGCATGATCTAGTTTCGCATCGGTTTCTTTTCCCAGGAAACTTACAAGAATAAGATTGGGGGACTGAGTTACAGCTCCCAGTGCTGTATCTGGACTTGAGACTGCAACGGAGACTCATCTTCTCCCACCTCTGCTACCCATCCAGATTCCCTTCACCTTCATCTGTCCCTTCTGCTTATCTTGACAGGGTGGCCCAGACCGTCATCTCGGAGGAGTCTGGAGGACCCTGGCCGCCACATTTGTCCTCTTACCATAACAATTGGGCAAGGGGTCCTCTAAGAGATGTGTATCAGCACCCCAGCTCCTGATGACCAGGGCCGATTACTTCTGCCAGTGTAGTGACTCATTGCCTTGTCTGCTGGACTTATGGCATGGGATTCTAAATGGATTGGGTGGCAGTCGTAACTTTAAAAAGTTAATGGGATGCTTACTGTGTCCTCTGGTAGAACCATCCCTTCTCTGGGAATTGGGACCTCTAGACCCACAGACCTAGAGCTGTGGTGATAGGAAACAAAGTGTTCCCAAGTGGGTCCCTGGGAATGATAAGGTCACTTCTCCTTCTACCCTTGGTTGCCAGGCCCATGTCTTCTGCCAGGTGGGAACATAGTACTGTGTAATGGTGATTGATTCTGGATGTGTAGCACAGCCCATCCTCGCAGGACAATGTCTTCAAGCTGTGCCTCTGCTCCGAGTTGACACATAAAATCTGCCTTACCCCTGCATCTTTTAGGTCTGCAGGTGGTGTTCATCTCTGCCATTCCTCCTGGGATATGGTTTTATTTTTTATTTACTCTTTTGGCCAGGGGGAGAGAATGGCAGCTTCACGCCTCTAATCCCAGCATTTTGGGAGGCCGAGGTGGGTGTATCACTTGAGGCCAGGCATTCAAGACTAGCCTGGCCAACATGGTGAAACCCCATCTCTACTAAAAATACAAAAATTAGCCAGGCATGGTGGTATGCACCTGTACCACACAGTTACTCGGAAGGCCGAGGCATGAGAATCACTTGAGCCTGAGAGATGGAGATTGCAGTGAGCTGAGATCGTGCCACTGCACTCCAGCCTGGCAACACAGCGAGACTCTGTCTCAAAAAAAAGTAATAACAAAACAAAATATTAGCTTTATTGATGAGTACTTCTATACCATAAAAGCTAGTGTTTGCAGTATATTCACAGAGCTGCACAGCCATCACCATGATGTAATTTAAGAATATTTCTGTCACTCCATACCCATTAGCAGTCCCCAGCTCTCCCCTCCCCCAGGAAACCACTGATCCACTTTCTGTCTCTGTAGATTTGTCTGTTCTGGACAGTTCATATGAATGGAATCATACAATATCAGATTTTTTCCATATCTATCTGCTTTTTTCTTAAGTTGACATTTAATAATTGTATCCATGTCTGCTTTTAAAATGTAATTTGACTTTCACAATTTAGCTGAATGCTTTCACTTTCATATTTTCATGAGAATTAGTGTAAGGAAAATGAGAATTTACCAAATTTTTAAACCATGTCACCTGATATTTTATCTTTACACACATGCTTTCAAGTGAAAATTCCAGAGCATTATTTTCCTGAAGAGAAAGCAGTGGCAAATACTACTTTCTAATTTTTTTATATGTCACTCAAGCCATTGGAACCTTCATAGGTAAAACATAAGTGAAATATAAGTTTATTCTAACTAATCCCAGTATGTGGCCTCAAAATATAAGCCCATAAATGTCATTTCTAAGATTATTTTATATAAATACTCAAATTTGTTGTCATTTTTGTAGCCAAAGCTAAGTAGAGGATGGGTCCTGTGAATTTAGAACCATCCTAGTGATAAATGTCAAATATTTAGGTAAAAACCTAAATATTTTCCCCTCTACCTTTACGGAGCCATTAAATAATAACATTTTCTCCTGCTTTGAATAGATTTTTATAGGCAAAACTAGAAAATTCAGGTATTTGGTATATACTTTTTTTTCCGAGACTGTCTTGCTCTTGTCACCCAGGCTGTAGTGCAGTGGCACAGTCACTCCTCATCATATCCTCAACTTTCCAGGCTCAAATGATCCTCCCACCTCAGCCTCCCAAGTAGACAGAACTGTAGGCTTGCACCACCATGTCTGGCTTTTTTTTTTTTTTTCCATAGAGCTGGATATCTCACACTTTTGCTAGGGCTGATCTTGAATTTTTGGGCTCAAGCAATTCTCCCACCTCAGCCTCCCAAACTGTTGGGATTACAGGTGTGAACCTGCGTACCCGGCCCATTTGGTATGTACTTAATAAATATTTATTCAATTTTAAAAATGGTAGAGTGAGTAGATTCTAATTATTAAGAAAGTTGGTCATATCTGTAAACTCTAAGCCTAAAATATAATACATTCATCTGATTTTTTCTTACTGTTCTCTTAATTGAAGTTAAAACCTAAATATTTGTGAAAAGGATACAAGACAGATTCTTCCTTGGGAAATAACGTGATGAGCTATTGAGGGCAGTGTTACTGGTTCTGCACTTGGCAGGAAATCAATGTTTACAAGATTTTTAAAAATTCATTCCATGAGGCACAGTGTATGAAACTGGGAGTTAGGAAAGCTAGGTCTGGCCTCAGCTGTGTGGCTAACTTTTGATTCAAGGGTTTCTGAGTAAAGTCCGACACATAGTTTTACATGTTTTATTTATATGTTTATCTTCAGCATCTTAACATCTTAATATGTTTTAGAATACTTTGGGAACCAAAGCCACTGGCATAGTAGCTCTAGGACAACTAAGTTGTATTGATTGAGTTACTCATTTCCTTATTGTTTTTTGAGTAACTACTGTGTGCCAGGGATTAAAAGTGAGTAAGATTAGTTTCTGTCATCAGTGTGTACCTACAGTTTGTGAAATACAGCATACTAAAAGGCCCTACAGGCAGGACACACAATTCAGATCCCACTCACTCTCATTGATGGTGTGATCAGGGCACGTCAGTCTCCCTGCATTTGAAATGGGAGGGGTCATCTCAGTGCCTGGATTTGACGCGGCCTCCATGAGTGTCAACTGCAGCACCACTTCCTTTGACTGCTGGATTTAAGACAAATATAAATTTTAAAACCAAAAGTCAAAAATTGATCCTTGAGAGTGGCTTCTATTCTTAGGTAGAAATGGAATATTATAGGACAAGAATTATCCTTTTTGAAGGGACTTAGACTCCTGAACTGAACCCATTCAGTTTCAGAAAAGAGAGTCTCCTTAGCTTGCTGCCTCGCCAGGGGTGTGGGTGCATATATGTCTGTGTGATTTTTTTTTTTTTTTTTTTTTTTTTGAGACGGAGTCTCGCTCTGTCGCCCAGGCTGGAGTGCAGTGGCCAGATCTCAGCTCACTGCAAGCTCCGCCTCCCGAGTTTACACCATTTTCCTGCCTCAGCCTCCCGAGTAGCTGGGACTACAGGGTCTGTGTGATTTTTAAAGAGAAGCCCTGTGTCTGTGAGTATTTGTAGAATTTAAAGCACTTCCATAGACGTTGTCTTTTTTCCCCCCTCCAGATAGATAAAAGCCCAGAAGGACAGTTCACTCAGCTGATGACATTGCCCAAAAGCTTACAGCAACAGATACATCATATTATGGACTCTCCTGGAAAAAACAGAGATGTGGAAGAAACTTTATTCCAAGTGGCTCATGATCCCGACTGTGGAGATGTGGTGCGACTAGGTACGTTTATGAATTTGAGGTTGAGGAAATGCCAGCCATGGGGAAAAGTAGACTTTGTGATTGGGACGTGTTATTTCTTCCTTTTTGTTTAGTGAAATAGAGAGATTGCCGCTGAGAAGAAGAAAGCACTAAAAGTTTGAGGGTTTTTCTAAATCTGAATTTTTACTTGTTTGAAGTAACATGGTGAAAATACTTCTATTTTTAAATTCCTGGATCCTAAATCACTGTCAAAGGGAGAAACAATGTTTCTTTTGGTTTCTAGAGCACAACTTCTAGAATTTATTTAAAACATATGTCTGTGTTCTTTGTGGTGGTCTGAGAAAAGAGATTGGTGGCTTTTTTTTATGCTTTTATAACATCAAGAACACAGCTTTCCTCAATCAACTCCATTTGATGTGTCTCATACAGTGTTCAGTGCATTCCCTCAGACATGGCCCACGTTCCACAGCATTTTCCCCAGCACTGCCCTAATGTTTATCCAAAACTCTGAACCCAGGCCAGGTGCAGTGGCTCATGCCTGTAATCCCAACACTTTAGGAAGTCCAGGAAGGAGAATCACTTGAGGCCAGAAGTTTGAGACCAGCTTGGGCAACAGAGCAAGACCCTGTCTCTGCAAAAATGTAAAAAGTAGCTGGGCATGGTGGCATGTGCCTATAGTCTCTGCTAACTTCGGAGTCTGAGGTGGGAGGATCGCTTGAGCAGCTGGAGGCTGCAGTGAGCTAGGATCGTACCACTACACTCCAGACTGGGCGATAGAGCAGTCCTTATCTCTTAAAAAAAAAAATAATAATAATAATAATAATAAAATAAAGCCTGAACCTGATCTTCAGAGACTAACTTCCCTTTAAGGTGCTAAAGGTAATTGATGAGATCAGTCAATCAAGAAATATTTATAAAATTGAGAATGAGTCCCGCTGTCAATTGAGTGCATTATCCTGTTTTCATTCAGTAAATATGTACTGAGCTCCTCCAGGTGCCAGATAGAATTTACAGAAATGCTTTGCTGAGACCATCACACTGCAGAGGAACATGAGCTGCAGCAAGTGCTCCACTCCCTCTCCGCCTGGGCCTGACTAGGTTTGCACTGGGTCACCAGCTCCCCATCCTGAAGGGAGCTCTGAATGAGGCACACTGTTGTTTGTTTGAAGGTGATCCTGGCAACAGTGTGATCTGGGCTGTCTCCTTGAGGGGAGTGAAAGTGAGAGATACATTTGGTGGTTTGATTGGCTGACTAGAAAGAATATTTAGTTTCAAGTTTTAAAACTGTTAAGATGACTAACATCTGTTTTGGGTTTTTGGTCTCCTTTTTGTTTTTATCTCACAGGGCTTTCAGCAATCGTGAGACCTTCTAGTATAAGACAGAGCACCAAAGGCATTTTTACTGCTGGTAAGAGCTTTAGAAATCCATGTATAACATACCTGCTGACTAAAGCTTTGTCTCTTTTAAGTGCTTGTGAAATGCTGAGCTTTGATGGCCATAAACTGGGATATTGCAGTAAGGTACAAACAGGCATGACAGCAGCAGAATCTGGTGGTCTAATGTCAGACCACTGGCAGTGCTGTTGGAAGCTTTACTACCCTTCTGAATTTTCTGAGAAACTTCCTGTGTGCAGGGTTTTTTCCTCATGTTGTTTTATTTATCAAAGTTACAGATGCATAGGATTGCAAAAACAGCAGCCCCTGTGCTCCCTCTCCTCTTCCCCTTCTCTGAGACAACTGCTTCCATCTGTCTTAGTGGATTAGTTTTGTTTTCACTGCCTTTTCTCTAAATGGTAAGTTTTCCTTGCTCCTTCTCTACATTTCAACTTTAGTATCATCTATTGACTTCTTTCTATGGGAGGTTAGAATTCAACTCTGGCACCCCCCTCATCAAATGTACTCACCCTCCCATCCCTCTGTCCTCCTAATATAGTTGTCTCGTGGCTTTGGCTAGTTTTCAGTTTGGTGGTTTGGTGAGCCACATAGTACACCTTTCCTTCCCTGCACAATGTTCTTCTCTCATGGAGAGTGTCTTCACTGGCCCCTGTAGGGGGTCCCTCATTTCTTGTATCTCATGTCTTTCACTTGCTTGGTGCACAGTCTCATTTTGGTGACGCACATTTTCCAGTAATTCCCTGAGAAAGGGAACATGGAAGGCACATTTGGAGACCGTGTATGTCTGAAAGTTTTTTGTCTGCCTTCACCCATAATTAATACTTAGGCTGGGTATAGATTAAAAATCACTTTCCTTTAAAATTTTGGGATCATTGCTGCATTTATCTTTTACTTCTAGGATTGTTGTCTTTGTCTAAAGCCAATCTGATTCTTAATACTTTGTGTATGTTATTTCTGGAAGCATGTTAGGTCTTTATTTTTCCCCAGTGCTCTGAATTCTCTCAGTGATCTGCTTTGATGTGAGTCTGTTATCTGTTTCACCAGGAACTCATTGCCCTTTCTGTTGGGAAACTCAGAATATAAGCGTATAAGAAAATGTTTTAAATTTTTTCTTTAATTTTGTACCATCTGTTTTCTCTGTTCTCTTTCTGGAACTCCTTATATTCAAATATTGGATCTCTTAGATTAGTCCTTTGGTTTTTGTCTTCTATTTTTTATCTATTTGTTCTTTTGCTCTGCTTTGGGAGATTTTCTCGAATTTCTCAACTTTAGCTTCTAACCCTTCTGTTGAGTGTTTATAATTTCCAGGAACTCTCTCTTTTCTTATTCTCTGACTGCTCCCGTTTTTTGCATCCTATTCTTGTTTTATGGCCTAAATATTTGACATCTCCTTGGAGGACAAAGTGGCTATATCAATTCATCGTCCCACAAGCAGAGTAGGAGAATACTCTTTTCTTCCCATGTTTTCCAACATTTGGCATCATCAAGTGATTGATTGACTTTTGTGGTTCAGGCTTTCTCCATGCAAGCATCCATTGAGCATCTCTCATGTGCCAGCCGCTCGGGATACAAAATTGAACACAATGCTGAATTAGACTGTTCTCACACTGCTAATAAAGACATACCTGAGATTGGGTAATTTATAAAGGAAAGAGATTTAAATGACTCAGAGTTCCACATGGCTGGGGAGGCCTCAGAATCATGGCGGAAGGTGAATGAGGAGCAAAGTCATGTCTTACATGGCGGCAGGCAAGAGAGCGTGTGCAGGGGAGCTCCCTTGTATAGAACCATCAGATCTCCCGACACTTAATCACTATCATGAGAACAGCACAGGAAAGACCTGCCTCCATGATTCAATTACCTCCCACTGGGTCCCTCCCACGATGTGGGGATTATTACAATTCAGGGTGAGATTTGGGTGGGAACACAGAGCCAAACCATATCAAATGCTATACTGCCTTCCAGAGGCTTATAATCTAGAAGGGAAAAGAGACATGCTAACAGAAATTTGTGAGAGAGGGAGAAATAGCATAGAGGTAGCCCAAAAAGGGGAGTGATCTTTCAACCTAATTCTGATCCCTGAGTTTGAGATTGCTGGGGAGCTGGTGTGGTCACACCTCTCAGTGTCTCATAGCCCAACTGCACCGCTTTGAGCATTTGGCCCTTAAGGACCGTGTTGCCCTCCTGAATCACTGGAAAGATTCAACACGGCCAGGTGTGGTGGCTCACACTTACAATCCCAGCACTTTGGGAGGCCAGGGTGGGAGGATTGCTTGGGCTCAAGAGTTCAAGACCAGCCTGGGCAACACAGCAAGACCCTGTCTCTTTAAAAATAATAAAAATAGGCCAGATGCAGTGGCTTACACCTATAATCCCAGCACTTTGGGAGGCCAAGGCAGGAGAATCACTTGAGTCCTGGAGTTCGAGATCAGCCTGGGCAACATGGTGGAACCCCATCTCTACAAAAAATATGAAAAATTGGCCGGGTGTGGTGGCTCATGCCTGTAATCCTAGTACTTTGGGAGGCCGAGACAGGCGGATTGTCTGAGCTCAGGAGTTTGAGATCAGTCTGGGCAACATAGTGAAACCCCGTCTGTACTAAAGTACAAAAAATTAGCCGGGCGTGGTGGTGCATGCCTGTAGTCCCAGCTTTGAAAGGCTGAGGCAGAATTGCTTGAACCTGGCAGGCGGAAGTTGCAGTGAGACAAGATTGTGCCACTGCACTCTGGCCTGTGAAACAGAGTGAGACTTTGTCTCAAAAAAAAGTGCTGGGCATGGCGGTACGCACCCATAGTAGTCCTGAGCCCAGGATGTCGAGGTGGCATTGAGCTGAGAACGCGCCACTGCACTTCAATCTGGGTGACAGAGTGAGACCCTGTCTCAAAAAAAATTATAATAATAAAAATATTGTATAAATTAAAAGTTTCAACAAAGACTTAGTAGCACTTGCATCACATCTACTGAACTAAATATTTTCCTACCATTTGGGTGCATGGCTTTGCATTTCCAGTTAAGATATTCATTTAATCTATGTTCCTGCTAGTTTACTCTGGCAACACTGAAGATGAGGTACTTTTGTTTGTTTGGGTGATTCATGCTGTTAATCTGAATTTTGCATGATTGCCTCTCCCTTGCTGTGATCCTCCTTGGGTGAGGCTTAATGATTTGTTTTGTTTTTGGTGTCCCATGCTATAAGGAATTATTGGAATTACTAGAATTATTGCTAATTATTTTTCAGTTGTGACGATGGTGGTGTTATGGAGCTTTTTTAAAAAATTCCCTTTCTTTTAGAAATGCACACTAAAATAATTCCAGATGCAATGATATGTTGTCTGGGATTTGCTTCCAAATAAAACATGGCAGAGGGTAGTGGGTAATGGGTAGATGACACGAGATTGGCCATGAGCTGATATATTGTCAAAGCTAGGTAAAGATGCGTGGGGCTGTTTTATACTCTTCTGTCTGTGATTTAAGTTTGAATTTTTCTCTAATAAAAGACTGAAAAAGATCTTGACACCTTCAACCTGAAATGAGCCTTTGTTCCTCTTTCCACTCATTATTTCTATTCACCAGCAGAGGGCAGTTGGTCACAGAACCCACAGCTCAGCTGTCCTCGTGGCCCTGGAGTGCTGATGCTGCTTCCCCTGAGTGCTTACTGCTTGCTTCCCCTTCACTTTTTTTTTTCTTTTTAATTTTTAAAATGTTTAAGGAATACAAGTGCATTTTTCTTACATGGTGAAGTCTGGGCTTTTAGTGTACCTATCATCGCCCAAATAGTGAACGTCGTGCCCAACAGGTAATTTTCCAACCCTCACCCCCTCCCACCCTCACACTTTTTATAATCACCAGTGTCATTCTATTCTGTATGCTCATGCGTACACATTGTTTAGCTCCCACTTAAAGTGAGAACATGTGATACTGAAATTTCTGTTTCTGAGTTATTTCACTTAGAATCATGGCCTCCAGTTCTACCCATCTTACTGCAAAAGACATGATTTCATTCTGTGTTATGGCTAAGTAGTATTCAAGGTGAGATACAGATATAGATATACACACAATTTTGTTATCCAGTCCTCCATTGATGGACACTTAGGTTAATTCCATATTATTGGTATTGTGACTAGTGCTGCAGTAAACATACAAGTGTTTTTTATTGTTGTTGTTTGATATAATGATTTCTTTTCCTTTGAGTGTATACACAGTAATGGAATTGCTAGATCAAAGATTAATTCTATGTTTAGTTCTTTAAGATGTCTCCATCCTGTTTTTCATAAAGGTTGTACTAATTTAGATTCCCTTCAACAGTGTATAGAGCATTCCCTTTTCTCCACATCTGCACCAACATCTGTTTTTTGTTTTTTGTTTTTTTGTGAAACAGAGCAACAGCCTCACTCTGTTGCTCAGGCTGAAGTACAGTGGCGCGATCTCAGCTCACTGCAACCTTCACCTCCTGGGTTCAAGCGATTCACCCCCCTCAGCCTCCCGAGTAGCTGGGATTACAAGCGTGTGCCACCACACTCGGCTAATTTTTGTATTTTTAGTAGAAACGGGGTTTCACCATGTTGGCCAGGCTAGTCTCAAACGCGTGGCCTCAAGTGATCCACCCACCTCAGCGTCCAAATTGCTGGGATTACAGACATGAGCCACCATGCCCGGCCTCAACATCTGTTGTTTTTTTGTCTTTTTAGTAATAGCCATTCTGACTGGCATAAGATGATACTTCATTGTGGTTTTAATTTGCATTTCTCTTGCAATAAGTGATGTTGAGCATTTTTTTTCATGTTTGTTGGTAGTTCGCATGTCTTCTTTTGAAAAAATCTGTTGATGTCCTTTCCCCACTTTTTAATGAAGTTATTTTTTTTTTTTCCTTGTTGAGTTGTTTGAGTTCCTTATAGATTCTGGATATTAGCCTTTGTTGGATACCTTCTTTTGCAAATATTTTTTTCCCATTTTTTAGGTTGTCTTTTGATGCTCTGTTGATTGTTTCTTTTGCTATGCAAAAGCTTTTTAGTTTAAGTCCCATTTATCTATTTTATTGTGTTTGCTTTCGAGGACTTGATCATAAATTATTTGTCTAGGCCAATGTCCAGAAGAATTTTCCTAGGTTTTCTTCTAGGATTTTTATAGTTTCAGGTCATTTTTCTTCTAGGACTTTGTAGTTTCAGGTCATACATTTTAAGTTAATTTTTTTATATGGAGAGAAGTTTGTGTCCAGTTTCATTCTTCTGCCTATGGCTATGCAGTTTCCCCAGTACCATTTATGGAATAGAGTATTTTTCCCTATGTGTATTTTTGTTGACTTTGTCAAGGATCAGTTGGTTGTAGGTATGTGGCTTTATTTTTGGGTTGTCTATTCTAATCTGTGTGTCTGTTTTTTTTTATTTATTTATTTATTTATTTATTTATTTATTTATTTATTTTTAGTTTTTTTGAGACGGAGTTCCACTCTTGTTGCCCAGGCTGGAGTGCAGTGGCACGATCTCAGCTCACTGCAACCCCCACCTCCTGGGTTCAAGCAATTCTCCAGCCTCAGCCTCCCGAGTAGCTAGAATTACAGGCACCCACCACCATGCCTGGCTAATTTTTATATTTTTAGTAGAGACGGGGTTTCACCACGTTGGCCAGGCTGGTCTCAAACTCCTGACCCCAGATCATCCACCTGCTTCGGTCTCCCAAAGTGCAGGGATTACAGGCGTGAGCCACCGCGCCCAGCCATGTGTCTGTTTTTATTTCAGTACTGTGCTGTTTTGGTTGCTATAGCCTTGTAGTATAATTTTAAGCCAGATAATGTGATGATGCCCTTGTTCTTTTTGTTCAGGATTGCTTTGGCTATTTGGAATTTTTCTTTTTGGTTCCCTATAAATTTTAGGATTTTTTTTTCTGATGCTATGAATAATGATATTGGTAATTTGATAGGGATTGTGTTGAATCTGTAGATTGCTTTGTACAGTATGATCATTTTAACAATATTTATTCTTCCAATCCGTGAGTATGGGATGTTTTTCCTTTTTTGTGTATCATGTACAATTTCCTTCATCAGCATTTTGCAGTTCTTCTTACAGAGATCTTTCACCTCCTTGGTTAACTATATTCCTGGGTTGTCTTTCTTCTTTATTTGTCACTATTATAAATGGGATTGCCTTCTAGATTTGGTCTTCAGCTAGATTGTTATTGATGTATAGAAATGCTATAGATTTTTGTATGTTAATTTTACATTCTGAAACTCTACTGATTTCATTTATCAAATCTAAAAGTTTTCTGGTGGAGTCTTTATGGTTTACTAGATGTAAGATAATATCATCAGTGATAGGAATAATTTGACTTCTTCTTTTCCTATATGTATACTTTTTTTTTTTTTTTTTGGAGACGGAGTCTTACTCTGTTGCCCAGGCTGGAGTGCAGGTGTGTCACGATCTCGGCTCACCACAACCTCCGCCTCCTGGGTTCAAGCAATTTTCCTCCCTCAGCTTCTCGACTAGCTGGGACTACAGGTGTGTGCAACCATGCCCGGCTAATTTTTATGTTTTTAGTAGAGGCAGAGTTATACTATGTTGGCCAGGCTGGTCTTGAACTCCTGACCTTATGATCTGCCCACCTCAGCCTCCCAAAGTGCTGGGATTACAAGCGTGAGCCACCGTGTCTGGCCTCTATATGGATATTTTTACTTTTTCACTTGCCCAGTTGTTCTTGTGAGAACTTCCAGTATTACGTTGTGTAACAATGGTAAAAGTGGGCATGTTTGTCTTGTTCTAGTTCTTAGAGGGAGTGCTTTCAACTTTTCCCTATCAAGTATGATGTTACGTGTGGTTTTGTCATATATGACCTTTATTATGTTGAGGTATGTTCCTTCTGTGCCCTATTTGTTGAGGATTTTTTATCAGGAAAGGATGCTGAACTTTATTGAATGCTTTTTTTTTTTTTTTTTTTGGAGACAGAGTCTTGCTCTGTCGCCCAGGTTAGAGTGCAGTGGTGCAATCTCAGCTCACAGCAACCTCTGCCTCCTGGGTTCAAGCAATTCTACTGCCTCAGCCTCCCAAGTAGCTGGGACTATAGGCACACATCACCACACCTGGCTAATTTTTGTATTTTTAGTAAAATCGGAGTTTCACCATGTTGGCCAAGCTGGTCTTGAACTCCTGATCTCAAATGATCTGCCCACCTTGGCCTCCCAAAGTGCTGGGATTACAGGCATGAGTCACTGTGCCCAGCCTATTGAATGCTTTTTCTGCGTCTTTTTAGATGATCATATGGTTTTTGCCCTTAATTCTGTTTATGTGATGTATCACATTTATTGATTTGCATATATTGAACCATCTTTGCTTCCCTAGGGTGAATCCATCCTGATCATAATATGTTCTCTTTTTGATGTGCTGTTGGATTTAATTTGTTAGTATTTTGTTGAGGATTTTTGTGTCTGTGTTCATCAGAGATATTGGTGTATAGTTTTCTATTTTGGTGGTGTTGTGTCCTTGTCTGGTTTTGGTACCAAGGTGATACCGGCCTCGTAGAATGAGTTAGGGAGAATTCCCTCCTTGATCTTTTTAGAATAGTTTCAGGAGCATTGGTATTCATTCTTTCTGTGTTTGGTAGAGTTCAGCTATGAATCCATCTGGTCCTGGGCTGCTTCTTGTTGGGAGATTTTTATTAGTGATTCAATCTCGCTACTACATTACTGGTCTTTTCAGATACTCTTGTTTCTTCCTGGTTCAGTCTTGGAGATTATGTTTCCATGAATTTTATCAATTTCCTTTAGGTTTTCTAGTTTGTGGGCATCTAGGTGTTTATAATATTCTCTGATGAGCTTTTGTATGTCTGTAGTATCGGTTGTAATGTCTCCTTTTTCATTTCTGATTGTGTTTATTTGTTCTCTTCTTGTCTTATATCTTGTTTATTTTTATCTCTCTTGTCTTCTTAGTCTTAGTTAGTGGCTTACCAATTTCGTGTAACTTTCAAAGAACCAACTTTTTTTTCTTTTTTTTTTTTGAGTCAGGGTTTGGCTCTGTCACCCAGGCTAGAGTGCAGTGGCACAATCATGGCTTACTATAATATTTGCCTCCCAGGCTTAAGTGATCCTTCCACCTCAGCCTCCTGAGTAGCTGGAACTACAGTGCACACTACCACACCTGGCTAACTTTTGTATTTTTTGTCGTGATGGGATTTTGCCACATTGCCCTGGCTGGTCTTGAACTCCTAGAATTGCGATCCGCCTGCCTCCTCCTTCCGAAGTGCAGGGATTACAGGCATGAGCCACTGCACCTGGTCCCAGCTTTTCATTTTGTTGATCCTTTGTATTGTTTTTTGGTCTCTATTTTATTTAGTTTTGCTCTGATCTTTGGTATTTCTTTTCTTCTGCTAACTTTGGGTTTAGTTCTTTTTTTTCTTTTTCCTGGAGGTATGGCATTAGGTTGTTAATTTGTGATCTTCCTGCTTTTTCATGTAGACATGTAATGCTATAAGCATTGGTAGTGCCTCTTAGCACTGCTTTTTCTGCATCCCACAGGCTTTGGTATGTTGTGTTTTCATTTTTATTTGTTTCAAAAAAATTTTAAGGTCGGGCATGGTGGCTTATGCCTGTAATCCCAGCACTTTGGGAGTCTGAGATGGGTGGATTGCTTGAGCCTAGGAGTTTGAAACCAGCCTGGGCAACATGGAAAAACCCCATTTCTACAAAAAATTAGCTGTACATGGTCGTATGTGCCTGTAGTCCCAGCTACTCAGGAGGCTGAGGCAGGAGGATCACTTGAGCCAAAGGAGTTTAAGGCTACAGTGAGTCGTGATTGCGCCACTGCACTCCAGCTTGGGTGACACAATAAGACCCTGTCTCGGGGGAAAAAATCTTCATTGACCCAGTATTTAAGTGATTATTTAGGGGCATGCTGTTTAATTTCCATGTATTTGTATCGTTTCTCAAGTTCCTCTTATGTTGATTTCTAGCTTTATTCTACTATTGTCTGAGAAGATACTTGATTTTGATTTTTAAAAATTTGTTAAGACTTGTTTTGTAGCCTAACATGTGATCTATCTTGAAGAATGTTTCTTCTTCTTCTTTTTTTTTTTTCTTTGTTGAGACAGGGTCTTGCTCTGTTGCCCAGGGTGCAGTGCAGTGGTGTTATCATGGCTTACTGTAGCATTGACCTCCTATTATTAAGCAGTCCTCCCACCTCAGCCTCCTCAGTAGCTGGGACCACAGGCACATACCACCATGCCTGGCTACATTCATTTTTATTATTATTTTTTGTAGAGACAGAGTCTCCCTATATAGCCCATGCTTGAAGAATGTTTTATGTGCTGATGAAATGAATGTATCTTCTATGGATGTTGGGAAGAATGTTCTATAAATGTCTGTTAAGTCTGTTTGGTCTAAAGTCCAGTGTTTCTTTGTTAATTTTTTGTCTCTATGGTCTGTATAGTGCTATGAGTGGAATGTTGAAGTCCCCCACTGTTATTGTATTGCTATCTGTCTCTTTCTTTAGAACTAGTAATATTTGTTTTGTGAATTTGGGTGCTCATATGTTGGGTGCATATATATTTAGGATTTCCTATATATACCCCTTGGTGAACTGATCCCTTTATCGTTATATAATGACATTCTTAGTCTTTTTTTTTTTTTTAACTGTTTTTGATTTAGAGTCCATTTTATTTGATATATATAGTTCTCCTTTTGGTTTTATTTTGGATGGAATATCTTTTTCTGCCTCTTTCAGTCTACTTGCGTCTTCACAGGTAAGGTGAGTTTCTTGTAGGTAGCATATAGGTGAATTATGTTTTTTAATCCGTTCTGCCAATCTGTATCTTTTTTTTTTTGAGACAGAGTCTTGCTCTGTTGCCCGCGCTGGAGTGCAGTGGCCAGATCTCAGCTCACTGCAAGCTCCGCCTCCCGGATTTTCGCCATTCTCCTGCCTCAGCCTCCGGAGTAGCTGGGACTACAGGCGCCCGCCACCTCGCCCGGCTAGTTTTTTGTATTTTTTAGTAGAGACGGGGTTTCACAGTGTTAGCCAGGATGGTCTCGATCTCCTGACCTCGTGATCCGCCCGTCTCGGCCTCCCAAAGTGCTGGGATTACAGGCTTGAGCCACCGCGCCCGGCCTATCTTTTAAGTGACGTATTTAATCCATTTACATTTAAGGTTAATATTGATATGTGAGACTTTGTTTCCATCATATGGTTGTTTTCGAGTTATTTTATAAATTCTTTGTTTCTTTCTTTTTCTGTTTTTGTCCTTGTGTTTTGATGAAATTCTGTCATTTGATTTCTTTCTTTTCCTCTTTTGTGAGATTGTTTTATAAGAACTGTGAGTTTTATATTTCTGCGCATTTTTGTGATGGTGAATATCAACGTTTTGTTTCCAGGTTTAAGACTCCTTTGAGCATTTCCTATAGGGCCGGTCTAATGGTGACAGATTCCCTTAGTATTTGTCTAGGAAAGACTAGTCTCTTTCATTTATGAAGCTTATTCTAGCAGGTTATAAAATTCTTAGCTGACAGGGTTTTTTTCCTTCAGCACTTTGAAAATGCTATCCCATTCTCTTCTGGCCTTTTAAGGTTTCTGCTGAAAAGTCCACTGTTAGTCTGATGAGGTTTCATTTATGGGTAACTAGATGCTTTTCTCTTGCTAATTTTAAAATTATTTCTTTTACTTTCATTTTAGACTTTCTGATTATAATATGCTGTGTTGAAGTCGTTTTTGCAGTGTATTCACCTGGGGGGGTCATTGGGTCTCTTGTATCTGGATATCTGACACACGGTGCTAGACTTGAGAAGCTTTCATTGATTATTTCCTTAAATAGGTTTTCTAAACATTTTAACCTCTCTTCCCACTCAGCTTTTTCTTCACTTCTAATGATGCCGCATTGCACTGTGGAAGTCTAGAATGGCAGAATGTGTGTAACCTCACCCTGAGGTAACATAAAGCATGGAAAGTGATGAGCACCCCTTCAGATTCTGTGGGTTAAATGGCCTTATGCTCTGGCTTCTCTGTTTATTATGGCCAAGAGCTGTGACAAAGGTTTCCTAGCATAGTGCTGAGGGCAGAGGTTTGTGAGCCCCAGAGACTAGAGCTCAAATTACAACCTAACCAGTGTGACTTGGGCAAGTTACCTAATTTTTCTGAGTTTTAACTTCATAGGAATAATTATGCCTGCCTCACCAGGTTGTGAAGATTATGTTTGTTTTGGGTTTTGTTTTTTTTTTGGAGACAGGTTCTAGCTCAGGCCAGAGTGCAGTGGTATTTTTTATGTTTGGTTTTTTGTTTTGGTTTTGTTTTTTTGGAGACAGTTTCTAGCCTAGGCTAGACTGCAATGGTGTGATCCTCCCACTTTAGCCTCCCAAGTAGCTGGGTCTAAAGGATGCAATACCACACCTGGCTATGTTTTTTTGTTTTGTTTTTGTTTTTTGTAGAGACTGAGTCCCACTGTGTTGCCCAGGCTTGTCTCAAATTCCTGGGCTAAAGTGATCCTCCCACCTCAGCCTCCCAAAGTGCTGGAATTACAGGCTTGAGCCACTGCACCTGGCCAGGAGATTATATTTTAAGATATATTAAAGCATCTAGCATTATGTCTGGTTTTTCTTCTTTTGGTATCATTTACCTAAAAGTTTCCTGACCTCCGTTTAAAACAAACCTCTTTACAATGTCATATTCAAATGGTGTTAGCCCCTGGCCCAGGTCTCCAGCTAGAGTAAACTAACTGTGACAGGCACTGAGTAGCTGGTTTGCCTGTTTGTCTTTCCTCATCTTCACAGTAAGCTTCAGAACCTCTATCCTTCTCCACCTTGTTCTTTTTTTTTTTTTTTTTCTTACTTTTATTTTAAGTTTAGGGGTACATGTGCAAATTTGTATGAAGGCAAACTTGTGCCATAGAGGTTTGTTATACAGATTATTTTGTCACCCACGTATTAAGCATAGTTAGTACCCATTAGTTATTTTTTCTGATCCTCTCACTCCTCCCATCCTCCACCCATCAGTAGGTCCCAGTGTCTGTCTGTCTGTTCCCTTCTATGTGTCTATGTGTTCTCATCATTTAACTCCCACTTGTAAGTGAGAATATACAGCATTTGGTTTTCTGTTGCTGCATTAGTTTGCTGAGGATAATGGCCTCCACCTCCATCTATATCCCTGCAAAGGACACGATCTCTTTTTTATTATGGCTGCATAATATTCCATGGTGTATATGTACCACATTTTCTTTATGCAGTCTACCATTGATGGGCATTTAGGTTGATTCCATGTCTTTGCTATTGTGAATAGTGCTGCAGTGAGTCTACACATGCATGTGTCTTTGTGATAGAATGATTTATACTCCTTTGGGTGTGTACTCCAGTAATGGGATTGCTGGATCAAATGGCAGTTCTCTTTTTAGGTTTTTGAGGAATTGGCACATTGTCTTCCACAACGGTTGAACTAATTTACACCCCCTGCCAGCAGTGTATAAACATTCCTTTTTCTCCACAACCTCACCAGCATCTGTTGTTTCTTGACTTAATAACAGTCATTCTGACTGCTGTGAGATGGAATCTCATTGTGATTTCGATTTGCATTCCTCTAATTATCGGTCATGTTGAGCTTTTTTTCCTGTGATTGTTGGCTGCATGTATGTCTTTCTTTGAAAAGTGTCTGTTCATGTCCTTTGCCCGCTTTTTAATGGGGTCGTTTTTTTTCTTATAAATTTGTTTAGGTTCCTTATAGATGCTGGATATAAGGCCTTTGTCAGACGCATAGTTTGCAGAATTTTCTCCCATTTTGTAGGTTGTCTGTTCAGTCTGTTCTTCGCTGTCTTGTTCTTTTGCTGTGCAGAAGCTCTTTAGTTTAATTAGATCCCATTTAAAATTTTTGCTTTTGTTGTAATTGCTTTTGGCATCTTTGTCATGAAATCTTCCCGTTCTTCTGTCCAGAATGGTATTGCCTAAGTCGTCTTCCAGGGTTTTTATAGCTTTCCATTTAAGTCTTTAATCCATCTTGACTTAATTTTTGTATATGGTACAAGGAAGGGGTCCAGTTTCAATCTCCGGCATATGGCTAACCAGTTATCCCAGCAACATTTATTGAATAGGGAGTTCTTTCCCCATTGCTTGTTTTTGCCTGCTTTGTCAAAGATCAGGTGATTGTAGTTGTGCAACCTTATTTCTGGGTTTCTGTTCTGTTCTATTGGTCTGTGTGTCTGTTTTTCTACCATGCTGTTTTGGTAACTGTAGCCCTGTAGTTATAGTTTGAAGTCGGGTAGCACAAGGCCTCCAGCTTTGTTCTTTTTGCTTAGGATTGCCTTGGCTATTCGGGCTTTTTTGGTTCCATATGAATTTTTAAATAGTTTTTTTCTAGTTCTGTGAAGAATGTCATTGGTAGTTTAATAAGAGTAGCATTGAATCTGTAAATTGCTTTAGGCAGTATGACCATTTTAACAGTACTGATTCTATGAGCATGGAATAGTTTTCCATTTGTTGGCATCATCTCTGATTTCTTTGACCAGTGTTTTGTAGTTCTCCTTGAAGAGATCTTTCACCTCCCTGGTTAGCTATACTCCTTTTTGTGGCAGTTGTGAATGGGGTTGAGTTCTTAATTGGCTCTTTGCTTGACTGTTGTTGTTGTATCGGAATGCTAGTGATTTTTGCACATTGATTTTTTTATCCTGAGACTTTACTGAAGTTGTTTATTAGCCAAAGGAGCTTTTGGGCTGAGATCCACCTTGCTCTTTACGAGTCCTTTTGTTGTCATCATAGCTGTTGTTGTTCTGCCTTACTTTTGCTAGGTCCTTCTCCCCAAAATTTCTCAAGTTCTGCCTCTGTTCAGTTTTTCAGCCAGCTCATATGTCATCTGTAGGATGAGAAAACCCTAGCATATTTGGTTTAGTTTTTATTCTTTTTTTTTTTTTTGAGACGGAGTCTCACTCTGTCGCCCAGGCTGGAGTGCAGTGGCCAGATCTCAGCTCCCTGCAAGCTCTGCCTCCCGGGTTCACGCCATTCTCCTGCCTCAGCCTTCCGAGTAGCTGGGACTACAGGCGCCCGCCACCTCGCCCGGCTAGTTTTTTGTATTTTTAGTAGAGACGGTGTTAGCCAGGATGGTCTCGATCTCCTGACCTCGTGATCCGCCTATCTCGGCCTCCCAAAGTGCTGGGATTACAGGCTTGAGCCACCGCGCCCAGCCTAGTTTTTATTCTTTTATAGCCATTATCCCTCCTCCCCTGTGCAACCTCCTACTCATAAATGGGATAAAAAGGAAGATTTGGTCTTCCCCTTAGCCAACCGATCCAAAGGTCAAATTCAGTTAAATTCCAGGAATCCACTTAGTGAAGGAGCTAAGCTTGGAGTCAGAGGATAGGATTTTGGGGTTCTGATTATTCGTTTCTTCACTCTATGACTATGGTATGGTATTCTCTGTTCTGTGAGGTGGTGGGAATACTAATACCCAACTCATAAGGTGTTCCGAGGCTTACATGAGAGCATCCAGGGTGTTATCCAGAGGTGCTTTATAAATTTAGATGAAAGTATATCTAAATTTCGCTTTACTCCTACGAAACATGCAAGCCAGGCATCTATAACCAGCTTGGAGGACTGCCCTGCCTAGTAAACGGTGCTGGATAACAATGGCAGTATGTCCTCAATGCCGTGACTGATGCTCTGTCCTTATTAGTTCCCTTGAAATTCCCTGACCATCACATACACTCCTGTTCAAATATGAGTAGAGAATTGCTTCCAAAACCAAACACTGTTTTTCTTTTCCTTTAGCCTGGGAGTTGATTATTTAGCAAATCATTGTAATTTCCCTTAGACTGTGCTGCTAGTAGAGTAACATCATTCTCATCAGATCACCAACTGAAGCCAGCTGGCTTAGGAGTACCAAAAGACTATTTAGCCTCCTGAAACTTGCCTGCTCCTCCTTTCATGGTAGCAACAGATGACCTCACATGTCAGACTGGCAACAACAGACCAGCTAAGCAAACTGCATATTCTAGCAGCAGCCTTTTATAAGGTATCTAACCCGAGTGGAGAGAAGTGGAACTGTCTGAGTACTCTGGTATGGGAACAGGTAGGTGAGAAATGGGGGAGTTTAGTGATCAGATGGAGAGAGAAGCAGGGGCCAAACAAAGACTTTAGAAGCCATGTCTTTAGGGAGTTCAGGGTTTCTTTTGAGGGCAGAGGGAAGTCACCATAGGACTGCAGAAGGACTAGTGTAGTTAGAGTATGGAGATCAAATGGAAGGACAGTAAAACTATTGCTAGGGAGACTGAGTAGATATGGCTGCAGCCAGTCGGCTGAGGAGTTACAGCAGCCTGAACGCAGGTCATTGCAGTTCAGACAGGAAAGATTGCCGTGTTTAGAAGGGAACACGGCTGGGTCTTGGTGACTAAAGGGATATGGGACATGAAGGAGGAGTCAGAAGTAACTTCCAGGTTTTGGGCCTGTGAAGCAGTAGAGCCATTCATTCCCTGAGCAGAGAGGGAGGTTGGGTGAGGATGATGAGTTTAATTTTTAAATCTTATTTTTTCCCACCTGACTTTGTGGTCAATCAGAATTAACTCTGGGGACAAATACCTGTTTACCTCTCTAGCTTCAAAAGATTCAGCTAAACTAAATTAACAAGACAGGTTCAGTCTTGCTCCTAAAAGGCATGCTTCAGTTGATCCTTACCAGCCTTTTCTGGGAACACAGTAGAACAGATTAGTCATCCTCTGCTTCTGATTTCTTATAACTGAAGCATTTCTTCCATTTGTTGGTGCCTATATATTTAAATTCGAAGAACACTCGTGTTCTGATGCTGATTTGCTTATCACTTCAGCCTGCAAGTTCTTAAAATAAGTTGTACTTTTGCCTCAGAAGAGATTTCTTTATAGGTATATCTGCTTATGGTTGGAAATGAATTGGAAGGATGTTTTGGGGATACTAATTTTATCAAAGGTCTGAAACATAAAATTATAGAAAGGTAGAGATCTTTCACAGCCTAGCCATATTTCTACCTCACATTGTTTCCTTGAGAGTTTGTCTGTCAGTAGACCCATCTGTTTTAAGATCACACAGGGAGTTCATAGTCTTACATGTGTATTAACTTTGCTGTAGGTCATGTGAAACAAGCTGGAAATCAGAAGAGAAACCTTAGGAGCCATATAGTGACATAGTTTTCTGCATGATTCTAAAACTAAAATCCTGACTTTAGATACTAACCAGAATTCATAATGACTAGTTTTAGGTAAATAAGGATCTCTCTACAGGGGATGCATCTAAAGAGATGTTGCACCTTTATCCATTGGGGAAGGAGTGAGCAGAATTCCTAAATCATCATCCTTTCCTGTAGAAAGAGTAAGCTTAATGTAATCTGGGCACAGTGGCTCATACCTGTAATCCTAGCACTTTGGGAGGCTAAGGTGGGAGGATGGGTTGAGGTCAAGGGTTCAAGACCAGCCTGGGCAACAAAGCAAGACCCCATCTCTACAAAAATAAAATAAAATGAGCTAGGCATGGTGGCACGTACCTGTAGCCCCAGCTACTCAGGAAAATGAGGAGAGAGGATCTCTCGAGCCCAGAAGATCAAGGCTCCAGTGAGCTTTGATTATGCCACTGCACTCCAACCTAGGCGACAGAGTGAGACCCTGTCTCTTAAAAAAAAAAAAAAAAAAAAAATTGAAGAAAGTAAGTTTAAGGTAGACCGAGTAGAAGTCTATGGATTGTGGACTCTGCAAGGGCGGAGACCGTAGCTGTTGTCCATACCAGTAT